>NC_085999.1:12727594-13039517 GCF_030014385.1 Trichomycterus rosablanca | reverse complement strand
CATCACCATTTCTAATTCCATCCCTCATATGTCCTAAGGTAAATCGGCAACCCTCTCCATAGATATACATGGGCCTCAGAGCACAGGTAGCCAGCCGGCCACCATTTTGAAGCATTTCACCCTGGGCGTTAAGGCAAAGCCGTTCAGCTTCTTTTTTGCTTTGGCTGTAGGGAAACTTTAAGCAGGCGAGGTACTCTGTGTCCTCATTACCATTGATGATAGGGTCACCGTGATGATTTGGACCTGCAACTTCAATGCTGCTGGTGTATATGAAGGAAGCAACATTCTCCTGCATACACGCTTCTAGGAGCAGCTGAGTGCCTAAGACAACACATAAAAACCATGAATATGGAAAACAGTTATACATACTGTAAATATTTACAAAGCCCATTCTCAGAAGAGTTGAATTTGTAAAATGCAGTAAAACAAGAATTACTGACTATTCAATTGCTTGAACCTTTATTTAACTGACAAAAGTACAAAATAATGACTTTTAATGTTTTGAAAAAGAGTGCAAAGTTTTGAATTTTTTATATTAGCAGGTAAATTGGTAACAAGGTAGGGTAAAAACGAAGTATCCATCCAATGCTCACGACCCAAGCAAAGATGGGTCGTGGTTCACCGCTTTACTAAGCTTTATGAAAATAACAGCTAATCAGTTCAAAAAGAACACGTTAACACACGATAACAAATACTGTAATTAAATAATTAAGCATTAGGTAATTTCCGTTAGGCATCAATAAAGAACTCTATCTATCTGTCCGTCTGTCTCCGTCTGTCTGTACATAATATTATTAAAAAAATCAGAAGGAATCCAGAGAAATTTCAGTCTCTGTATGGCAAGCAGCCCCGGTTCTGGACTGCTTTGCTTGGGGGGGCAGTAAAACCTAATGAGGGGGCATGTTGATAGTCATGTTTTTGAAGCCAGAAATATATTCAAGGCTTGATTTGTGCATGAATGATGACAGCCAAGCTATTGATACTGGCTTAAAGTGATGTATGAGGTAAAGAAATAAAAATGCATGTTTTCGAACTTGAACTTAAAACCCAATGATTAAAAAATACATGTTGATTATGTAAATGGAGAAAAAAGATTATCTAATTGTATTTCATTTTAATACGCCCCCTTAATTAAATTGCCATTAGTTCATTAGCCTAACCGCTAACGGCTAATAAAATAATTTAAGCAACACCTATGTAAGAGGTAAGTAACATTAAAGCAACGAAAAACCACAGTTAAGCAAATATTACCATGTGGAAGTCAGTTTAAACTCAGAAGAGTGTTTACCAGTATACCTGCCTCTCGCTCACACTAACAGAACATATACTGCCGAACTGAACTGTTTGGGGCAGTCTGCCGATTTTTATATGACTCAAAGAGCCAATCAGGAATAAGCAAGGAAATATCTTCACACTGTAAAACAAAATGCATTTTTGTGATTGGTTCAGAGATAATTTTAAAAATAGCCGTTGCTTGCATTGTGCTTGGGGGGGCAAAGACACAATTTGGGGGGGCAATGCCCCCCTCAGCCCCCCCCTAGCGCCGGCCCTGATGGGAAGGCTGGAAACCACTATTAAATGTGTTTGATTTTTATGCCTGGGAGCTTTTCAGACACCTGTGGTCACTTATTACAGTCTGCATCAAGATATGCCTACTGAAACTCTATTATTCAAAGAGAAAGTTGTACATCAGTTCTGTGCAAAAACACTACCAAGTTCTCTGAGTTCAAGCTAAACTCAAATGAACCAAAAGACAGTGAAAACATGCTGTGGTCACACAAGTCCATATCAACTTGTTTAAGCCAACATCTCACAATTGGAAATCCTTTCTTTGTATTTTTGTCAGTTATATAAAGGTTTAAGAGAATCATTTTTATACATGTTTATAAATTTTTTTTTCTATTTTAATTGTATTTTACAAAATGTCCCAAAATGTAGTTTAGAAGTAGATACGACTGGAATTTCAGTAAATTAGTATCAGTGAATTAAGTTTTTTTTTTAATGCATTTTCTCCCCATTTTCCTCCCTGATTTAGCTCACTCAATTTTTGTCTTCCGCTGCTGAGAGATACTAGATTGCGTTTAAGGAGAGCACTTCGCTGTACACGCCTCTTCCAACACGTGTACAGCCCTCCTCTTCTCGCCCCTGCATTCTGCACAGGCGTCTCTTCCGCCTATCAGGGTCCTTACACAGTGCATGAAGAGTCACCCACCCACACATAGTCTGGCCCTCACCATGCATATATGGTGGCCAATTAGTATCTGCTGCAGGCACTGCCAATTATGCCCACCAGATGGCGCCCAGCCGACCGGTGGCAACATACTTGACACCTGGGCGCCCTAGTATCAGTGAATTACTAACATTGAATTAGTATCATCATATTGTCTAAAAATTATTTTGTATGCATTGTGCTATTTAGAACACAGCCAAAATGGGTGTTATAGATTCATCTAAGCACTTCTGTACCTCTACACATATCCAAGGGTTAAAAAACTGTTCTGATTTTGCATATAGGACTCAGTTTGCATTCTGGGATGCAACTAGCTGTCAGCTGACATGGTAACATTGTTTAAAGTGTAATCATTTGCACTTGTAATGGTTACTAATAAGCTGTGTAATGCACATGCGCACAGGTGTTTGAGTTGTAGCTCCCAGTGTGGTTATTTAGTAGTTTCTGGTTGTAGCCGGCGTGCTAATATAAGCTATTTGGTCAGTAATAATATTTGGTCAGTGTTTTTTTATTTTTTTATCTTGGACCGTTAGTTCCTTTTGTCTTTCACCTGTCCTTCGTGTTACACACTGTGATTTATATTTTTACTTTTAATATATTATTACTATAAAAAAAAACAATATATAACTTTTGTTTTCATTAAATGGTATGCTCTCTTTTGGTATCTTTTGTATCTACTACTTTTACCGCATGTGAATAATGATACTGTTTAGTCATGATTAACGATTAATAATTGTTATCTCATGCTTTTATAAATGCTAAATTATTTCATAATGAACTTTTGAATATATACTATTAAAGAAAACATGCCATTTTAAGAAATACTTCTACCTTTGACGTTCACTTCATGCAGTTTGCTATAGGCAATAGCTCCTGTGACATCAATAAGTGAGGCAGTGTGAAAAACAAGGGACACTCCTCTACACAGACTCTTTAACAGCTCACTGTCCCTGATGTCCCCTTCAAACACACTCAGTTTTGCCTCACCCCGGCAACCTAAGAACCACAATCATTCAGTGTGTCACATTAAATATGTCACAAATGTTAAATCTTGACAATGGCTACTTAATGTTGGAGCTTTTTTAAAAATGTTCTGAAGCTAATGATATTAATGTAATTTCCAATTAATGTAGTTCCCAAAATCAACAAGGTGGCCAATAAGGGTGCAGTCTGGAAAATAATACAATGTATAGCCCTCATTACAAACTGCTACAAAATGTCATGGTATTTTTCTGTAAATGTCTTCAGTAGGGTTGACTGATAAATTAAATACTATTTCACTTTCTTAACATTTCTATTCAAATAAGACAATAGAACTAAGCATGGTCATTAACTAATAATTACTAGGTTAACTCAGTCTGTTAAAATATATTAAATTGCAACAGGTTTTTGTAATGATGAAGTTCTTAAAATTTACCTTCCAGAGACTGAATGAGTTCAGGTCGAATGTTTTTGTCTAGGAGTCGAATCTCTGTGAGTTTTTCTTCCTCCAGTAACAGCCTAACCAGCTTTCCACCAAGAAAGCCACATGCTCCAGTTACCACACACACTTCTCCTGACAGAGGCATAGCTACAGCTTTTACAACCTAAAATTCTCCACAGATGTGCAGTATATAACTGCAGGTATAGTCAGCATTAACAGGAGTTGCAATCTGAGGACTCACAGAGAGACTACACGAAGACATGTTTTAAGCAAGCTACCAAGGACAAGCCCAATGCCATTCTAGTCAGCACAATTGTTGACGAAAAGCAGTCTGTGACGACAAATGTGTCAAGGTTATAACTGTTAAAGGCTGGTACATTTGTTTCAGTCTGTCTGAAATGAGAATAACCATGAATCAATGGGTAACCTTGCTTGTTCATGTTGAATATGTTGTGTCTTCTGGTCATCTTAAAATACAGACAACTCTGGAGATCAAGGGTTTTATTTCCATACTCATAGCTTTTTCCTTCCATGTTTACCCTATGCATGTTTAAACTTTACTGGTAGCAAGAGTACGTGACCCAAAAAGATACATGAGGAACATCTAGTTCCTCATATACCTACTTTGTTTCTGCAGAGTGCTGACCGACTGGCCTTTGTTACAGTCACAAGAAATGTACTGTTCAATTTGTTCTGCGTCGCTGTCACAGTATTTCCCTACAATAAATAAACAGCATATTTATTTTCAGTTAAGGAGAAAATGAATGCAGTTCTGTTGTGTAGGTATATTTATTATGTGCCTGCTGTGCTAGAACTGCATGACATACACAAATGCAGAACAAGCACTTGGTTATTTTTAAATCAATGGCAGAATTCTACATTGGCTATTAATAAATTAAACAGTATTGTAAATAGTAAACAGTTTTGTCTGAATTGAGATAATTAAGCTTGGAATATGTTAGCTAACTTGGACTAGTTACTATTAGGTTAATTATCCTTATACCTGTAAAAGTATACTAGATGATAAACAATGATGAACTACTATTTATTATTATTATTTATTAGGATTTCAGCATCTTGTTTTACACACTTTGGTTACATTCATGACAGAAACAGTACTTACTCATTACACAAAGTTCATCAGTTTACAAGTTCAATGTCAAACACAGTCAAGGCCAATTTTGTATCTCCAATCCACCTCACTTGCATGTCTTTAGACTGTAGGAGGAAACCGGAGCTCCCGGAGGAAACCCACACAGACACGGGGAGAACATGTAAACTCAACACAGAAAGTAACTCGCTTGCAATGGACTGGCATCTTGTCCAGGGTCAATTTTTGCTTTTTACCAGTGTTTCCAGGTGGTGCCAGACACTTTGTGACTGTAATGAGATATAGCAGTTAGTAATTTAGTAATTTAAGTTACCTTATTTACAGACTCATTTAATGTGTCCTGTTTCACTGAGTAAAGTGAGCTGACTTTCATAAATCAGGTATGAAACACAATACAATTAATACAAGACTCGAACTGTTCATTCAAGTGCACTGGAAACCTTTGGTATGTCATTAAGTACCAGAATATTTTAAATACAAATCTGTCTGATTTTGCGAGGAAGCTAAAACTCCAAACAAAACACATGCATAAACTTACACACACTTGCACATACACTAAAATACACAAAAACACACACACACCACACACACACTTGCACATGCACATATGCACATGTACACATATGACCACACACACACCACCACACACACATGACCAACACAGTCTTGTTCCCTGGACTCTTCAATACATACAACTACTTAGCCACTATATTCCTGCATCTTTGCACAATATTGCAATTTGCACAATACTGTATTTTTGCACCTTACTCTTTTTATATCTCCGCTGCTATAAAATCCTATGCTGCTAACTGTATATCAAAATATGTTTTTACCTCACTTATCATTTACCCAGTACAATGTACTGGCCAACACTACACTTGTCTCTAGTCTAATCCCCCTCAAATCCTTTAGATTAGAAATGTTTTCTGTATTTATTGTACTGTTGTTTTATCTGCACTGTGTATATTGTATTGTCTTGCACTTGCGTTCTGTGTTGCTTCTCTTGAACGCTTGAACTCTTGAGACTTTATTTACCTGAGAATTTTATTTCAATAATAGCATGGAAAAAAGTAGACAGTAATTGTACATTGTATTAAAAATAAGAATTTTGATCAGATGGTGAAATCTGATATAATGCACAATAATGCACAGAATAATGCACAATATAAATGGTTTAATCCTGTTCCTGAACGTCGCTTTAATTATATTGTAATAATAATAATAAGAAGAACAATAATTCTAACAACAATCATAATAATAATAATAATAACAATAATATTTAAAAAAAACACAAAAGAAACAACAAACTAAAAAAACTAACAACAAATGCAATACATGTTGAATTAACTGCATTTCATGGATCTTGTTATAAAAATTATATTTTAAATATTTTATTTATCTCACTTAAGGCACATTCAAGGCATATTGCCAGTCCTGGGAATACAGTATCTTATAGGATCTGTTCTCAGAGCCTCAGTTCTTATCTGTTTGGAGAGGGTATTCCTGTGCCTCATCTACAGAACCACTTGGACGATGGACAGTCAAGCTGCAGGCCCGTATGCCTCCTAGAGGCTCAAGCACTTTGAAAACCATCTCCCACTCATCCTTTTCAGGATCGTAACACTGCACAATGTCCACCATACAGCGACTGTTCCATGAGTAGCCACCAACCACATAAATTTTGCCCTTAAATACAGCCACTCCCACGTCACTCTGACCCTTGGGCATTGGAGACACCACTGTCCACTGGTCGGTTGCAGGGCTGTAATATTCACAACTCAGCACATCATCATAATCGTTGGCGCCACGGAAGTGGTTTCCACCCATAACGTAGAGACGGTCTTCAACAGTACACATGCAGTGAAGACCTCGCAGTTCCATCATGTCTGCTCGACGACTCCAGGAGTCTGTGTCTGGATCGTAACAGGACAACTCCTTTTGGAAAGCATCTCTCGTTATCCCACCTGATATGTAAAAATAAAATCAGCTATTAAATTATATGGTGATAAACAAAAAACAGATGTTTGACCAATTATATTGGTTAAAATGTAACAAATAATATTTGATATAGCAGTAGAGCTAACACAGCTAGTAATTTCATGCAGAATCTAACTCCCTTTTGAGGTAGGTCACTGCTTGCCATTTTTGTATTAAATAATATTGCTACAGTGTTGAGAATAGCTTTGAGATAAAGACTGGATCTGTTACTTTATCTCATAAACTTTAGTCCCTATCTTAAAAAGAATTAAAAATCCTCTGACTTGTTTTTGTTTGTCTAAAATGTTTATTGTTAATGTCAGTTCAGGTCAGGACATCCATGCTTGTTCTTGATCAAATTCTGGTAATGTAATATCTGTTGTCAATCTGTTGCCAATATCATTACTTGAATCTGTGTTACGTTTTTTTTTTCGTCCAAATATTTTTGACCTGAAATATGACATCAGTTTAGACTAGCTTGACAATAAACAGTTAACCATGGTAGGTTACTAATATAGTCTCAGTTTTTCATCTCTTCCATAGTTTTACTCTTTCAAAAAAGATTCAGTGGTCTCAGTTTTAACACATGCAGGAAGCAATTGCTGTTGAATCATCTTACACTTGCAAGAGAATACATGCTGCAAGTTTGTAGTGAACGTCTGCAGGAAGGATGTGGTCAGGTATGAGACCCAAATGACCTGACCCATATACAACAGCACTAAAACCCCCCACCCACTTCGAGTTGTGTACTAGTTAAAACTCGCTGAATTTATCTGAGTAAGGGTCATTACTTAAAAAAAAAAGAAATTAAGAAATGTAGCTTTAGCTTTCTTATTCTTAGATCATATGTTTTATTTATTTGTTGTTTGAATCTCTTTAAAAAAATTAGTGATTACAATTGGTAGAAAGCAGGATGGGGGTCTTAACCATTAATAAAGAGCTCAGGTAGACTGAAACAAGTAACATTCCTTTTCCCCTTTCAGACTTCACATTGTTGCATACTTGTAATGTTAATGAAAGCTGGGCTACTTACCTGACACATACATTAGTCCTCCATGTACTGTACCAGCATGACCGTAATGAGGCTCACTCATAGGTGCAACAAAGGTCCACTCATTCTTTTTAAGGTTGTAACACTCCACTGTGTCTGTAGGTAAGATTTTGGAATATGTTTAGCAATAAATTTTTGTCAAATACATCCCAGTCAACTCAACATTTAAATCAACATTCAGCACTTGACTTGTGTACCTCCACTTTAATCATTTAGCATTGGGACTGTAAACTGTAAATATATCTTAATTGTTATTGCTGTCAGTTTACACTATATGGCCTAAATATTGACTTCAAGTATTTTATTCACAACCATTGCTAACATATGTTAAATCCAAAATCCATTTAAGGGATGCCATTTTTCTTCCAGCATAATTATGCACGGCACAAAAAATAGGGTCTATAAGGACTTTAATGGCCTGAATGGAGCAATAACCAAACAAATTTGGGATGAAGTGTTAATTGTAGTCCAGGTCATTTTTCCCCTGCAATTCCAGAGCAAAAGCTTCTCCAAACATTTGGAGACATTTATATTTACAGGTGGGAAGGGACTCCATATTACATATCTCCATATTACCATGGTTTCAAAATAGGCTGTTCAACTAGTTTATGAGAATGTGTCCACATACTTTTGGCCATAATGTGTATGTCATGATATTACATTCTAGTTTTATTTAATGATTGTCACTACTGGCAGTATTAGAAAGAGCTGAGGTTTTTTCTTCTTGGTAACCAGAGGCCATCAGTTCAGTAGAGCAGTCCTTACAATACAATTTGACTAGTAAAGTATTTGCATATCTCAGTGAGACTTCCAGAAAACCACATTTTATTGAAATCTGTGAAACTTACCAATCTCACCAGTGGCATTTCTTCCCCCAGCAGCGTACAGCTTTTCCTTCAGAGCGCTCAGATGAAAGAATGTTCGCTTTTCATTTAGAGAGGCCACCTGCAGCCAGCGGTCAAAGCGAGGGTCATATCTATATGCACTGTCCACCGCTGTCTTACCCTTTGTATCATAAGTGCTTTGTCCTCCAACAATGTAAAGAAAACCTCCTAGAAGGGCCACACCATGTTGGTAACGAGGCACCTCCATTGGCTGAAGGGCCCTCCAAGTTTTCCCTCCGTCCTCATCATACAACCTCAGTTCTCTGCTCACCACCAGCTGCTGCCTCATCACACCTCCCAGAGCCAGCAGGTAGGTGGTGTCTGAACGAATGCGAGTCCTCTCGGTCTGGAGTCCTGGCTGGAGAAATGGCAGCATCTGGTAGTTGCTGGCCTCCAAGAGAAGGTTCACACAGGCCGTGTCGGTACGCATAAATGGCTCCATGCCTTCATTTTCCTTATTATTTGCTTCACTGACCTGGTCTTCCTGCGATATCTGTAGGAGTTCTGCAGGGCTCATCAGAGGAAAGCGAATGTGGCGCATCAAGGAGTAGGCTGCAGGTCGATGTTCGGGTTTGTGTGCCAGCCAAGCTCGGGCAGCCCGATAAAGCTCCATCTCTGAGAAGCCAGTCAGTGAATTACTAGACAAGGCATATGCCAAGCTGTCCTTAGAAAGTTGCAGGAAACAACCATTCTGCACCAAAGCAGAGAGGTTTTGACAGACAAAGTTATGAATGTGGGTCTGGACATCCTCCAGGAGAAGATCATTAGCAATGCGCTCCACTTCCACACAGTTTTCTATGGTAACCTGTCACGTAGAGAACACATGAGTGGTTTTTTTCATAGAACATGTATATTATTACAAGTATATCTGATTTTATTAAGGTTAATTTTGTAGAATTTGGTAAATGCCACATACCTCACTGCTCAGTAGCTGATTACAAAAGTTGAGGACTGGAAGTACCTGGAGAAAACTAGCAGCCTCAAGAGTGTCCTGGAGGGTGCTTAAGCTCAGACTTAAATTAGACGTGTATATGAACTCAATAATGTTTTTAAGGCCTGTGCTGCTTACTCCATGTAATTTAATTTCCTCCAGCTTCTGCTCCTTCATTCCTACTGGCAGAGTGAGACAAAGACAATTTGTAGAAAAAATTGACTATGAAAAATTGAAGCACTGTTACGTTTATTATTTAACCATTAATTATGCTTAAGACTCACCTGTGAACATGGCTTTGAAGTAGTCACTGGCTGAGGCCATGATCACCCTATGAACTGGAAAAGTTTCAGAACTATCACCTGGCACCAGAGTGACATCACACAATGTTGTATCACTGCGAAAATCATTCAAGCCCTAAAAAAATGAAAAAGAAAAAAATTGGTTAGCAAAATCACGTGAAGTGTTTTTTTCAGGTCTATCTAATGATGATTACCAATTATTATAACTTTTTAAGCTCCAGGTTCTAGCAGCAGGTACAAAATAAATCATGTTTTTATTCAAGAGCATGTTTGGAAACTACATAAACTACACAAGTTCCAATTATTCCAAGTTTGTTTCACCAAGAACAGCCAATTAAGCTTTTTATTTGATGTTAGTAAAAAGTATTTGTGCACACTCTATGAAACACGTTTGCTGACCACTTCTTTTCACCTGCCAAAGACAGGGTTTCACAGGGAACAGTATCACATACGGAGACTCACATACTACATTACCCGCACAATAGCTGGTCAATAGTACAGTAGTACAGCTAAGATTTGAAATCGGAGCTTAGGATTGGTGGACTAGCACAATACACCTCAACCTCAACTGACAGAATGTCGGGAATAAAAGTCAAATAAAAGTCAAAACATATGTTAAGGCTGCATTGACATGGGTCTCAGCTGCTTTTTTTAAGGTTGTGCTTATACTTGTCAGCTTTGGTTTAATTGAAACTAACCCTGGTGTGGTTATGATATGATAAATGATGCTGCCACATCACCCTACCGCTGCGTTCTCTTCACTGGTTTCCTGTAGCTGCACGCATTCCGTTTAAAACACTGATGCTCGCCTACAAAGCCAAAATGAACCAGCCCCAAGCTACCTTCAAGGTCTAATCAAACCCCACTCTGTACCATGCAACCTCTGAGCCACTAGTCTCGCTTGACTTGATCCTCCACCCAGAACTCGAGGAAGACACGCATCAAGGCTTTTCTCTGTACTGGCACCCAAGTGGTGGAACGAACTTCCTCTGTCTGTCTGAACATCTGAGTCTCTCGATGTCTTCAAAAGACGATTAAAACCCCACCTTTTTACTAAACACTTAATCTGATATGTACTTACTTACAAATGCTCTTATAAAAAAAACTTTGGTTCTAACAGAGTTTCAGCAGATGTGTTCTTGGACTGTTGTCTACTTAAACCTGAGTAAGGTTTACTATAAAAGCACTTCTGTAAGTCGCTCTGGATAAGAGCATCTGCTAAATGCCGAAAATGTAAATTTAAATATGTGGCAAAACTGCTTTGGGGTTGGCCTTTCTGCTGCAGTACCTTAAAAATCAAGCAGATTTTCTTCAAGCAGCACAGACATGATGGGAAGAAACTGATTCTTATGTTTTACAAAACCCTGAACATTCCATATTAAGAAAAATATGCCTTAAAATGTGTTTGTTGTATCTGTATAAAAAAGCTGAAAAGTGTATAAGATGAAAATGTTTTCAACAATATAACCTGGGTTTTTTACCTTAAGCATGGCATTTCCATGTTCTCCACTGCTAAACATCTGTATTTGCGGTTTGGGAGGAACGCTGGGTTTTGGTGGAACTACTTGTGGTTTTGCAGTAGGAACTGAAGGCTTAGCGCTGGCCTCTGGAGGTTTTGGAGCAGGTTCAGGTTGTCTGGGTGGGGCATTATAATTGGCAGCTGGTGGGGGTCTTTCTGCTTGAGGTGGAGGTCTTGGTGGTTCTCTCTGCCCCCTGCTCCCTATGCGGGACAGTTTCCGATGCAGTTTCCCCTCTTCTCCACTGTTTCTGTAAAAAGGCATGCTAGGTTAGTGAAAGCTCCAGCCATCTGCGTTTTCATGCCATGTGAACTAGGCCATGTATATAAGCGAGAGCACTGAAATGCTCACAAGCACCCACATGCTGAAACCCACAATGGCAGCAGCAGACAGTACTTGTCATGAAATGTTACATTACAGCTGTATCAAGATTCAGGACATTTGAGTGCAATATGTTGCAGCATTGCAGCTCTGTACTCAGATTTTTTTCGGTGCAGAAATGATGCAAAATATCCTTCTAATGCCAGAGTATATTTAATAAGGCTTATTAAATATACAGTCAATAGTTTGCATTAAATGATGCACCCCCCACAAACACAGTGAGGTGAGCTGAATGCATGTGAAGATATTTGCAGGTCTCTTGCTATGAGGTACAAAACTAAACGTTGCTATCTTAGCAAATAAATGCATACAATATATGTAAACAATCATTTCGTCATAATTCTGAGAAGTAAATGTTATTCATAGAAACTGTATTTACTGTGATTAACATACTGTATGTCAATTCTCTGAAATTTACCCTGCCTAAATAGCTAATTAGTCATCATAAACAAATAAAAATGAGGAACAACAGTTCTTACCCCATGTTTAGGGACTCCTGTTAGTTGTAAACACCACTTCTCAAAAGTGTTTCTGATAGATAAAAATAAAAGGCTTTTAACTTGACTGCAATTTAACAGGCATCACACTGAAAATACTTCTGTCTGAAAAAGGAAGTGAAAGAAGTTTAGCACGGCCTTGTGTGGAAGTGTGCGCATGAAGAAAACACAGGAACAGGTGTAACCTTATTGTGACATACAGCCAGATATTGTATAGCATTTTTGTATATTTTTCACAGCAGGTTTTACTTGACTGAATTACTACATTATAATTAAACATGTCTTACACATAACTGACACACATCATCCCTAAATACGAATCAACTTCTCAACATAACAAAACGATTAATAATATTGCTTTCAAATGTGTAACAGCATATCAAAACATACTAGGAAAGGGTTTCCCATAAAGAAGCTTACCATACACTGGTGTGTTTCTTGAAGGTTCAAAGTCTTCCTCTCATCACAGAACTGAACATCTCACTGCGATCACTTTAAACCGAGGCAGAACTATTCACCACAAGCCTCTTGGTTTCCTGTGCCACTTCTCTTTTCTGAGTCTCTGTCTCTTTCTTACATAAACACCCACTTTTGACTTTCTTAAAAACACTTCTCTTGAAAGATGTCAGTTTTGGTAATTCTATATAAAGACCTTAAGTGGCAAACCTGTAAATAGTGACAAACCCGGAAGTGCACAGTCAAAAGTTTACAAACACCTGTTTTTTATGCTATGTCAAAATATAGATACTGCAATAAAGATTTTTAATTTGATGGTGTAAAAAGCTATAATGTTATTTATGTTTGTAGCATGAGCTTTTAATTCCTAACAATTATTGACTTTAGCTGTTGGCTTTTGTCGGGTTAACTACATGTAATCAATGTACCTCCAAAAAAACCTTATAAATTACAAGCTGATAAAACATAGGTGACACTGCCCACATCAAAATCAGCTTTTTTCCCAGTGGACTTAATGTCCACCATGTAAGAAAGAAGCCCCTGCATCTGTTTTGTCCTGCCGATGTGATTAGCAACAAACTTAAGATGAGCGTTAAGGTGTTAAGCTTTTTAACATGTGCACTATCAAACTAGCTCTATTTATATGGACACAGACTAGTCAGAAGCTGTAGTCAGTTGTAAAAGCTACAGAAATTAAGACATAAATGACGGTTTGAGAGCATTTTCATTTAATAATTAATTTAGGATCCTGAATGCAGAACCTTTGACCCAGCATCACCACCACCATGGCCTTAAATCTCTATTTGCTGTTTGTGCCTTTGGTGAGCTTGGCGTCTAAACTAACATGACTGGCTGTGTATTGGAGTGAGACACCCTGTCAATGGTATTCCTACCTTGCACCAGACCTGCCGTGACGCTTACCAGGATAAAACAATGAATGTAAATGAAATGAAAATAAATGAAATCAAATATAGTCCCACTTTTGGGACAGTGGTAGCCTAGTGAGTACAGCTTTGGGCTATCAATCCAAATGTTAAGAGTTCAACTCAGCTCTGCCTTGAGCAAGGCATTTAACCCGCTCGGCTCCAGGGGCGCCGTAAAATGCCTGACCCTGCGCTCTGACCCCAGCTTTCAAACAAGCTGGGATATGCAAAGAAAGAATTTATTTGTACTGTACTCCTGTTTACGTATATAGGACAAATAAAGGCATTCTATTCTATCTAAAAAGATGAGTTGCACAAATCATTGAAATTGCAGTACTGCCAGTACAAACACTATAACGTCTCAACTTTTGACTTAGTATTCTGTGCATGCACCTCCTTATCTTTTCTTACAGTGGTGTTTCCTGATGTTTGATCTATTGCTCTTTACACAGATGAATCAGGTGGTTCAAAGACCAAAGCACATCTAAAAGAAGAAGTAGAAAGAGTGTCAAAAAATATGCTTATGTTACAAAAGATGTACAGTGAAGTGAAAAGTCACTAAATAAATGAATGAAAAATAATTATTAAAAACTTAAGAACATATTAAGGAATCAAAAACTGGGTGAAGGCAGGAATACACCTTGGAGACAGTACTAGTCCATCACACAGCACAGCATACTCACTCAATGCTTTAGTAGGACAAAACCACAGTACATAAAGAAAAAAAAACTTATGCCAAATCCCACAGACCACCACACTATCCAAAACCAAATAAAAAATGAAATCACAGGTTTTTTGTATATTATTACAATTTATTGTTTATTGACATGTTACTCCAGGTAGTATAACACAGCACCTTGCCAGATATTTGTACCTGTCACAAGCATTCTTTATATTCCTGGGTGATACTCTGAATTATCTTTGTTTACAGAATGTCTCAAATCCAGCTTCAGAAATAATTATGATGAAGATCTATTTCCATCAAACCTAAAGTAGTATGTTATCAAATCCATTGTATAAATGCCCTTTTTTAAATTGGTCATTATTAAAATACAGAACAATGTTACCAGTGAGTAATGCCACATAGAAATTGTGATGTGTAATTAAAACTCTTGATCTTAAATTCTTGGTCTTGCACTTATTTTTTTCTTGTCAGAGTTTAGAACACTGAATGAGGTTCCTATTAATCTCAGCCACATTTCTGCAACCTGATAAAACAAGAGAGAGTCGTAATTAATGTAGAGAATTATTTGTGATGAATTCAAGTCATCATTTATTTGAAACTGCATGCACTGCGTATCCTATTCATATGTGTTTCAAATTGGATCTACACATACTACCTGTGTGCAACTTAAGCGAAGGTGTTTTATGACTGCTACAGTTTGTTCACATTGGCCATTCACACATATAGCGTTTGTGCTATGTAACAGTACAGTGGACCTTAACAGAAAACAGGTTTTTACATGGTCTTACCATCTACAATAACAGGCATCATCACACATTAAGGGCTAGATGCAAAAACCTTACTGCAATCTGCATCTGACATTAGTATTTAATATGGGGTGCAGCCCATTGTGCAAATTGGGCTTGGCATAGATTACTAACAGCACTTAGCTTTATTGCTGCAAAATATTGAAAATATTAGAGCTGACAGACTAAAGATACCATGTGACAAGTAAATAAAGTAATTTTAGACTAAAATACTAGTGTCAGAACAAGTAAATGGACATTAACATAACTGACAAGACAACTGATGCAGGGTTTTATCCTAATGAAAACACAAATATAAATGCTATAAAAAGGGATATAATTCAGCTGTTTCCATTCTTATGGTCGACTGTGGCTCCTGTCTTGTTTTTTGTTTAAATGCTGTTTAAAACTAATAGTTTCTTTAACTTCTTTTATTTTTAAAGCCTGATCAAGCCATTCAAGCTGGTCAGATATGCCTGACATAAGCTTCAAAAACACAGCCCAATTATTATTGTATAAAAAGCAACAAACTTTCAATTCAGGCTAAATAAGTTTCTCAACTCAGCAGAAGAAAACAGGTCTGGGCAACCATTCCCATCAACATTATTTTGGGATGTTATGAGAACACTTTTTAGTAGCATTACAGTGGTAGCTCAGCGGTTAAGGTACTGAACTATTAATTACAAGGTCTGGTTTGAGCCTTACATCTGCCAGGTTGCCGCTGTTAGGGCCTTTAACGTTTAGCTGATTGGATTCTATACACAATACATTTAAATAAAAGCATCTGCTAAACATTTTAAATGTAGCCAATCCATCTACCGCTATGTTTAAGAAGGTGGGAGAAAATCTAAGTATCAGAAGAAAACTCGTGTATAACAGTGACAAGATGGGTGTCAATCCCAAGTCTCTAGGACCAAAATGTGTCATTCTATAACTACTGTACCACCATGCCAGCCAGTTTATGAAGACTTAGAGTGATGTGTTTAACTGTTTTTTGCATAAGCAATGGCCATAATAATTATTAGTTACTCTATTTGCTTTGCATTTTGATTTTCATTAGTGAAGAAGGGTTTTTTGTGTTTAGTGTTTAATGGTTTCTTTAGTAAGTATCCATATATCATATAAAAAACAAGCACAGTACTTTCTAGGCTGAAATCCCAGGCTGTCTTAACCGTGTTAATGCAGATGCCCAAATGGGAAGCAAAATTGTCACACAGAGGTAGAAAGTGTGAATTTAGTATTTGACATACCAGATAAGGCCATGGCCAGACGGAACTCATCATTTAGAATTTGCAGAACTTTTCTTACTCCCTCCTCACCCTGAACAGAACAGATATGAGTGTTATAGTTTACATCACACTTAATCAAAGACAAGAATCCAAACTAAACCATTTAACATTGTACCACTACATACATCCACATATTCCCTCTCTCTTTCATATTCATCTCTCTCTCACACACACACGCACTCCGGTTACCTTGTATGCAAGGCCCCAGATCGCCGGTCTACCAATAAACACACATCTGGCCCCGAGAGCCAAGGCCTTCAGCACGTCACTGCCAGTGCGAATCCCGCCATCCATGTACACCTCGATCCGGCCTTGGACTGTGTCCACTATCTCAGACAAACAGTCTATCTGTGGGCAATTCCAGGGACAAGGACAGACAGAGAGAGGGAGTAGAGCATAGGGAATGAGAAACAGTTAAAAATGTAAACAAAATGTAATTGAAATAACTGAATTTCAAAGTAATCACTCATCTAAACCAGTGGTTTTTACTCTATCAGTACTCTTCCAATTAAACAAAATAATGTTAATTAGTCACCAAAATGATTAATGTATAGTATAGTAACAAGAGATATCTCATAAAGAAACAAAAAGCAGCGATCTAATCTATAAAAGCTTATATCCCTTCTCACAGTGGCTGGTCCACCATCCAGCTGTCGGCCCCCATGGTTGGACACAATGATTCCTTGGACACCATGCTCCACTGCTAACTCTGCATCCTCTTTAGTCAGGATGCCTTTGATAATAATTGGCAGGTGAGTGATAGACTGCAGCCAGTGTACATCTTTCCAGCTGATGGATGGATCCAAAGTGTTGGCAGGAATTCCATATTCTTCAGGGCCACTGTTCTGTGGAAAAGGACAGTTATGCAAAGTTATTTAGTAAAACATCGCTTAAGCACAAATCAACACTGCAGATACATGTAGTACTTTCAGTATTATTACCTGAAACATCCCCTCAAAATTCTTCACTTTCAGGTGTGGAGGGAGCTTGAACTGGTTGCGAATGTCATCACGTCGCTTGCCTGTGTATGGCACATCGACGGTGAGCACCAGAGCCTTGTAGCCAAGCGCCTCCACCCTGTGCACAAGCTGCTCTGAGAGTTTACGGTCACGGTACACATAGAGCTGAAACCATCTGTAACCTTTTGGTGCTGCTGCACAAATTTCCTCCACTGAGCAGGTGGAGTAAGTGCTGCTGATGTAGCAGGTGTTTACAGCTTCAGTGGCTACAGAAATACAAGGAGAGAGCATTAAGATTTTTCACCTGTCACCACACCCCCATCTAGTGGACATCAAAATACTGTTTGCTGTTTTTGCTTGTTAAGGAACAGCCATACAAGGAGCAAACACTGCTAAATCTACTTTTACTCACCTCTGGCAGTGGCTATCTCACCCTCGTGCCAGGCCAGACAGTGAAAAGCTGTGGGTGCAATGCCCACAGGAAAGCTAATCTCGGTACCCAACACAGTAGTCCGTACGTCACTTACAGACACGTCCCGCAAGACACGTGGCCTTAGGCGGATCCTAAAAGCAATTTCAACAAAACAAGAAAGCAAAATACTAAAACGCAATTTTCTCCTTCACCATGTGAATAAATAGTTATGACATAAAGCAGACACTTTTATTCAAAGCGACTTACATTTGAGACCAAATACAATGCATGCAATTGAGGAGTAAGGGTCTTGCCAACAGTGGCAACCTGGCAGTGGTGGGGCCTGAACCAGAGACCTTTGGTATCTTGCCCAGTGCCGTAACCACTACACTTTTAATGATTTACCTATAATCCTAAGTAATTTATTAAATGGTCTGGAGTCTTTGTGACTGAACTTGGAATAAAATAGAAGGGAAAAAGTACCTTTTATAAGCCAGTAAGTTGTCATCTCTGGTGCAACACTCATCTGCTCCAGCTGCATAGTAGTCCCAGGTAGCTTTGGACAGATGCTGTTTGGCATACTCCTCGAAGTCAGTCAGACACACCATAGCCATCTTTCAACAAAGTGCCCCCTCTCTATGTAGAAAGACAGCAGTTTTTACCATTACCATAGATGTAATCACAATCACACTTCAATATACAGCATTGCCACCTTTATGCTACTTTTTAATTTGTGTAGTTAAATTTTCAGCATTTGTCGCAAAAAAAGAAGAAGAAGCTCAGAGCAACTTTCCAGCCTGCGACATAATCAGGTTGCATTAAGGAATTACTCCTGCTATTACAAACAAGCTGAAAATACAGTATCTAAAGAACACGATACTCAACTGGTTTCCTCCCACAGTCCAAAGACGTGCAAGTGAAGTAAACTGGAGATACAACATTGTCCATGACTGTGTTCGATATAACCTTGTGAACTAATGAATCTTGTGTAATAAGTAATTACAGTTCTTGTCATGGATGTAACCAAAATGTAAAACATGACGTTAAAATCCCAATAAACAAAACAAACAAGTTATTATTACCCAACATGTCAAAACCCAATGTGACATATAACCTAAATCACTTCTCATTAAAGACAACAAAGCACAGATGCTGTTCTCAGAATTGTCCACTAGAGGGCGCGAGTTAGAAGCATATTACGTGCAGCTCGTAACTTTAAATAAGTACTTTTACTTAATTTTATGTCACTGTTTATCTCACCTGAGGAAATAACGCACGTGCAAAAACGTTAATCACGTTTAGAAGACCGCGTGACACTCGTGTACACAATTCGGTTATTTCAATAACACCATGGCTGGATTACTGACCGGGCCAGTGGGGCCAGTGCCCAGGGGCCCTTGAGGTCAAGGGGCCCCGGGGGGGAACTGGCCCAAAACATTTTGCGATGCCTATCAACATTTATGATACAATATATTTTTATTTCCGAGGGCCCTCCAATTTAAGGATCCTCTGACTATTAGGGACTTTGACCCAAGGGCCTCTTGGGGCCCCTAGCCATGCTTTTGGGCCCTAGCCATGCTTTTGGGGGCCCTAGCCATGCTTTTGGGCCCCTTATGAAAATGGATGAGGCGTTGTGGCACTGCTCTGACTTCGACTTCTGGCTATTAGGGGTCCTAGGAAAGAGGGGGGCATATTTTTAGAGGGCCCTGGTTATGAGAGCCCCTACCAGGGGGCCCTAGAGAAGAGCAGGGCATACCATTAGAGGGCCCTTGATCACGAGGGCCCCTGCTATGGGGCCCTTGACTTCCATAGAAGTCGTTTACCATGGCTCCTTGACTTTCTAGGGACCTACAAATTGCCAGGCAAGCTACCATATGTCATAACAGACGTTTTGTTGCAAATATGCGATTCAGGCCCTTACTTAATGTTTCTGAATTTGTATTGTTTCAAAATTATTATGTTCAATTTCTCTTAAGCGCAGAGACACAAATTAATTTAGCAATTTTGCAATTATTTAAATTTAAGACAAGCAATTTCAAGCAGTTTGAATGCATACACACACTTAACTGAGCTGTTTGATGTTCTTTTCATGCCTGACAATATGTCCAACAGTGAGCTCACTTTAAAGGCTAACTCACTCGCTGCAGCATATCCTTCAGATCTGAACATGAGCCTGGCAGATGAATTGATACAATACAAATCATTCATAACAGAAAAAGAAAAATGTCCTAGTAAAATGCTCAAAACCATGATACATTTGAATTTACAGTCAACCTTTCCAAATGTCTACATAGCACTTACACTTTTTTTGACTGTGCCTATCACAAATTGTGAAGGGGAGCGTTCATTCTCCAAACTGGCTCGTATTAAGAATGAACTCAGGATTAGGATGCGCCAAAACCGCCTGAACTCACTGTCACTTCTGGCCATTGAATCAGATTTGGTCAGACAGCTTAATTTTGATGAATTAGTGGATGACTTTGCAAGAAAGAAGAGTAGAAAGAAACTTATATAAAATAGATTCTTGTGTTAGGGTTAGTTATTGACAGGTTGTTTAATGTATTAATTTATTTATGTTTTTGGAGGGGGGGGTGTAGGTGGGGGTTGGGGCCCTGGGCAACTCTTTGCCCAGGGGCCCAGACTATCCTTAATCCGTCCTTGAATAACACGTATTAAACGAACCGAGCTTCATGTAAAAGTAAAGGTAAAACCACTTACAGTTTCAGTACATGCACACAGTCCGAAACACCAAACACCTCGTTTTAGGTCAAACTGTCCGAATACAGCAGAGACTAAAGCGACTGGCTACTACTGGATATGTAACTGAACTATGAACTCTCTGGCAGCTCTCATATATTAACTCTGATATATTAACTCTATGTTGAAGATATTTTACCAAACATTCTCTGTGCTCAGTAAGGTAAGTTATTCAGCCAGAGATAAACTAAATGAAACTATAGAAATAGTAGAAGAATTAGGTGGCTCCCGTGTTTAAGTCGGACTTGTTTATCTTTTTCTTCTTTTTGCTTTTGCCGTTAGAGGTCGCCATAGCGCATCAAATTTAACTGATCCATGCTAAACACTAGCAAACCACAAACATACTTTTGATTAATAAGTTCTGGATTTTCGACTGGATTTATCAGCTTAATTGCCTGCTGCTGTGAAAAATTACAAAATTAAAAACTAATTTAAGGTCTTACATTCTGACATTAGCACTTATGGCTTTACATGTTAACAGAAACGATATACACCGATTAGGCACAACATTAAAACCACCTCCTTGTTTCTACACTCACTGTTCATTTTATCAGCTCCACTTACCATATAGGAGCACTTTGTAGTCCTACAATTACTGACTGTAGTCCATCAGTTTCTCTACATACCTTTTTGGCCTGCTTTCACCCTGTTCTTCAATGGTCAGGACTCTCCCAGGACCACTACAGAGTAGGTATTATTTGGGTAGTGGGTCATTCTCAGCACTGCAGTGACACTGATATGATGGTGGTGTGTTAGTGTGTGTTGTGCTGGTATGAGTGGATAAGACACAGCAGCGCTGATGGAGTTTATAAACACTTTACTGTTACTGCTGGACTGAGAATAGTCCACCAGCCAAAAACATCCAGCCAACAGCGCCCCGTGGGCAGCATCCTATGACCACTGATGAAGGTCTAGAAGATGACCAACTCAAACAGCAGCAATAGATGAGCGATCGTCTCTGACTTTACATCTACAAGGTGGACCAATTAGGTAGAAGTGTTTAAAAGAGTGAACAGTGAGTGGACACGGTATTTAAAAACTCCAGCAGCGCTGCTGTGTCTTATCCACTCATACCAGCACAACACACACTAACACACAACCACCATGTCAGTGTCACTGCAGTGCTGGGAATGATCCACCACCTAAATAATACCTGCTCTGTGGTGGTCCTGTGGGGGTCCTGACCATTGAATAACAGGGTGAAAGCAGGCTAAAAAAGTATGTAGAGAAACAGATGGACTACAGTCAGTAATTGTAGAACTACAAAGTGCTTCTATATGGTAAGTGCAGCTGATAAAATGGACAGTGTGTGTAGAAACAAGGAGGTGGTTTTAATGTTATGGCTGATCAGTGTAGGTCAACAGTTTACACTGCATTGTCAATAAAACCAAGCCATGTAGTCCATAGAACTGTCTGTGGTTCTCTGAGATAAGAATAGAGCAAGGCAAGGATATAAAAATATCTATGACTTTGAATGTTTCCAGGACCAGAGTGGCCTTAATAGTTTTGAAATGGAAGAAGCTTGGCACAACCTTGAACCTTTCTAGAGTTGACAGTCCAGCATCTGGGCAAAAAGGGCTGTGAATAGCGAGAAAAGAAAGAATCCAACAGTCACTCTAAAAGAGCTCCAAAACTTAACAACCAACTTGGCAGAACTCCAAAAATCAGACCTCTATGGCAGAGTGGCAAGACAGAAGCCACTATGGGGGTCCTTCTCAGCAACAGGGACACAGAGAGTGGTAAAAATTCCAGGCAAATACAGGAACGTCCTGAAAGGAAACCTCCAAAGCGCAAGCAAACTCAGGCTGGGTCAATAGTTCTTCATTATGAAGGATTGAGTATAGATTAATGGGCATTAACTACAATTATATCTATTTAAAATCCAAAACACATTTAAAGTTAAAAAACAGTAAAAAGGTTACTTAATACTAAGGCAACAAATCTAATCATATGACTACAGTTGCTGCTTTGTGTCTTGCAATCCAGACCATAATGAGATGAAGTATAACTTACACAGACCACATTGGGTGCTTATTTTTCTAAAACACAAGTAACACTGGCCAACTTATTGAAATGACATTTTGTACTCAAGCCAATTTCACTCAGTTTCCAAGTGTTCTGTTAGATGTAAACTAATATTAGAAGAGACTCTCCATTAGAGCAAGCCATACACAACAATGCAATAACATTGGGTGGCAGATAAGAAAACCAAAACATATATTCAACATGCATTTATTCATTTTTACTGTGGCAATCTGGTCAGGTTTGTTGTGGGTCCAGTGGCACTTGCAAACAAAAAAAAAATGCAGAAATACAAGCCAGACCTTCACAAATCAACACTTGCAGGTGATTTAGAGCAGCACATTTACCTTCTGCTTGTTTTTGAAAGGTTGATAGAACAGACAGTTCCTGAAGGCAAGGATTAAATTCATGTTCGCAGGACCCTGGTTGCTGTGCACTGCCTCCTGTATTTTGTTTTTACTTACTTGAAGAGCAACTTTACAGTTGTGTGGCCACTTGTTTGAGTGTTTAGTATTTCCTAAATGGCTATGAGGTTTTGTATGATTTCCTTGTCCTGTAATGTACAGGGTAAAAACTTTACTAGTATTCTTTTATAAATTGAGTTGCTTCTCACTCAGTTCAATTTTATTGAATGTTGTTTTGTGAGCAGTCAGCAGTGTGTGAATGGTGAGAGTGAGAGTACTCCACTTCATGCATAATGCAACCACATTTAGCTGCAGTCCCTCAGTGTAAAGACACGTTATTAAAACATATTTCCAAAAAAATATATAAACCATATATTAACAGTATTAAACATACTTTAAAAATTTAAAACTGCCTCATGGCAAAGGTAATGTATGTTTGTGACTTTAAATTTATCATGTATGCATTGTATACAACATGTTCTATATATCCAAGTGCATGCTGAAACATGGATGACAGTGTCCACAAAAATAGGAACTTACACCTCTTTGTTGCTGATCACATAGACATAAATAAATGAAAGCAGGACCCCTTTTTTGATTATTGTTTTAGTACATTTACTAAAGTAGCCCTATTTATATGGGTATTGAGATAACAAGCTATGATTAAACATAACCACTAATTGAATTAAAAGTCATGCCTTGAAATTAAGCAACATTATGAAAATGTTTACACTATCAAGTGAATAATCTAGCTTTTTGTATATTTCTGACCCAGCATATTTTAAGCTTACAACAAACTCATAGTTTTAGTGTGTTTTAGTGTGTTTCAGTGTGGTTTAGTGTGTTTCAATCATTCACTCACAAAATAACAATCCAAACATCCATAAAATGACGTGTCCTGTACAATTGTTGGTAAGTGTATTTTCTGTTGTCATACATTGTTAGTGAGTGGGGATAAACAGCAGCCATAGATGTAAAATAGGCCTACCTTATTATTTATGCTCTTGAGTTGCTCTTGTGGCCTTTCCCCTTTCCTGGAACACGTGTGCAGTTAGGGTTGTACTACAGCTATCCATTCCCTGGCTACTGGAAGTGACGATTCTGTAGCTTTTAACACACACATGCACACATGCAGACAGACACACACACACGTACACATATACACAGAGCACTAAGCTCCACTGTCAGCATTGTGGGCGCAGTCCTCACATTGTACAAGGCTGAAAAAGAGGCCTATGGGAATGTTTTGTTGTAATTGTGTTCAAATCCATGCCATGATGCCTAAGAATAGTATCTCTAGATGTTTTGAACAGCCTATACAATATTTTGCAAAAGGCCTGCATTATTCTACACAAACATACCTTAAGTTGGTCCAGTGCCTCAATTATAAAACATTACACTTGCTTTTTTCTTTTCTTTTTTGTTAATAATAGTACTGCAGTTGGCACTCGAGTGGAGCAGTAGTTGATTATGCTTGTCCACCACAGCTGAGATCTGGGTTTGAATATCAGGGGGGTGTTCGGCCGGTCGGACATTCTTACCTTGCGCCCAGTGCTTCCCAGTGAAAGTGGACCTGAATAAATAAAAAGAATGAAGCGATATAAAAGAATAAATTGATTGATGAAAATGAAATGAAATTGTTATTACTAAATTACTAAATTAATAAAAAGTAATTAATTGAATTTTACAGTAAGTTCAGTAAAGTGCGTGTGATGCTGAGCAAAAGGACTTGGCTCTTGTATGTGAGCATATTTGTAGGGCATCAAAATTGGGATTGGAACATCCCTTAAATAAAAAGAATTTCATGTGGTGCTTGGTTAAGAAATACAACTATTTATTTAATTGTGTGATCTTGATGCCTGCTTACATCTTTAAATTGTGGGTAGATCTTTTAAATAAAAAGCTTTGATCAAATTGGCTTTGTAACTAAATCTTTACACTGTTGTAATACTGTGTCTAAATTAAATTGTCTTTTTTCTATTTCATTATAGCTCTTATTTAATTTCTTCTGTACAATCAGCTGAAATGTCACCTCTATGACCCACAGTATCTTTCAAGCACTTGTGTATTACAGGGGTTTTATTTTGATTTGCAGTTGGGCTAAAAAAAAATGTAAGGAAGGGTTCAGGGTCAGGGAAAGCTTTTTGATGACCTTTTCAGAAGAGTTCTATTGAAGTGTTGATGGACCAGCATTTACGAAGGTGGAAATTGGGTTAATCCACAGCTGGTTCTAATGTTGATCATATCTTTCCCTGTCTTGCCCTCTCACCTTTTCTTACACACACACACACACACACACACACACACACACACACACACACACACACACACACACACACACTATTCACCCTCTTTGTAAAATGCAAACTTTTTGAAATTCTTTTTGTAAAGCATCCTTCCATAACGCTGCTGTTGATTCTGCCTTTAGGCTACAACACCATCAGCCCATAACATATGTGTTAGATTGTACAGGGGGGTCTCCTGTCTGCTCACAATCTATTTGTCTTTATCTCGACCCTAACCCCCCTGCTTACTCACAAACATTTTTAAAACTAGATTTAGTTCAATTTGGATGCTTGAATGTTTTTCATTTTTTATTAATTTATTTAGATCCACCAATAACTCTGGCTGCTGGTTATTATATATGTACTTGATCAAAAACACCCCTGCCCTTTCTTTAAAATGCTCAAAGTACTTTTTCAGTCTTTGCTAGTGGTTATATATGTCACATGTTGTGATAAAATTATCACATATTAAATAAATGTCACACGTTTGTGCCATTTAAAGAAAAATAACAACAGTTTTTATACTGAAAAGTTTGTATTTGCTGAACACATTTAGTGTAACTAATGGTAGTATTAAATCACACAGTGATTGCTATGGACACTGATTTAAAGTAGACAAAAGTGTTACATGTAGTAGTTTTTGCATGTGGTCCAGAATATGTTGTTTTTAATTTTTTCTGCTATTAAAAATACTGATTTGCTTAACCCACAATGAATCAGCCCATGTGTTGATAGATTTATACTGTATATCTATAATAAAAAATGCATACATCTGGAAGGAATTTCTTAAATACATTCATGTTATAAACTTTACATTTTTACATTAAGCTCTTTAAATATACCTAAACTAGGTCAACAGGTCATGTTAAATACCACGAATTTGCAGTGGCCAGTGATGTTTAGGTATTAAAATGATTAAAAGTGTTAAAACTTAATATTTGGCAGTGTTTAATGATGAGAATTAGTTTGTGTTGTACGTTACATGAAAGATGTAAATGGAATCTGCTTGGTTGCATTCACAGGGCTTCTGTATAAGGTCAAACAGCACACTATAAGCTATATTCTACTTGCTGAATGAATGTAAGTTAACACTTTAGCTTAATTTCCATTATTTATTTATTTATTTTAATGTCCTAAATGATAATTCAGCACTCTGGACAGCTCTTACAGAGTTTTAGTATACTGTACATTATGTAGTTCCAGTCCTTTTTTTTATTACAAAAGGTTAATGGCATGAGTGCTCCAGAGGATTATGTTATTATATTAATTAATGTATTATTTATTTTAAATTAAGGGACTTTATATAGGACCCACATAGTAGAGACAAAGTACATTATTTTTTTTACTTGCTGATGTTCGTTACAGTATTATTGTAGCATACTTCTATATGCGAATATATTCAGTCCAGCACAGACCAAACACACACAAACACACACACATTCACAAACTCACACCTAGGGCAATATTAGTAGCTCTGTAATACAATATTAGTAGTTCTGTAACTTTAAATGTTTAATTATTAGTGTTTCTGCATGGATTTTAGATCAAACTTGTCAAACTTGTGTATGCAATACAGTACTTGTGCGGACAACATATTAATGAAAATCAGACACTTAATGTAATGCAGCTGCACATAAAAATAAAGAAACACATTTTAGGACCCCAGTCACTTCGATTTCTCCCTCTATGTATTGTGCAATGAGTGAAACAGAGTCAGTGTTTTTATTGGGTTTTTATGTTTAATGATACAGAGCAGATGTGTGTGTAGTGTGTGTGTATGAGTGTGTGTGTGTGTGTGTGTGTGTGTGTGTGTGTGTGTGTGTTAGAAAGTAAAATAGAGGCTAAGGAAATAGGATAATGCCCATTAAGCCTGGCTTTTCAGATCATTTCTTTAAATGTATGCCAGTTCTTGTAAAATGTTTTTACAATAGTAAAACTATGTTGAACGTAACAAATAGAACAACAATACCATTACTAACCTTGTAGCAAAATTATAAAAAATGAGCTTCAATGGACTAGGAAATGCTCGGTTATTTGTATGTGGGAACTCATATGTTGAGCAGATCAGATCCTATTAAGAGAAAAGCCTATTATTTATTGATTTGGCATTTATGAGAGAAAGAAAAGCACATTTGATGGACTGCCCTAACGCTGATCTTACAAGTTTCTGCTATATAGTGGAATAATTTCCTTCGGGATAAATAAAGTATCTGTCTGTCTGTCTGTCTGTCTGTCTGTCTGTCTGTCTGTCTGTCTGTCTGTCTTCCATCCTGCCTGCCTGCCTGACGACTAAACGTTAATACCATACTATAACACTGGCATAAAAGACAGACCAATTACAGTATGCTTGCTGGGCTCTTTCGGTGTGCTTCTTGTGCTTTTGTTCATGTGCATTTAGTGGATCACCCATAATGGTTTCAAATGTGCCACCAGCTATTTTGTAGCATGTTATTACTGAATGTGGATTTCAGGAGGGGATAGGTGATTGAATTTTTAGGTGACTGAATTTTTTGCCAAAATCTTAATATCATGTTGTGATGTTTGATAATGACCTGCCAGTTGAGGTGGTTGCCGTTTTTTTAGGTAATGCCACCCCTGTTTTAAACATACATGTTGTTTGGGGAGCTTTTTGATTTGTCTCTGGGGTTACTGAATACATTATAATACAGTGATGATCCCAATTCTCTAAACCTACTTATGCAACAAAAAAGGAACTTAATGGAACTTAGAACAGAGCAAATACTTTTCTATTAAATTAATAGGAAAAACATCTGATCTTTTTTAGGTCCTGCACATTTATTTTTGAAACTGATTTTGCCTCATTAATGGAGGGGATAGAGTAAAAGACTTGAAAGAGTCTTAAAAAGCCAGAGTCATTGAGACCATATTGTACAGACAGCAGATCAAGAGCATCTGTAGTATTCATACATACTTATACATGTGGCAAGTTGGTCTACCGTGGTGTAAACTGTCTGTTTTTGTCTTTAATCTCCTACATAGCATTTTATAGTAAAACTTGCAAACCTGTCAGTATAGACAGTCAGAGCAGAGTGTTGCTTTTATCTATTTTTAATGCTTTCAGATAAAAATGTGAACAGCACTCATAGAGGGACTCCAACATGCTCCACATCTGCTAAGCAGACTGCTCAAGGAACATTAATTTCTTTAAATGGATGAACAATGATCTTATGAGAACCCCCACTGTTGCCTTTTTTACTGACCAAATATTTGGTCTATTATACTGTATGTCTGTTTTAATAAATTCATATAGTGAATTTAATACATATATATATTCCACAGTTGCAGAACATTACCTCAACGAAGGATTTCAAGAATTACATATAGAAGTATAAAAATGCACAATTTGCCTCTAGCTATTTAGCTTCTTTCCTAACATTTACAACAAGGATGTGAAATCAACAACTTGGTACTCTAATCCTGAATCATTTAGACAAAGGTGGGGAGAATTATTAGTTTGAGAGACCCCCTTCCCTACTGTCCCCCAGCACAGCAATGGACTCCAAAAGAAATGAAGAGAAATTGGGGATATTAGAATTGGCACCTCACACTTGGGGAGTTCCAGTCGAGGGGGCTGAGCCCCCAGGCGTTCTCAGCACAGCCACGGTGAGAAATTGCAGGGGAAAGCAGATCTGGCAGCCCCACTTCCTCTTGGTTTTTTGGAGGAAGCCTAATTAGTGAAGGCCATCCCCTCCACTTTGTGTCTCCCTTTTTTATTTTAAAATTCTCTTGTCTGATCTGTATTTTTTAGAGCACCAGAATGAGTTTCAGTGATGGGATTCTGGAAACTCCAAGAAATCAGTGCCAGATGCCAGAGGAGAAAAAACACTTTATAAGATTAAGATCACAAATTGACATCATACTTGCAGCTTCACTGGACCAACTATTTTTACCCAGCAATCGACTTAAACAGTCTCAGCTGTTAAGATGGCACAGAGTTCACTCTCAGAGGAAGTCTGATTAGTTTGAACGGTCTGTGACGGTTCGGCAGCAGACCACTAATTAAATAAGACATTTCAGCTAGTGCATGTAGTTAGAGCCACTCTTCATCGATCATTCTCTTATCACTCCTCTGTGATCTCTGTCACATGTCAGCATGTCAGTGTGGCTCCTGACAGATTCTCTCTGATCTTGGAAGATGTCACCTGGTCTTTATTGGCTCAAGTATGCATAGAGACTAAGACAGTGTGTCAAGTGTTTTAAGAACACTTGCTTTGGTTAAAAAATTTTGACTTCAACTTTCTGAGGTTTCCTGACTAAAAATAGCATTTTTATGTCTGGTGGGCACCAGATTAGTGAGCATGTTATGATACAAACACAAAGACTTTTATGTCAGTTTTGTCTAAAACTGTTTGTGTCTAAACATTTAAACATATTAAAAGAATTTTTATTTTTTAAATTTTATTTTGCTAATGCAGCTGAAGTTTACATACACTAGTAAGGAATATGTTTCTCGTGACATGATTTCAGTGATTTCTGTGACTATTTTCTGACTTATCTTTCTCTCTTTTACAAATATGCTGGTTTGAAAATACTTATACGAAATCTTAATTTGGTAGTGTAAAATCTCATTTTGGTCTTAACCTTTGTAGCATGGCCTCCTAATTGCTTGATAATGATGATCTATAGATTGACTTCCTTGTGCCCATTTTAACATATTAAAAAGACATAAAACATTTAACTTTTTTTCTTGCCAAGGTTAGTAAGAAAACCCACCTTATGCTTAAAGTTGTCCATATTGTTATTTGTTATGTTTGTTATTTTATTAGAAACTTAAGGTCATGTTTTACACTTTGGTTAAGTTCATGACAGAACAGGTATTTACAGGTTACACATGATTCATCAGTTCAAGTTCCATGTCAAACAACTTCATGGGCAATTTTGTTGCTCCAATTCACCTAACTTACTGTACATGTCCTTTGACTGTGGGAGGAAACTGGATCTCGTGGAGGAAACTCGGACTTCTCCACCCGAGAATCAAACCCCAGACCTTCTTGCTGTAAGGTGACAATGCTAGCCACAGAGCCACTGTGCCACACGAGTGTTAGTGGTAAACCAAGAACCTTAAAACAGGTCTGCTTTAATTTAGAAGTTGCTTGGTCAAAGGTAACACTGTTGGAGGTCAACCAAGTTTTTACTTCCGAAAGCCTGAGTTTGTTGTTAATCATGGACAAAGCAAAATTTTGAACAGCTTCACCTATGTTTTAGCAGCTTCCAATTAATGGATTTTTTTCAGATGGATCTTGGAACTCTTTTCTTGTATTAACCTTTAGCGGAAGATATTGTTGGAGTTAAAGGCATCCTTTGGCTTTCTTCCGACATCAAGAGTGGAAAACTATGTGAAAGTTGAATCATCTTATGGAGCTGCTCACTTATTTTTTGGTTATTTTTGTGACTTTATTTTTTGAATACCCACCAACTATACTATAACATACTGTCACTTGTGAGAATAATCTAGGGCAACTGAGGTGCCTTTATTTGTCATTTACATGTGTACAGTACAAAAAATTGTACTAAAGCCATTGCACTGAAGCTGAAAGAGTGTTTTTTATCCTTTGACCTCTGTGTTATGGGTCCAGTATGCTTGTGCCACTATGATCTCTAAATGTCTAAACTGTTACTGAGATCCCGATTGTGACTGTACTTCTTTTGTAGATGCTATTCATCTGTCATTTACGGTGGCCGAGAAGTGCAAAACAAATTTACATTTCAGAAAACAAAATTACAAAAAAACAAAAACAAATTTACAACAAAAGCAAAAACAAATTTACAAGTGCTCGGGTACCCAGTGTTTGTAAATTTGTTTTGTCATATGTAAAAGTGTTTCAGCACTTGTAAATTTATTTTCGGCATATGTAATTTTGTTTTCTAAAATGTATATTTGTTTTGCACTTCCCGGCCGCACATTTCTGACGGAAAAGGCAGGGACAATAAACCGGAAGTGCGTGTTGCTTACCTGCTGTCAATCAAACTGTTTCTCAGCGATAAAGTGAACGGAGTTTGTGATGGTGACGATAAACAAGGTTTTGTCTAGTTTGTGGAAATCATTTTATCCAGTTGACCCGCTATTGTTTTTCTTGTGGAAAGTTTTGTGCAGATGTTTAGACGTGGCGTGTGCATCTCTATCTACTGTCCGCTCTTCTAAACATCTAAGGAATTCCCACAAGAACAACAAAAGCGAAATAATGAAAATAATTAACACAAAATGGACAAAACATTGTTTATTAGGGACGGAACATCTGATACCGAGGCTTTAAAACTTGTTTCACTTTTGTAACACTGGACTCAGTGTATCGGAGCTTATATTAAAGCAGCATGTGCGGGACTGATGAAGCTTTGGTGCTGAGTTTTATCTCACTCACTATATAAGAGACAATCAAACCAGGGTTACCCACCGTCCTGTAACATACAGAATCCTGCTTTATCTGGAGACCAAACACCGCGTTTAGTACTGAACTGATACAGGACGCTTTGTTCCGTATTTTTATCAATGGGAGACGGTGTGGTGTATAAAACAGAAGGAAACTGCTGCTTAATTCATTATATTAAGTAGTGTTCACTTTTATTCTTATTAACGTGACAAAACCTGTTTAATACACCGCTGTATGAGTAGCACAGTGGGCGGAGTGCGTTGTTTTGCCTAAAATATGGTTCTGACTTATTATAAAGAATGAAAATAATAAATTTTAAACACCATAAATAAAACCTTTGTTCTCATGACTGTGTAAGGTCCCCCCCTGCTGCTATAACCAGCGCACACACACCGTTACTAAGAATAAAAGTGAACACTACTTAATATAATTCCCTCAGTCTCCCATTGATAAAAATACAAAGCGTCCTGTATCAGTTCAGTACTGAACGCGGCGTTTAGTCTCCAGATAAAGAAGGATTCTGTATGTTACAGGACGGTTGGTAACCCTGGTTTGATTGTCTCTTATATAGTGAGTGAGATAAAACTCAGCACAAAGCTTCATCAGTCCCGCACATGCTGCTTTAATATAAGCTCCGATACACTGAGTCCAGTGTTACAAAAGTGAAACAAGCTTTAAAGCCTCGGTATCAAATGTTCCGTCTCTAATAAACAATAGTTTTGTCCATTTTGTGTTAATGATTTTCATTATTTCGCTTTTGTTGTTCTTGTGGGAATTCCTTAGATGTTTAGAAGAGTGGACGGTAGATAGAGATGCACACGCCACGTCTAAACGTCTGCACAATCTAATAACTTTCCACAAGAAAAACAATAGCGGGTCAACTGGATAAAATGATTTCCACAAACTAGACAAAACCTTGTTTATCGTCACCATCACAAACTCCGTTCACTTTATCGCTGAGAAACAGTTTGATTGACAGCAGGTAAGCAACACGCACTTCCGGTTTATTGTCCCTGCCTTTTCCGTCAGAAATGTGCGGCCGGGAAGTGCAAAACAAATATACATTTTAGAAAACAAAATTACATATGCCGAAAATAAATTTACAAGTGCTGAAACACTTTTACATATGACAAAACAAATTTACAAACACTGGGTACCCGAGCACTTGTAAATTTGTTTTTGCTTTTGTTGTAAATTTGTTTTTGTTTTTTTGTAATTTTGTTTTCTGAAATGTAAATTTGTTTTGCACTTCTCGGCCACCGTAGTCATTCGACTGAAATATTAAATGACCAGTTTTTCTGACACATGAACCTACATTTTGGTACCTACGCCCTGGTCACTTTGGAATGGTCCACCCCCTGTAAGAATCTCTAAGTAGAAAACAGTTTAATACTATAACCTGCCGTCACTTGTTTCTTTTTATTATTGTTCAGGATATTTTCCAGACCCAGGTTTACAGATGCTGTTTGTTTAGGATACACACTTCCCAGATACACAGTCTCATTCATGGCCAAGTAAAGGATGAATGAATCACTAGTAGAATCCCTCATGTACACAGCGAAAGGCAGTACCCAGGCTCAATCTATTCCAGATGGCATTAAAAGACCACATTATTTACATTCAGTTTCTGTACCACCCTCCCTACAATGCTATGAACGTACACTGTTGTGGCAGTATTTTCTACCCAACAGACTCTGATTATGCAGGAATGATGATTGTTTCCATTGGTTTGCTCTAGTCCCTACCACGCACCTCCTGCTTTGTCTATGATATTTAATATCCTTATTCAGTGCACGTTATAGCCTAATCACCTGTATCATTTTCATTAGGCCAGTGCACTGCCAGATCAGTCACCCATGCTCTGTGGTTTTGGTCGGATTCATTACATTCCAGTTCTTTTGTGTGTGGGTGCGGATGGTCAGCTTTCTTTATTATACCTAATTGTTTCTTTCTGCCTGTGCTGATGAAACAGACTGTCCAGCCTTTCAACTTAGAAAATGTCCACTAGAGGGTGGCCCATGCTCAGGAATGTTGGCCTTTGCTTACCCCTAAACTGTGGCGGTAGTGGAATCTTAACGTCTTATTGATGAAACCAGTCATGTTTGAACCTATTTATGCATTTATTGTAAACAAAAAAAATTATTTTGGCGTTTTGCCTTTCATTAATACTTTGCCAATATATATTTTTAATTTTAGCATAATTTTAAAACTGATATTATTATCCTTTCACAATGATACAAACAAAAGTGTTTATAGTTTCCACAGTCAACCAAAAATTGACATTATGATTTAGAGAGGCCACAGGTGTAACTTATATTTCTGAAAAAAGTTGAAACTAAAACTAAAAAACATTATGTAATTTTTTTTTTTTTTTTAATCTTTATTTAACTGATAAAGGTAGAAAGAAAAGTTTTCCAGTGTATTCACTGATCAGCTGTTGTATTTTGTATATATGAACACATTTAGAGTTTGATGTCTGCAACACATTCCAAAAACGTTGGGACGGGCAAAATAAGAGTGAAAAGTTTATAGATTATTCCTATTTAGTTACAGTGTCCCAGTAAACAGGTGAATTGGTAACAATGGTGGAATCACGATTGGGTATTAAAGGAGGATCGACCAAAGGATCAGTCTTTACAATCAGTGATGTCAAACTGTGAGAGTTTTTCAATGCAAGATTGCAAATAATTTTCTTTCACCATCTACTCTACATAATATTCTAAAATGATTCAGTGAATCTGGAAAGATCTCAGTCTTTGTAGGACAAAGCTGGAAACCACTGTTGAATGAACACGTCCTTTAAGCCTTCAGATGACAATGCATGAGAAATCGCCATGTTACTGTGATAAATTTAGCCACATCGGCTTAGGAGTACTTTAGAAAACCATTGTCAGTTAACACAGTCCACTGTTTTATAAAGAAATGCAACCTGAAACTCTATTACACAAAGAGAAAGCCATACATCAATTCTGTTCAGAAATGCTTCAGAAAGAGCCTGAGCTCTTCTCAAATGGACCGAAAGACGGTGTAAATTTGTACTGTGGTCAGATGAGTCCATAGTTCAGCTTGATATGGGAAAAACAGACATCAACTTATCTTTGCCAAAGATGAAAAGGACCATCCAGAGTGTTAGTAAGAGGTGCAAAAAGCCAACATCTGTCGTGGTATGTTGGTGTATTAGTGCCCATGTTATGGGTGACTTGCATACATATATAGTACATAATACAGTATATTCAAATGTTTATAATTAATATTCTTCAGGTTTTCAGTATATTTTCCACATTGTGGTTATTAATGTGTATAAGTATTTGTTACAGGTGTCAGGAAATTTGGCAATGCATAGAAATAGTGCAAAAAAGATTTACACCACTGATACATGATACATGATACATGCATGAAAACACGAACATTTGGCAAAAGTTTTAATAGAAACAAATAAGAAAAAATCTACGTAACAATATTGACACAAAAAGTGGTTATTAAATATATGTACAGTGTAGGTACTAATATGGACAGTGTGTGTATATCCAACCATTTCTGTGTTCCCCAGATAATCATTAATTTATCTGAAATGTTAACAGTCTTTTTTTAAGGTACATTTCTGAAAAGCCATTTTTAGGTTACAAGAGAAGATTCCAGCTGTGCGGAATATGCCTGGATTTCTCTCTGCTTCATTATTCAGGAACTGAGCTGGAAACCAACAGGCCATAAAAGCAGCTAGCAGATCCTGCCCGTCTCCAAGCCATCTATTGTGTACCTTAATTATGCCTTTAATTGCATGCAAACGCTCATGAAAACGTCTGTAGTTGCCTGTTGTTTTTGCCAGTGAACTCTCTAATTTTCAGCAAGTCTGTAAGTTGGTTTTATAATGATGCCATATGACAGAGGGAAAGAGAGAATCTGTACTCTCTTTGCCGATCCAGAAAGCTCGGATTTGTTATGTCAACAGAATACTGGAAGAAGTGTCTGGATAAAAGCACAAGTTACTTGAACACTATTAAAGAACTGTTTTATAAATGTCCTATGTAATATAGGGCAAAATGGTGGTGCAGGCAGTATTGTGGGTGAAGTACAGCTCTAATGTCCTTGGGACCTGGGCTTAAGCCTTACTTATTTACTTTGACTTTTGGCTGTTTGCTCTGGTTTCCTCTGAGCATTCTGGTTTCCTTTAGCTACTGTAAATATGCTTGGAGAAAGCTTAATAATGCCCCAACATTTGGAATTGTGAAGAATTATTCTTATAATTCTATAGTCCTTGTTATTTTTTATTAGTGCTGCAATAAATGAACTAATTACACTACACTAAAAATAACTGCTTACTGAGCATTTAAAACAATCTGTTGCTTGTTGCTTTATCGAAAAAAGGTTGTTTAGATTAACCAAGCATGGTTCCGCTATGGCATTTATGATATTCTGGCATCTTTGTTTATAATAGTATAGCTGTGAGAGTGGTTGTAAAAGTAAGTGTATGATTTTTGTGATGGATTGCTGCCCACTTTGCACACCATGTTTCCAGGTAGGCTCTAGGCTAAGATAAATAAATAAGATAAATAAATGATTGATTAAATTAATGAATTAACATTTAATATTGCTAATGCAGTACAAAGTATAACTGAGGCTAAATAAAGGAATATATGAATGAACTGATCTCTGAATGAAATTTTTATACATATATTATTAAGTCCAATGCAAAACAGCCCTGAAGCAACTTGTGGCCAATGAACGCATGCTTTGGCTCTGACATGCCTTAAAAAACCGACAATTTCCTCTGGATCTGTCCAGCCTGGTCCTAGCCTTTGTCTGAAGTTATGCCTCACTTTCTGATATGTCTGAATCAGTTCCATTCTTACTGATACCAGGTTTACATTTACCATGGTGATCAGACAGAGATTGCACCAAAATGAAATGCAAATTGAAATTACAAGGTTTAGCGCAGGGCAGCGAAGGAGGTTCCAGTCGTATGACTTCAGTGTAAAGTGATATCCTTCAGAGACTCTGAAGAGAGTCTGCTGACAGCAGTAGAACCCAAAAGGAACACAAACACACACACACACACACACACACACACACACACATAATTTTTCACACACATGCCATACGTTTTAAGTAGTGCTTATATGATAGAAAATGGGAAGAGTAAGAGTAAATTTTGGAACAGATACTGGGAGATCTATAATTATGAGCAGTAGTGAAATTAGGCTACAAGCCAAGCTGCTTTATCTAGTTACTATCACTATCACTATTACTGTTCTGTCTCTTCTTCTACCATCCTCCTCCATCTCTCTAATGTATAACATTCATTCATAGTCTTGCCTCACTGCAGGTTCACGTTTCAGTTTTTAATAGTTTCAACAAGCTTGCGTATCTGAATTTCAACAATGTTTATTCAGTACATCTTGTAATCATTACAAGATTACTTAATGAAATATAATTTAAAAATAAATATGTATTAATTTTGTAAATGTAATTTACATTGCTAGCAAATAGAGAGCAGACCTGTCTGTGTCCTTGTGGGGTTTTTGCAAGGACACTGGTAGAATGCTTATTCTGATGTATGAATGAATAATGAATGACATGCTCGGGTACTATTTATATCAGAGAGGAAATAATGACATAATTAAGACTCTAAAATGAGGACTCATTTTTACCCTTGACCAATGTGATTATTTATTTCTTTTTTAATCATAACTGTTATTGCATAGTTATCTTGTCAGTCTGCTAACTTGGATGTGATTTGGTGCTTCATACCTAATAAAATACTGGATGATATACACTGTTAGAATACCAGTGACGCCAGTGGTAGGGTATAAACTTGACATAATATTTAGTACAGTTGTTTGTGTTGGGGACACAGCCAAATGAATAAATATTCTGGTATATTTTAAGCTCCTCTGTCAGTCTGGGTAAATGTAAATGCATTTAAACAGAATAAATAAAATAGATACTTGGATATCTATAAAATCTTGTTTGGAATTCTGATTTAATACACTTGTCTCTATGCTTTCTTTTTTTATTTGTTCACATATATAGAGATTATGTAAAGCAATTTATGGCAAGTTGGATTGATGTAAGCAGCACTGATCTGTGAGAGTTTACAGCATAGTTTAAATGATCTCTTTACACTGTGGTAGAAATGATAGTGCTGTATCTATACCAATTTATACAGACAGTGTGTTCGAGTACCTGTACGTTCCTTAAATTATCTTAAATGATATCTGACTTGACTGCTCCCTGACAGTACCTGTAACTATCATCTGTTACCCCTGTATGATGGAGTAAGAGTGAAGACAGAGAAAGAGAGTAAAAGAACAGAATATTCTCCTCCCTCCTGCACTCATTCCCTCCTGTTCTGTCAGCAGCTTAACAAAAAGGGGACAAGGTGCTGAAACACATCCCTCCTGAGGGACAACCCCCCCACATTCCCTCCAAACCTACCATATATACACACACATTGCTGTCTGCTTTCCTGCCTGTTCAAAACACACGTCACAGTCAGACAGGAGAGCCATTGACGCACATGGCTGAGTGATGATTTGACGTACCAAGGATTTTTGTTATGTCGTATCAGAGTGGCATCATAAAATTGAGACAGATATACACCTTCATTATAGTTTACACATAATCCAGTGCCTGTCTGAAATTCTTGCTCCAGGCTGCAACCTTGCCAGACATGGCACGGTCATAATGAAAACCAGACTCTCCTGTGGGGAGCAAACATTGCTTTATAGAAAATACATTTCGAACTGTTTATTTTCCTTAACACGGTTTCACGCTGCAAAACGTTTACAGAAATTTAGACATTTTCTTATATGCACCATATGCAGTCAGATGGAACTACCCATCCGTCTAACTAGCCGATCCATCCATCTTCTTATTCTTTCATCCATCCGTCCACTTGGGTGGCAGGCGCCCTGTGGGTTCGGCAGGCTGTAGTGTCAGAGGGGAAGACCTGTCTGTCAGTGTCAGGACGGAGAGCAATATCAGAGAGTCGCTGATGCAAACTGAGGCCCAGTGCTGCCCAGACCCCCTGCCTGCCTGTATTATCACAGGTGGACTGTTGGTCACCACCAAGCAGCCTTGGCCCAGGAGGGGCAGTCAGTAATATTCTTCAGTTCAGGAAAATGGGAAACCTTGTAGGCAATATTAAAAGACCAAAAAGAACCACAAGGGTGGCCATACAGATAGGTTCATGGTGAGGAGAGGAACAATTAGTATACATGAAGGGTGATGAAAGATGTGTCTGCATCCAGTTGGACTGGGTGTAGAGATATTGTGTTTAGTGCTGGCTTTGACTAGATAGACATGTAATTACAATCATATATGATTGATAACCTTTTGGAAAGTTTGAATAAATGGCTAATGTGGAAGTAATATATGCCAAAACCCAACACAGTCTGAAAATGCTGAATACTACAGATTTATTCTTGTCTTCTATTTAGAACACTTAAATGTATGTTTTCATGTGGATCTTACGTTTCATTCATTTTGAGAAACAACTGAAGAACAACTAAAAGTAGTATTAAGATTTTGTGTAAATACCATTGTTGATCTTAAATCATGATCTTATTAATGTAATGTAATGTAATGTATATCATGGTTTGAATCTCAGTGGTGCTATCCTCATGGCCAAATTGAGGAGATGGCAAAAACGGACTAGTCATTGGAAGGCACACTTGTCAGTGCTCTCTAAGTGCTGGTTCAAAGCCCAGATAGAATTAGGAGGGTTGTGTCAGGAAGGGCATCCGGTGTACATGGACCAGACCAAATACTGTAGCAACCCCTGTGGGAGCAGCCGAAACCCAGTGCTAGAAAGACTATTAAACAATTATATAAAATAAATTATAAAAGGAGAGCCCCCTTTTTGTTTATGAAGACAAAGACTGTAGTATAAAGAAACTCACAGGGCCTGACCTCAGCCCCATCAAACATGTTTGGGATGAATTAAAATGTAATTTGTGAGTCAAGTATTCTTGTCTAACATCAGTACCCAATGTTACAAATGCTAAGTACAAAAGCTTGTGAAAAACCTGTACTTTCCAGTACAGATTATTACAGTCGCAAAGGTGGGGCCTATTCCACATGAATTCCCATGATTTGGAATACATTACATTTACATTTACGGTATTTAGGAGACATCTTTATCCAAAGCGACTTACAGTACTGTGACAGTATACAGTCTGAGCAATTGAGGGTTAAGGTCCTTGCTCAAGGGCCCAACAGCAGCAACCTGGCAGTGGTGGGGTTTGAACCAGCAACCTTCTGATTACTATGCTAGTCCATTGCAAGGCATTGCTCATTCATTTACTTATTTACACACCCACACTCCATATTAGTGTTTCTTACATATATAAAAAAAAACCCTACTGCAAGCATGAGCAAATATCAAATGTTCAAAAGGCTCGAGGACAAAGAATATCCTCACACACATTTCTCCAAAAATCAGCAATATTCCCACCTTGTCAGCCTCCCCTCCTTACACACCACCAAAAATTTAATAATAATTTCATCTTATACCACTGCTAAAAAAGTCTCTTCCAGAAACCAGTCATGTGGGAATATAAGCAGAGACTGAAATAAAACCACCTTTCCAAACAGACAAATGAATGAAGGAAAGAAAAATATCAGACACACTGATAAAAAAAATCTTCATGATGGAGGTGCAAAGTGAAAAATCTGTACTGGGTGGCCAGGAAACTGCCCAGGGGCTGTTAAACTGGAGAGGGAGGCTAACAGGGGTTACATAGCACATAGACAGGTTTGCTGCTGTGTTTTTACACACACATGTTCAAGTTTTATGAAATAAGAGTGCTGATTGCCGGAGGAGATGATCCTGAATGGAGAGATACAAATACAACCAGATGCAAAGGTGGTAAAATTAACAGGAGTTGTGGGTGAAGAGGTGGAGAAGGGTTTGAACTCTGTAGCACATTTGATTATCCAGGCCTGTATTTAATTCAATATGCAATGGATTGTAAAGAAGTCAGGATATGCTTACACCTTTAAACTAAATATGGTTTGGTGTACTGAATGTCGGCCTTTCACACTAATATAATATTAGTTGATGAATGATTGCCTTTAATGGCAGTTGCAAATGTAATTGTGCTTTGCCACTTCTAAAATACATGGCTTTTGTGTCTTTGGTTTATAAAATTGTTATATATGAAAAAATAAATTATATGCTTGAAAACTTACGCCAACAGTTTGAGGTAGGCTTTTTTGTTCCAGCAGGATTGTTACCCTGCACATGAACCCAGGACCATAAAGACATGATTTTATGAGTTTGGTTCAGAACTTGTAGAACTGGAACATTGACTGCCACCAACATTGTTGCCTAATCTTACAAAAATAATAATAAGCTCGTAAAAATTCCCACTCCAAAAACTTGTGGAAAGCTTCTTTGAAGGGTGTGCAGGGCTCTATATTAGTGCACATGGTTTAATCATTTTAATTATACTTGTAACAAGAAACAAGGATTTTGCCATTACATTTTAAACATATTTAGCAATGTCTTCTAATAAAATCTTAAAAAAAAAAATTATTTAGTCAAATCAAGGTGCACTGGTCAATATTTAACTGTTTTTACTGCTACAAAGTTATTAGAACAAATTCAAATAGAATTGTTGAAACAATTTCATTAAGCCAATTGTTTTGAAAAGAAAATCTGATTTAATTGGTCTGTCTTGTTTACTTTTTTGCTGGTTTTTACAGACAGGGTCCCAATAATCTTTCAGTTTACCAGAATCTGTGGACAAGTAGAAATATGAAAGACTCTGGTGCTAAATAACTAGCATCTTATGATACTATTGCAAGGTAAACCAAACTCTACTGCTGTATTTTATCTTGTAACCAAAGCCAAATTTCTGGCCCTCTTGCTATTTTGGATAAGATAGGGTGTGTTCGAAAACCTAGGGAGCTGCCTTGCTGTCTTACTGCCTACATAGGCAGCTGCCTCAGTAGAGAGGATTCTAATAAGTCATTAACTTATAAGTCAGGTTATTCGAACGCGCTACTTAGACAGCAATTCCATCGGGTTTTGCTTACTAAGCTAACACAGTTAGCATCATGCCATTCAAACCAATGGGATGGGGTAGCACAGCATGCTAGCATGTCAACTAACATCTCCCTTTGTGTACCAAAAACAGTTACATTCGCAGACAAACCCAAATTTGCAAATAAATGACACTTGTGCAAGTTTATACAAGTTAAAAATCAATAATAATTGCCGCTCAGGTGGCACAGCGGTAAAGTACGCTAGCTGACCAGAGTTGGGGTTTTGAATACATCGTATCAAACCTCAGCTCTGCCTTTCCGACTAGGCTTGATCACTAAGGATGCTTCCGATGCTCACTCGTTATTGAGTCGAAATAGCGTTGAAATTTTAAGATGCCTTACTAGTGAGGATATTAAGGCATCTAGGATTTCGAACAGCCTCATTCTCTGGAGCGCGTGTAGGATGACGTAAAATGCTGTCTATGTAGAGAGCTCACTAGCTTTTCCAACACACCCATAGATTCTATTCAAGAATGAACTCTGTTTTAAAGATTACTGCTTCATAACTGAATCCCATTAGTGCTCATTGTAAATGTATAATATATATGGTTTATAATATAAACATAAAATCATGTATAAAATGTAAATATCGTGTAATTAAATAAATTACTTGTGAAATGTTTCACGTTTTTCAGCATAATTAGAAGACTTTAAAAGAAACACAAAAACGTTTTCGCAGAGTCTGTAATTATAACTACAAATGTTTAGCCTACACAGAATCACTGGATTGTGGAAAATCCAATTTGTTGATCTTCAAATATGAGCGGCCTGTTGTTATGCACAAACCGTTGTTATGCGCTAATGCTTTCACTTACATAAAAAAATCAGTTGTATAGTGGAGAGATTGCAGTCATTATTTTATATAAATGCGTCAACTACATTAATAGTTGTATAAAATGGTTGAGTTAAAATGTCATATATAAAAAAATTTTTAAGTTATTTCAGAAGGCAAATTTTAAGTCCTGAGTCACAACTGCTTCTTGTGCAGAGAAGAACTACTACCGCTGTTGTGGGACGGTGTGAAACTCATGGGCCACCATACAAGCTGCAGCGTGTGAATGCAAAATGGCGCTGTCCATGAGAAGAAGTGCGAAACGACTTTTAAGCTTTAATCAACCGTATAATCTTAATAAAAGATTATTTTGCAGTAATAAAACTCCCGGAACAAAGGTACGAGCTAACTATTCATTTTCTGTATGTGTATTGATTTTTGTTACTGTTGCTGTTCTTGTTAAATGTTGTTAACATTATTGAATGAGATAGTAAGACAGATTATGAATTATAGATTAAATTAAATGTATTAAATTAAAAACAGTCGACATGACATGTTTTTGTTCTGTTATTTTTGAATTAAAAAACAAGCAAAAAAAATACTGCAAGACCTCTGGGAGTTACTTAACCTACAGGACATTAACATTGCCTATTATCATTATTACCCATCTAGCTCTTTGTAATTACACGTGTTGGGGGCGTCAGTGGGTAGCAGGTAGCAGGTCCTGGGTTCGATCCTCAGGTGGGGCGGTCCGTGTCCTTTCTGTCTGGAGTTTGCATGTTCTCCCCGTATCTGCGTGGGTTTACTCCGCTTGCTCCGGTTTCCAAAGACATGCAGTCAGGCTAACTGGAGATACAAAATTGTCCATGACTGTGTTTGATATTGAACTTGTGAACTGATGAATCTTGTGTAACGAGTGACACCCGTTTATGTTGTGAGTATAACCAAAGTGTGTAAAACATGACGTTAAAATCCTAATAAATAATTACGTGTGTGTTTTGTGTTGACAGTAAATGATTTATAATAATACAAATCAACAATTGGGTTTATCACTTGTGCAAATGCTGTGCACTATACTGGATACAGTATTTCACTGCACATAAGACAGACAAGAACAAAAAAAACTCATAAAAACTTATTTTATTGTAGTAACTAGTGACAAAGCCCCAAACACATGTGCTCATGCAAAGATATTAAGTGTAGTAACTGGGTGCAGATCTTTCTTGTCTTTTATTAATATTTGTCTTGAAATGATCCTATGTTATGTACAGCTGAAGTAAAAATACACTTGTAAGGAAAATGTATGTCATGACAGCCATAGGATGTTATTAATAAATGCAACATTTTGGTGATTTAATGATCGTAACATACCTAACTGTCCAAACATTTTACAAATTTGAATTGATTTATAAAAAATAAAACCCAGCTGAATTAAAGATTCAAGAACTTAAGCTCATTTTTTCTTCTTTATTTTGTTGATTTTCTCCAATTCACTGGCAGCAAACAGCTCAGGGCAAAATTCTGCTGCCTTGCTTGACAGTAGGTACTGTGGTACCTCTTTTTCATTCATCCTTTTTGCTTTTGAATTACATTTAGCCATGCATCCTATCAGTAAAAGGCTGTTTCCACAGGCCACTTTTGTGTTGGTTGTGTCATTGTTTTCTATCGACTGAAGTGGGGCTGCTTACCTTGCCGCTGTGCAGATTTGCGACTTTAATGCTCAGCTTCTAAAGCTTACCGCTGCACCTAATGTTCAGTCTAATATAACTTTGTCCCTCTTTGCCACAGACTTTTTCAAAACTGCCATTGACAAAAATTGTTTCTATGACATAAACAGTTAGGGACAGACATGGCAGAGAGAAACTTATTCTCAGCGTTCAATTCAACTTTTAAAATCCATGGCATTGTGAGAAATACGGCATGGCGACTAGTAAAGCTATGTGAAAGTGAGACTGGGTTTGTATTTTGGATAATAATCTCACATTTACTAAACTTGCAGTCCCTTGTTTTGGCTTTATAGCTCGTCAATAAGATTAAGTGCACCCATTGATGGACACATTAAAGTTTTATTAACCCACTTTGTTCTTTATCTTCTTACGTCTGGGTGGCGCAGTGGCTCAGTGGGTAGCACTGTCGCCTCACAGCAAGTTGGTCCTGGGTTCGATCCCCAGGTGGGGCGGTGTGGGTCCTATCTGTGTCAAGTTTTCCCCGAGGTATGTGACCGAGGTGTGTAAAACATGACGTTAAAATCCTAGTAAATAAATAAATCTTCTTACGTCTGACTTTGAGGTGCTTCTCATTAGGGACATAAACACTAAGATTTGCAAGAAGCAGACAATTACATAAACATCCTTGAAATAAACCTCCAGCATGAACACAAACCCAGACCCGGGTTACAGTTCATTTTTTAACATGACAATGACTTGAAGCATACGGCCAAAACCACACTGGAGTGACTTTGGGGCAAGTTTACTCGAGTGGCCCAGCCAAAGTCCAGACTTAAATCCTTGGACCATCTGTGGAGAGACTTGAATATGGCAGACACTAAGCACTCAATCTGACAGAGGCTGAGTGTGTTTCAGGCTCTTTTTCGCCCATGCTTTTGTGGATTCCCACATGAGGCTCATCCACTTCTGCACAGGCGCCTTGGTCTGTTAACCAGGGTCCTTACAAAGCGTTTGAAGACCCCACCCACTTAGTCCGGTCTTTTTCCCCACCCAGCAAACTCGGTGGCCAATTTTGTCTGCTTCAGGCACTGCCAATTGTGCCCGCTAGATGGCACCCAGCCAACCGGTAGCAGAGCCGATATTGGAACTGGGGTGTTCAGAATCTCAGTGCTGGTGTGCTAGCGGAATATCCCGCTGCACCAGTTTGTTTTTTGATTGTTAATACATTAAAAAAACAAACATAACTACACTGCATTATTATAGATTATGGCAACTTTTAATAGAATAAAATAATGTATTTATCTTATGATTTTTATTGCTGTCATTGAAAAAAAAAAAATGAACTCGGCCAAACTGCCTTATACCACCATGTATAAATCCCCACTACATTTATTAAAACACTGTTAACCCCCTAATTGTAGACAGTTCTAACTGTTGCCACTGAGATTTAGTATGACAATGGGCAAATTAATGAGCTACATTGAGCTATGAAGTGTTTAAAGAGTGCCTCTGCAGTGTTGGCCTGCCTGTCTGCGCTTGATTGACGAGCTGAGTTAGCTGACGGCTGCCGCACGCATGGTGTGATGGAAGTTTTGCTGACCGCAAGCACGTCTGTGTTTCGTTAGGCAGCGTGTCACTAGGGATGCTAAAGCAGTGTGCGCCTTGACGGCAGGGGGTGAAGGCTACACGGATCTAGTGTGCGAGGAATAGAAAGGCTTTAAAACCGTCACATCACCTCTTCATTACCAGCAACAACATTAAGAATGAGGTGTTTTCATTTGTTTTAATTTTCTCCAAATGTGGGTGTCGGAACACAAGCACAGACATTCACAAAGCCCCAAGGTGTGATGTGCGTCAAAACCTTAAGTGTGTTCTTGGCAGGGAAAGTTTTTAAAGACCTTTTAGCGGTGCTAGACTAATATTGAAGTGAGCTATATGCTCTATGTTCTAATTGTTTGGAAAAGGAACTTTAACCTAAGAAAATTTCAGATTTCAGAGTAAATAAACATCTGTTGGAAAAAAAAAATTGACACAGTGGATTTAATTTTGCTTACATAAGCATTTGCCACATGACATAAGCAAGTTTTTTATTCTTTTATCAACTTCTTATTTTTAAAGTCAATTTACATCATTGTGATTATTTAGTTTGAAGCATTGAAACTGTGTTTGAAGAAAAAAATGTTTGTACTTGATGGCAGGGCTTAAATAATATAATAGTTGATCTAATGCTAAAGGGTTAAATACATGTTGATGTCTGGAGTAATTGAGTTATTTTTCATACTGAACACCTAGAATAGTTCAGCTCGGCCTTGAACAGGTTGTATTGCATAGCAGTGGGACCCTGCAGGCCGGGGCCTTGGGCTGCGTGATAAAACATGCTGGTCCCTGTGCAGCTCTTAATCGCATGTGGTCTTAATGGCTCATATCAGTCATGTCAGCCTTGTGCTTTTACACAGAGGAAACGAGTCTTAATTCTCCATAAGCTCCAAATGCACTCACTCTCGCGTCAGTTAAAGTCATTATCCAACCTTTAGTGGCCCACAGGAGAGGAAGTAAGAGGAAGAGAGGTATAGATTAACCACGTCTGATTAAATTAATTAATTATTCCTGTACAGTTTGTTTGTTCATGTTAGTTAGAAACTTTGTTTATTTATTTTTTATTACATTGTTATTGGTTTTATTAGAATGAGGATTGAATAGTGTGGTTTGTTTAAAAGCATCTCCAGACTTATGCTCTGAATTCCAGTGGAATCTGTATGTATTCTGTCACCCTCCCTCAGGTGGGTTTACGCTGTCAGAAATGTTAATTTTTAATTAAATGGTGCCAGGAGAATATCCAATATCACACTTTTGGTCTGCACTCAAGTCAACATTCACTGCTTGTGTGGACGGAAATTAAAAGGAGCGAACATCGGGGGGGAAAAGAGAGAGGGATGAAATGTTAGCCAGAGCTACACCTGAGTATTCCCAGAATTATATATTGATAAATTTATGAGGTGTGTGTGGTTGTTTTTTTTTGCTTAGCTGGGAGTTTTATTTAACTAATGTGTTATTAGTAGGCCAACACTTTGGTTCCTCTGTTTGTTGGCATTGACACATTCGATGGCTGAAATATTTTATGTCAAAACCCACAGTTTGTCTTTGCCAGGCATGTCCAGATGTGGCCAAATGCAGTTCCAATGGCCTGTGGCTTTTCTTTCATAATACATTAATAATTGATCTGCATTACTTTCCAGTTTTCTTTTTACTAGAAGGTGACTACTGTCAGTTTTGGTGAGTTAAGGGCTTTTGTTTGAAAGTAGACACAGGGGCTACTGGAAAAATGCTTACACTTAGTTATATTCAAGTTTTCCAGCAAAAGACATGTTAAAACTTCACTGATTTAGGAATGGGCGATATGACTAAAAAACTCATATTTCGATATGCTTTTGAGAAGTGGCGATATACGATACGATATAATGTAGACTTAAAGTAAAGTGGCAGGCCACAGTCCATATTTGAGTTTATATTGTTTATAAGAACACAAAACATTGTAGTTCTGATAAATTCTGACAGAATTACAGTGTTTATATTGTGTATTATAAAAAAAAAATCCCGAAAAAGTTAAATATTTGATAATGCTTTGCTATCATTGCAAAGTGAAAGCGCACGGTAAACAGCAGCACCGCAACCCAGATTAACCACACAGCAGCACAAAATCATAATCGCTGCTTACCTGAGCTTCTCATTAAGACCAAATCTACATGTTGTTTCATTAGGGATATAATCCACTTGTTTTTCTTCTTGGAGGCCATCTTGTATGTTTCCAGAATATTTCCAGAATATATAAATCCATATCAAATAGGGGTGGGTTTATAAAATCGATTTTTCGATTCGAATCGACCTTTATTTAAACGATCCGATATCGATTCATATAAAGGCGAGATCGATCTTTTAAATACGCCCCTTTTTACGGTGTACACGGAAATCTGTTACTATGGTTACCCCCTTTAATTTCGCGAGACCAGCCACTGTTTTTTTGCGCAACGAGATCTGACCTGCACATCAGTTCAGCATGGCAGAAGCTCAAGTAATGTCTAGTTCACACTACACGATTTTTGCCCTGATTTTCGCTCGGCGACTGGTCAGCGCTAGGTTCGGGAGGAACTCGGTGTTCGCTCGGCTATCTAAACTCGGCTCTCAATCAATGTGAGAAACAGCGAGGGGAAACACAGGGGAGAGGTTGTAAACAGGTGGTTCAGGGGTGTAATATAGTTTCTATTAGAATACATCAGCACATAAGTTTTACAGTATTTTTGACCTGATCGTTCTCTACAAAACAAAATATTTATTAACCTCCAACTTACTACAGAACAAGCCATTCTGTTCGCGTTTCGAAATCCACTCAGATTCCTTTATTTTTCTCACTTGATCTCTCGCTACTTGTTGATGTGCATGTTTGGACGTGGTATCATTAAACCCCTTGTCACTTCACGTTTGTTTTCGTGACAAACGTAGTTTTGGAGACCAGAGAAGCTCACCTGTGATTCCAGTTGGTGATAGATGGTGTAGTGCAAAACCCCCCATCGCCCATGAGTCGTGCAGTGTGAACTGTACAGCGACCCGGTAAATCAGAAAGTCGTGTAGTGTAAACTTGGCATAAGCAGTTCAACAGCCAGGTGTATGTTTACATTACATTTACAATGTTGTAGTGTGTCAGACATATAAAATAATAATAAAAAATAAATGTTAATGTTTTCTGTTTTGGATTAATTATTTATGTAAACAAAATACACAAATATTTTTAATAATGAAAATATGTACTTTTATATATATATGTACAATTATCACATTTGTTCTCTGAACATCTTTACATATTTAAACTAGGGCTGTCAAACGATTAAAATTTTTAATCGCGATTAATCTCAGAATTTCATATAGTTAATCGCGATTAATCACATTAAAAAAAAATCTGTGTAAATGTTATAGAAAACAAGGATTTTTAAGTGAAATGTTACAATTAAAATGGTGAACACATTTTATGCTAAATGTACTTATGTTAAAAACTGCTGGGACAAGAGAAAACTGTAAGGGAGTTTTATTCACTCACATACTAGGCAGTAAATGTCAGATTGTAGGTTAGAATTTCTCCATCAGCAAACATTGTAGATCAGCGGTGCTTTAGGTGGGATAAGGCGTAGTTATTGTATCAGACTTGTCTGTGGTTGTATCGTGACGATGGTTTGATGGACGTTTCTACACGAAGTGAGTGTGTTTTGACCCTTTGGGGCTTCCATAGTTCATGAACTAACGTGCTCGACTCAGCTTTCCGGTATTCGGTACAGAAGAAGAAGTTAATTAAGTGTAATAAAGTGTTCTGCTCCCGACAACTTGTGAATATAGCGTGTATTTATTTCTTTATTATGCAAGTGCATCACTACCACGATCGGTTACATTATGTTAACAAACCGCAAATGAAAAACGGTGGCAAGTCCGACATTAAAACGTTTGTTCTACCAGTCAAGTGTCAACATGAACTAGAATTTGCGTTAATGGCACTAATTTTTTTAATCGCGTTAAATTGAGGTCGCGTTAATGCGTTATTATCGCGTTAACTTCGACAGCCCTAATTTAAACAAAACCTTTTAATGTAACTCAAATATGCCTAACTGTGTTGAATCAAAATGAATTGAATCGAATCGAATCAAATCGGAAATCGAATCGAATCGGGACCTTGTGAATCGAATCAAATCGATCCAGGAAATTAGTGGCGATACCCAGCCCTAATATCAAACTGTGTTTGTCCTCCTAACTAATGAAAAGTGTTTTAGATCATTTATTCTTTCGGCTTTCCCGGTAAAAAGCTGAAACTGGTCATTCATTCACTAAACTGTCACTTATGCATCTGCAACCAATAAAGAGAGAGAATGTAATTCCGCCCAAAATCTGAATTCGGAAGCTCTGATTGGTACAGCTGGAGTTGTTTACGCACGACACCATAATGAAATGTGAGCATAATGAATGAATCTTTACCATAGTTAAGAGCACAGCTCCCTGATTCGATTCCAATGAATAATTAGTTTGAAAAGAGTCGTTTCTGGCTCGTTTTAGAGATTCAGTTTGCATGTGTGTGCGTGCATGCACCCACCCGCTCATGCGCGGAAAAGAGAGTGCTGAACACTGCTTTTGTGCTTTGTTTTAAATGTCCTCAGATGGTAACCTGTGTATTCTAGGCATACTCGATATATCGAATATGGTCATTTTCAACATCGTGTGAAAAGTAATATCGAATATATCTTAATTTGCGATATTCCGCCCAGCCCTACACTGATTCAGTTTCAACAAAAATGCAGTACTTGTCATTCCAGATCTAAATATATATTTTTGATTGCTTTTAAATACTAATTACCATTTACTAATTTTGCTAAATGGCCAGTTTATTTATTTATACATGGTAAGATCTCTCAAAAAAATGATGATCACCACTGTACACTGATGAGCCAACATTGGGCCAACCTGCTTAATGTGCTGTCAAAACAGCTCTGACCCACTGAGATGTGGAATCCACAAGACATCTGAAGGAGTCCTGTGGTATCTGGTGGCATGACCTTGTTAGCAGATCCCTCAGCTTCTGTACTTTAAGAGCTGGGTCATCCGACAGTGTATCCTGGTGACACCTCTTCCAGACGTAAATGATGCACACTTGCCTAGCTGTCCATGTAAATTTAGAGAAACCAGGATTCTTGGACCTTTCAATGTTCTTCCATTGCTTTAAGATTGCCTGAAGCTCCACTGTGTTTGACCCTGTAAGACTTCTGTTGTATTTGTTTTGTTGTTGATGCTTATTGTTGTTTATAATACTAATGTCCTCATATATGTGGTACTAGCACCTTGAGCAAATCCTTTAATAAAAACCTCTTTTTTGGCTGTTGTAAGGTGATCAGCAGTAGGTGAATGTTATAGTAATAAAATTCAGTGGTGCTAAACGGCTCCAGCTCTGCTTTAGCTCTATAGTCTCGTGGGTTTGTGGACCAGCGGCGCATACTGTTGCAGCTGTCCTGGCCGGGTTATTTTTGGAAAGCGGCACAGCCCTTTTTGCTGCGAGCGCTGTTTTTGAAGGGACTTCAGCACCATTAATCAGTCCAGGGACCCCACGGTGAGAGAGGGCCCCTGGCCCCGGTTCTCCACACTGCAAGATTCTGTTCCTTTCCCTACTCTCTCTGCACAGTGTGAAGCACAAAGGAACCTCATCAATCTCACCTGTCCGAAACGTCAACTGCAGATTTAATCAAACGCTCTACCTTCCCCCTCCTCACCCCAAGAACACGGCTCTCCTATCCCTAAAATACTTCGCTCTTCCTTGTCCGTCTGCTTGTTCGTCCCCTGCTTTCTTTGCTTTTTTTTATAGATTCCTTTCATTTTACTCCCTCTGTTTTTATTTTAGGTCATTCACACTTCGCTTCAAGCTGAGTGTGTTTCAATGCAGTGAAAACATACTGTGCCCCACTGTATCACCTTTTTAAAGGCAGCAGTAGGACCACTAAACCTGGTTTCCTGCTCAGTAGTTCACTGAAGCAGGGCTAGATGGACTGGTAGCCTAGTCCATCAGGCTCGGTTAGGAGGGTGTAGGGACAGCAGTGTTTTTCAGCGAGATGTCTGTTTTAATAAGGTACATGGGGCTACACTGACACACACCAACAGTAACTTCTTGTGTTTTTTTGGCTTGCTGGGAGCCGACTGATTGAAGCAACAGCATCAGTATTGTTAAAACTTTCCCCTGTCTTTTCTCAAACTCAGTGCTCAGTCGAGAAGTTCCTTCAGGGGTCACCAGTCATAGAGGCCATTTACTCACAGCATGTAGGAATTAGCTTGCTTTCTGCCAATGTTAAAATAAAGCTGCCTTTTTTGGAATCGTTTACAGTGACTGGATTACAGTTTACAGGACTGACTACATTTATTTTATAAATGTCCTTTTTTAAGGGATGCAAAATTTGCCAAATTATTCTAACTGATAATATTGTAATATTGTAACACAAACCATAAAAATTGTGGAAATCTGGTCCCACTGTGGTTTACAAGATGTAACGTAAAGACTCCACAAGAGTTGTGTATAAAAATATGTAACACAAGCAGTCAGTGTTATGTACAGTGTACATGTACATTAACATTGTTAGTGTTGTACACTTACACACACCACACACTGAATATTTATTATATGCTAGGGCTATCATCACCTTCCTCTCTTTAGAAAAGTAGCATTGTACCTGACGGTGGGAAATGCTGAAAAGTCTTAACTATACACCTGCCATTTGTCATCAGGATCAAGTAGTGAATGTTACTCGTCAAGTTACCACTGGCAAAATGATGTGAAGGCACTGCAAGGCGTATTACTGTTTAAACTATCATAGAGAAGATAGCTTCAACTGAAGTTGAAGGAGTTCTTCTGTGTGTCAGGTTTATACCTTTACAGACATACTTTGACAGTCAGTTGGGTCACTGCAAAGAACCCCAATGATTAAATGATAACTGCAAAATATCTAATTGATCTTTTAATGCTGCAGATATTTAAATTTTGAGTCGTGCTGTGAATACAGTAAATTCAGAAATTGAAACCCCTTGACTTTTTGTACACCTTATTTTGTGAATTTAATTTTGAATCAATGTCATTCACGCATTTACCCATCAATCTACACTTAATCACACATACTGACAATAGGAAAAGATTAAGATAGAGAAAAGATAGATTTTTTTTTTTTAATCTTTTATTCACCATTTTCACATATTAGTGAAACTTTTTACTACAAACACAAGCACTACACACTGTGGACATGTGCATCCTGTTTGCTCTCATTATCCTTTAGACGTGACTAGAACTCTTCAAGTCTACTTGTGGCAAATTTTATTGATTTTGTTTGTAAATAAAAACACACTTGTGTCTATAATGGCTTAAATTTACACTGTATTTTTAAGTTAAAGACCAAGCCCAGAATCTCTGTGATTAAATTGTTGCAAGGCACAAATCAGGGAAAGGATATAAAACAATATCTTTTAAGCGTTTCCAGGACCACACTGGCCACAAAAATTGAAAAGGCTTGGCACAATCTTGACCCTTTCCAGAGTTGGCTGACTGACCAAATTGGGCATCTGTGCAAGAATGGCTTTGGTCATGGAGGTAACAATAAACAAAACGTTTACTCTAAAAGACCTTTAAACGTCTGTGCAACAATGGGAAAACTTGTTGGGAAGACAATCAACTCTGCAGCACTCCATAAAGCAGGAGTGGCAAGACAGAAGCCACAGTTGAATAAAAGGTATATGGCCGCCTGTTAAGGACTCTGTAAACCTATAAAATATAGAGAAAATATTCTTCTCTAAAAAGATGAAAATTGAACTCCTGGGGCAAAACAGCAAACCTTGTGTTTGGCAAAACTTCTGGTGTTTAAAGCCAAGAATCCAAGAATACCTTAAGCTATAATTGTTACCAAAGGAGCCGTTTATGTATGCATTTTCTTTCTTTTGCTCCTAATTTAGCATAGCCAATTAGTCTTCTGCTGCTGGAGACCCCAGAAGGGTATATACAGTGTATCACAAAAGTGAGTACACCCCTCACATTTCTGCAGATATTTAAGTATATCTTTTCATGGGACAACACTGACAAAATGATACTTTGACACAATGAAAAGTAGCCTGTGTGCAGCTTATATAACAGTGTAAATTTATTCTTCCCTCAAAATAACTCAATATACAGCCATTAATGTCTAAACCACCGGCAACAAAAGTGAGTACACCCCTTAGTGAAAGTTCCTGAAGTGTCAATATTTTGTGTGGCCACCATTATTTCCCAGAACTGCCTTAACTCTCCTGGGCATGGAGTTTACCAGAGCTTCACAGGTTGCCACTGGAATGCTTTTCCACTCCTCCATGACGACATCACGGAGCTGGCGGATATTCGAGACTTTGCGCTCCTCCACCTTCCGGTTGAGGATGCCCCAAAGATGTTCTATTGGGTTTAGGTCTGGAGACATGCTTGGCCAGTCCATCACCTTTACCCTCAGCCTCTTCAATAAAGCAGTGGCCGTCTTAGAGGTGTGTTTGGGGTCATTATCATGCTGGAACACTGCCCTGCGACCCAGTTTCCGGAGGGAGGGGATCATGCTCTGCTTCAGTATTTCACAGTACATATTGGAGTTCATGTGTCCCTCAATGAAATGTAACTCCCCAACACCTGCTGCACTCATGCAGCCCCAGATTATGGCATTCCCACCACCATGCTTGACTGTAGGCATGACACACTTATCTTTGTACTCCTCACCTGATTGCCGCCACACATGCTTGAGACCATCTGAACCAAACAATCTCATCAGACCATAGGACATGGTTTCAGTAATCCATGTCCTTTGTTGACATGTCTTCAGCAAACTGTTTGCGGGCTTTCTTGTGTAGAGACTTCAGAAGAGGCTTCCTTCTGGGGTGACAGCCATGCAGACCAATTTGATGTAGTGTGCGGCGTATGGTCTGAGCACTGACAGGCTGACCCCCCACCTTTTCAATCTCTGCAGCAATGCTGACAGCACTCCTGCACCTATCTTTCAAAGACAGCAGTTGGATGTGACGCTGAGCACGTGCACTCAGCTTCTTTGGACGACCAACGCAAGGTCTGTTCTGAGTGGACCCTGCTCTTTTAAAACACTGGATGATCTTGGCCACTGTGCTGCAGCTCAGTTTCAGGGTGTTGGCAATCTTCTTGTAGCCTTGGCCATCTTCATGTAGCGCAACAATTCGTCTTTTAAGATCCTCAGAGAGTTCTTTGCCATGAGGTGCCATGTTGGAACTTTCAGTGACCAGTATGAGAGAGTGTGAGAGCTGTACTACTAAATTGAACACACCTGCTCCCTATGCACACCTGAGACCTAGTAACACTAACAAATCACATGACATTTTGGAGGGAAAATGACAAGCAGTGCTCAATTTGGACATTTAGGGGTGTAGTCTCTTAGGGGTGTACTCACTTTTGTTGCCGGTGGTTTAGACATTAATGGCTGTATATTGAGTTATTTTGAGGGAAGAATAAATTTACACTGTTATATAAGCTGCACACAGACTACTTTTCATTGTGTCAAAGTGTCATTTTGTCAGTGTTGTCCCATGAAAAGATATACTTAAATATCTGCAGAAATTTAAGGGGTGTACTCACTTTTGTGATACACTGTATATATTTTTTTTAATGCATTTTCTCCCAATTTTCCTCCCGATTTAGCACACTCAATTTTGTATTCCGCTGCTGAAAGATACCAGATTGCATCCAAGGAGAGCACATCGCTGTACGTGCCTCTTCCGACATGTGTACAGCCCTCCTCTTCTCGCCCCTGCATTTTGCACAGGCGTCTCTTTCGCCAGTCAGGGTCCTTACACAGCATATGAAGAAACACCCACCCACACATAGTCCGGTCATCCCCCCTGCAGATATGGTGGCCAATTAGTATCTGATTCAGGCACTGCCAATTATGCCCACCAGGTGGCGCCCAGCCGACAGGTGGCAACACCGAGTTTCAAACCGAGGAGTTCAAAAACTCGGTGCTGGTGTGCTAGTGGAATATCCCACTGCGCCACCTGGGCAGAAGGGTATATTTTGCCAGTTTTTCTCAGACATATGCGCAATCCACCGATTACCTCTTTTTCACCAGTACTTGGGTGGATTCGCGCATGAGGCCAGTCTTGCGCTGGGAGAGTCACACACTAATTTCCGTGTTCCTGCACATCTGTACAGGCGCTCCAGACTACTAACCTAAGGTCCCCACCCCACCCCTTTTTTAGTCCGGAGCTTTAATAACTTTTTGGAAATTTTCAAGAATGCTTTTACTTTTCATTAAAGATGAAAATGACAGTTATATTCATTTATGATTAAATCCACAACACAAAGCAATACAATGTGCGCAAAGCCAAGGGGTCTGAACACTTTCTCCATCCACTCCATCACATACAACAGTGACACAAACAGAAAGCATGTGTTGTGCTGGAAATCTGATACACATGCATGACTTTAATACAGCATCTGTTTAACACAACAATGTTGCTGTGCCAAATTCGGCACCCCTGCTGTCAGATTTATCCACGCTTTGACTTTAAGGCAAATTAAGAAATTGTTATGCATTCAAATCAGAAAGAAAACCATTACACAATGACATCATATGCGGTGAACGTATCATGATGTAGCCAGTGTTCTGCCAAATGTTCAATCCTGTGTAATATTTCTCAACCAAATTGACAAAGTTAGGATCTTATATTAACTGCTTTCTTCTGGACCTGATGCTTATGTTAATGTTACTGATTGCTGATTAATAATTGCAGTCTTTCCCATTTTTAAAAACCGTTTAAGTGACAATGGGCTGACGGTTTATTTTACACTTTGCTTGTCTAACATTTGGTAACTAATGTTCACTCCTATTATATAGTATGGGATGAAAAGCAGTATTGTGTGGAGATATTACACTTCCTAGGGAGAAGAGGGTATAAAAAGGAACATTTTAGGAGGGTATAGATTGAGGACTTCTGAAATCAGGTACCATAATTGTCCTCAGGCTGACGAATTCAAGAGGTATAAAGGGTAGGAGAGAGAGTTTCAGCAAAGTGTGGGTTTCCATCTGCACCTGGTTCACTATCAACACCTCTAAACTTTTTCTCATTCTTTAGTTCTCTCTTGGTTTTAGACGGGTCAGTGATATAAATAATGAGAGAGACAGTCTTGTTAAGAGTAACTTTTAGCTCCCCTGTTGCTTGGCATTCCCCATTGCAAGAACTTAGCTGTCAAGCTGTATGAAGCTTAGTTCTAATTGTTAATTTTCCCAAAGCAATGCTCAGTACTGGAGACTTTTTACCTCCCCCTTAAGGACCTAAGTTTGGACATTTCTAGGTGTTGGTAGATCTGAGATGCGATAGTATGATTATTCCTTCAGTATTTGGGGTTTTCCTAGTTTCAGCTAATGTGTGATTGTCTCAAATGACATGTTACTATGTATAAAAGGGTAATGGCTGCCTGAAGGGGAAAGGGGAACATAGGTTTGGTTTGTCAAAGCAAGGTGAGAACACACATAAGCCAGACTCAGGCTGCATGCCCTAAAATCACTTCTGACACCTCTGGGAGGCCCTCTGCATTCGGGCCACTGCACAATCACTGCTCACTCTGCTAAAGCATAAATAACTTGCTCCCTCCTACAGGCCAGCCAGTTAATAATTTTGTACACCGGAAGATATAGACTAGCCTTAAGCCAAGCTAGCTTTAAATCAGACAGCAGTGGCGGTTTTTCAACATGCTTCTTTCCTGTCAGTTGTCTACAGGGGTTCAAGCACTTTTGGTTTTGTTATTATAAATATTTAATTTAACCCATGGAAAATCTTTGTGCTAAAAAGAAGCAAAATAATACACATTTATACCGATAAACCAAAACATTAAGACGTCCTGCTTATTATGCCATCAAAACAGCTCTGAAGCGAACAAGGCATGGACACCACAAGACCTCTAAGGTGTCCTGTTGTATCTGGTATCAGGATTTTACCAACTGGACCTTCAACTCCTATAGGGCAGCAATAGCTTAGTAGCGAAGGTAATCAGAAGGCTGCTGGTTTAAGTCCCACCACAGCCAAGTTACCACTGTTGGGAAACTTAAGCAAGACCTTTATATTCTCACCCACTTGCATTGTATTTTGTCTCAATTGAAAGTAACTTTGGTTGTAAGCTTCTGCTAAAATGCCGCAAATGTAAATAAAAATTGTTAAACCTGTATGGACGTTCATAGTCTAAAGTTTCGATTGTGAAGTAGACTTCCTGCCATTAAGATACTGGACTATTAGTAAGAAAGTTGCTGGTTTAAGCCCCACCTTTAACAAGGCTGTTAACCCCCTCCTGGAACTGAAGTCATCTTGGATTAAAGATCTGTTGGACCAGGTGATGTTCTTTCATTACTCCACTGTGTATGGTATCACTTTGACTAAACATGACTAAAGTTATAGAGGAGATTTCCTCTCATTTATCAAGATACCAAATTGTGACAAAACATAAAGCCAAAATAATTTAAGGCTGGTAAATGCTGACCTCTATGCTGAAATCCCACAGAAATGTATAGAGAATTTTAAAATTGAACCAAAATACTGCAAAATGCAATTGCCACAACCACTTTGCATAAGATTTATAGGATTATTGATTTGTGGTCTATGTATTTTTATCCCTTATTACTTTTTGTCTATAAAAAGTCAAAAGACCTTATGCATATTAAGTATATGTAAAGGCATATAAAATAAAAAACGGGTATTCCATTGCATATAGCTTTTTTCTCAATAATTTCTCAATGAATGATCTAGAAACGTCGTGCAAAATATCACATAATATAATATGTAATGAAAAACATTAAAGACATGACTGTGATGTGTTTTACAATTTTATGTAGATGACCGCTGTTCGTCAACATCACGTGCATTTTTTTATTTATTTATTTATTTATTAGTATTTTAATGTCATGTTTTACACTTTGGTTACATTCATGACAGGACAGTTAATCACTGGTTACACAAGATTAATCGGTTAAAGTTTTTATAGTTAAACACAGTCATGGACAATTTTGTTCCTTCATTTCACCTTACTTGCATGTCTTTGGACTGTGGGAGGAAACCCGAACTCCTGGAAGAAACCCACGCAGACAAGAAGAGAAAATGCAAACTTCACACAGACAGAACCTGGACCGCCGCACCTGGGAATCGAACACAGGACCTTCTTGCTGTGAGGCGACAGCCCCATCTCATGTGTCCACAACACAAAATATTTTTGTGGCTTAAGGAAATGTAAGATTTGGAAATGGTAAATATGGATGTCCCGATCAATTATTTTTCTTCATACTGGTTGATCTAAAACATTTGCATCCAGTCATTACAGACCGCAGCTACAGTCTGGTTATGCAAAACTTTAAAGACATGATGGTGGTGTGTTTAACAGATTTATGTAGATGACCGCTGTTAGTCAACATCACATGTGTCCACAAGACACACTGTCAGTGTCTGGGAGAAGTTTTGAATATAGGTTTCCGCTGGCTTACTTACTTTTACTCTGTCAAAATGGGTAGGCTACTCCCAATCGCACTTAGTTGAATGGGTAAGTAATTGTTGTCCTGTGATAGATTAGTTGCGTTTCCAGTATTTCTGTGTTTCGGGGGCCACTGGATCCACTCCGATCCTAATCATAATAAAGTGTTAATAAAGATACATGGACGAAATTTTTTTTATCCAGCCTCATTTCTGTCTTTTGTTATTTTGGTGATAGCTACTACTGTGAATGTATCCCCCTTACTGTGCAGCTCATAAAGGGTTCTTATTGGCCAGGGGTGGAATGTTTTCACTGGCCATTGAGTGGTTCTACTTTAATGTTCACTTACCCAGCAGGATACCCTCCAACGTACAAGACACACTTAAGATTTATCATGTTGATAAGTCATAAACCTTCATGCGGACCCCTCTTACTTTCCCAACTTTTAATACTAGCAAAGGCAGCTGCAGGTGCTTCCAATTTCATTTCCTTTCTGTTTAAAATCTTCTTTTTTTATGTTTTCCTCCTTATAACTCTGTCTCTTGATCTGTAGGACCCAACAGAAGGTCGGGTGTTCTCAGGGATCCAACCTACAGGGATTCCTCACCTAGGGAACTACCTTGGTGCACTGGAGAGCTGGGTGGCATTACAGAATGAGTACAGCTCAGTGCTGTACAGCATCGTGGACCTTCACTCAATTACCCAACCGCAGAACCCCAAGCTACTACGCAGCAACATTCTGGACATGACCGCTAGTCTCCTGGCCAGTGGCATTGACCCCACACGCTCCATCCTCTTCCAGCAATCTGTGGTCAGTTCTACTGCACTTCATTGTTACTTATCAGATCTGTCTTCTATTGAAAATGTATTGCACTACATTAAGTGTGATCATGGACTCCTGAGCTAAAGCCTTGTATTAAGCAAAAATGGGGAAAACTGCATCAATTAGTGTCCTCAGTTCCTCAGTATCCAAAGTGTTATTATGTGATGTAACAGTGGTAAACATGCCTCTGTCCCAGGCATTGACTGTGAGTCTTAAGCATCAAATTCTAAATATATTTACAAAATACAATCAGTTGGTCAGTGAAAATGCTGCAAATCTTAAAGCTTTTTTTTTTCTTTTGCATTTTACACATCATAATCTATCCTTCTGTCTTGATTTGTTTTATAAATTAGTAGTTGTTTGTACATTGAAATATTCTTATAACAAATATAGTTTTAATTTTACTGATTATATTTAAAAAAGAGCTATAATGTAGCTAAAATACCCATACAATAAAAAATGTGATCATATAGTAACTGGTATGGTATTTTTATCAGCCTTAATAATGAAATTTGTTTGTTTATTAGGATTTTAACTCTTGGGTTACATTCATGACAGAAATGGTAGTTACTCATTACACAAGATTCATCAGTTCACAAGTTTATATCGAACACAGTCATGGACAATTTAGTGTCTCCAATTTACCTCACTTGCATGTCTTTGGACTGTGGGAGAAAACCGGAGCACCCGGAGGAAACCCACGCAGACATGGAGAGAACATGCAAACTCCACACAGAAAGGACCCGGACCGCCCCACCTGGGGATCAAACCCAGGACCTTCTTGCTGTGAGGTGACAGTGCTACCCACTTAGCCATTGTGCCACCCCCTGAATAACTTTTTTAATTCAGTTTTGTTTTTATGCTGATAGATTACTAATGCCAGGCTGAGCTCTTTTACTAGTGATGTTTTTAATTCATTTTGATGTCTACACTTTTTTAGTTCTTATAATCTGGAAATTAATTTATTTTAGCAGACCATAGTAATATTGACTAAACTTGCACTGAATGGCCTAAATTATGTTGATTACTACATGTTTATTATACTAAGTAAATGTTTATTATACATTAACTGGGTTGATAAATTGTACATCTAGCCCTAGTAGTACGTTCATGTGGAGCAGAAAGAATGCCCTTGACCACCTATGTGAAAGGCTTTTTTCCTTGTAATTTCAATTTAAGTGAGAAGAAAATGTGTTGGCTTTTTGTCATTCCAAAATTGGCCTGAGGTTGATTTATCATGTTTAACATCCAAAAGTCAGCTAGAATCATTGCCATTCCTTAATGTTTATTTAATTGTGGTTCACATTGCTGCTTGTTATACTTAACTGATCTCTATCTTCACTGTGTGTTCAACAAATTCTCAAGTCGCTTAAAACACCCAGAATCAAATCCATCAATGACTTCAAAGTAAAGCCACATAAAGCAAAAAGAGAACATAATAATATACTTTAGAGTATGAATCAGCTTCCTACACAGCTTTAAAACTTGAAAAACCTCTTTTTAAAGACAAACTGTGAAGAAGGTGGGTGGTTCTTCCTTTTAAATACCAGACACGTGTATGTGTGTACCAATTAGACATGGTAGAGGTTGAGAAAGTGAGAAACAGTGTAAGTGAATAGTGGATGAGTTGTGCTGTCTTCACACACACACTCACACCTCTTGTTTTTATTCCAGTTTAACTTCATGCTACATATCTTGGCAGGTTTAAAGACCTCCTATTGAACACTCAAGCGCAGGACTGTTCCACATGTAAAAATAAAACCGCTGCCCGAAAAAATAAATGACTTCATTAAAAAAATTATGACAATCTGAAATCAGCTGGATCTGAATGTGTGTGTGTGTGTGTGTGTGTGTGTGTGTGTGTGGTGTGTGTGTGTGTGTGTGTGTGTGTGTGTGTGTGTGTGTGTGTGTGTGTGTGTGTGTGTGTGTGTGGACTGAGATCCTACTGAGGTTGCACCCCGTTTACCAGAATAATACCCACATGCCAGAGATAGAGATTAATGTGAATATTCCTGGCAGTTTCACTTTATAAAAACCAGTATGGAAATCTAAGCAAATATAAGTGCCAAATATAATCTCAATTGCCTGGTTAATGTGGTAGAGGAATAATCAATATTTATGTTCTTCACCCTTTAGCTTTATTTACTGCTACTTCACTAGATTGTTTAACTTAGCATCTCTTTTACGATGACAAAAATACTTTCATTGTCTTGTTGTTATTCCTCATTTTACTGCCACACTGTCTAGATTATCTGACTGTGAGTGTATTGCTCTCTCCCTGAACAACTGAGATTCAAACCCGGATCTCAGCAGTAGTGGGCTAGCATAATAGACCGCTGTGCCAGCATAGTGCCTGCCAGGAATCATAACCATAATTTTACCACAGCATAAATCTGTGTTGCTTATTAAGTGTCACTGATTTACTAGAAATTTTCAGTTCAATAGCTCAGTTTGTTTGGTTAACGCTACACTGTTGTCTACACTATAAATGTTTTTTGCGTGGCTACAAAAGCACTTTCTATTGATTGGTACTGTGCATATTTGAATATTCAATGTCAGCTTTGATGAAAGTTTTAGACAAATGTACCCTTGACCTTTTTTGCAGGTTTCAGAGCATGCTGAGCTCTCCTGGATCCTGGGCTGCTTGACCAGCATGCCCCGACTGCGGCACTTACCTCAGTGGAAGGTAAGGAAAGAGAAGGGGTGTAAAAGGAAAGAATATTAAGCACTTGCTTTACAGTTTTAACTTGTAGATAAGATTGTAGAGTCATGTTTTTAAATATATTCAAAATGTATTTTAAAGGAGCATTCAGGTTAAATATTCTTTAATGTCAGTCAAGGCTCAGTTCAGAGGGAAGACACAAGTTTGAGGATAACAGAAAGTGATAAATATATTTTCTTTGTACAGTTTACTTACTGTGCCAACGTTTTTGGAATTGGGGTTGTACAATGAGAAACCTAAATAGGTTATATAGGAAGCAAGTGTCTTCACCTTCTGCACTGTCCAAGTAGGGATACAAAGTCAAACTGCAGCTCAGTTTTATAGCATGTGCACAGGAATGCTCAGGCAGCTGCCTTTCAACACTGCAGGAAAAAAAACTTGCTATTTACTCAACAGATGAGTGCATGTTAAACCTAGCGGAAAATGGCCTTCAAATGCGGCCTGCATGTGGTAATGTGTAAAAGAGATCACAGTACAGAAAAGCAAAAACTTGTTTTTGTTTTTCTTTAATTGATTTTATTTGTGTGAATTGCTAGAAATACTGTCTCTTTCTCTTTCACTCTCTCTTTCTCTGTGTGTGTGCTTATTTCTCCTCTTAGATGAAGAGTAAGCAGAAGAATGAAGGTAGTGTGGGTCTGTACACCTATCCAGTGTTACAGGCTGCAGACATACTGCTCTATAAGTGAGACTATATTAATAAAAAACTTCTTTTATTCATTACACATTGTGTAAATATTGTTTGTGAATTTCATCAGTTTTTGACTATCAATGATATGTGCAGATCCACACATGTACCAGTGGGAGAGGATCAGATCCAGCATTTGGAGCTAGCCCAGGATCTAGCCCGTATATTCAACAACAATTATGGAGAGCTCTTTCCTGAGCCCCGTGCTTTGCTTAGTAAGTGAATGGTGTTCAGTTTTTAGTTTTCTTAATCCTTACAGACCTAATTTACTTGTATAGACTGAATTATAGAACAGAGGACATTTAAGCCAAACCACAACAAAGTCTCAGTCAATGGGAATACACTAAGGTTATGGATTATTAGGATATGTATGGTAGTTTAAAATCTCAGCACACTAAACCAATGTCAACTCAGAAATACAAATCAGATTTATATTATTCTTTATTTTACCCAAAGATAAGGTTTTGCTTTAGTCATAGATGAAATAGACAAAATCCTAACATATTTACTGCCATTAAAGTAATATATATATATATATATACTTTCATTAATTATGCAGACATTTAGACAGCCATATGAAAATATGAATCTGTAGAAGTTTATCAGTCTTTCTTATCATTTTAAAGAAGTTAAAATATACACATAATTTAATCAAGAGCTGTCAGGGTAGGCGCCCAGGTCCCGCAGCGGGATATTCCGCTTGCACACTAGCACAGAGTTTCTGAACTCCTCGGTTCGAAACTCAGTTGCCTCCGGTTGGTTGGGCGCCATCTAGCGGCCATAATTGGCAGTGCCTGCAGCAGATACTAATTGGCCACTGTATCTGCAGGGTGGGGGCCGGACTATGTGTGGGTGGGTCTTCCTTCATACGCTGTGTAAGGGCTCTGATTGGTGGAAGAGGAAGATGCCTGTGCAGAAAGCAGGGGCGAGAAGAGGAGGGCTGTGCATGTGTCGGAAGAGGCGTGTACAGTGATGTGCTCTCCTCGGATGCAATCTGGTATCTCTGGTAGCAGCGGAAGACAAAATTAAGTGCGCTAAATCGGGAGGAAAATGGGGAGAAACTGCATAAAAAAAGAACTGTCAAGGTTCTATAACATCTACATATTTTATCTTGCCTTCACATCGTGACTTTTCTATGAAGATTGACCTTTAGGGCCCCCCTTGATGACTAGGATGGTCTGCCTAGCCTGTCCTGTAGCAACAACATGTAGATATGCTTTCTTTGTTAAAACAACACCACTATAATATTTATTCCCATAATCAAACTTGTAAATAAATAGTAATAAACTAACAAATAAAGTTATCAATGAATCTATACTCGAATAAAATCTAAGATTAAATTGCAAATAATATAAAACTTGTGTGTATAACAACACTATTATAAAAGACTACAGCCATAAAGTGCCTACAAGAGTGTTTCCAGAGGTCTGCATATTATTTTACTTGGACAGTCAGATGTACGCACATGGTCATGTTGGAACAGCAGCAGGATGAGCTTCTTGGCTGCACCCCTTTTATGGCCTGTAATTACAACCATCATTAGATTGCCATATAAAACCAATCATGCATGCAATGATACTGTGATTGAAAGAGTTTTGTCTTTCTACAATAAGGAGTGGCTATTTTATCAGCCTGACCTTTGGAATGAGTGCAGGGGGAAATGTAGGGGGATGATGATGTGTAATGGGTCTGGAAAAATGCTCTACATTTTGTTTACTTATTGCCTGATATAAATTATATGGTTTGATTTTGTGCTCTAAATCTGTACTGCTGTGCCAGTACCGAAGCACTGGTCTGGAAGGGATGCTATTTATTAGACATTTGATCTTCTACTGTATCAAAGTACCAGCAATCATGATTCATCTGTGTGATACCACTAGGAATGAGGAATAATTCTAGAAGGATAATATAATACACTTGTTTTTTTGTTGTTTTGTTTTAAATGAACCCACTCTGTGCCCTTTTAGTGACAAATCAAGTTTGCAAATTCCTTTGAATTACTTAGTTTTGCATTCATTAAAAGTCTGATCTTAATCCAAGTCATAATAACAGACAAACACATTGTACAAAAACTAATAATACACAAACTGCTTTTCATTGCTCTTTACAATTAAATAAATGAAATAGACATTTAGACAACCATATCAAAATATGAAGCTGAATTCTATTATGGAGTTGTCCAGAATGTTTGTGCTTTGTTCTTATTTTATTAATTGAAACATGTATCATGTGAATAGTTTTTGAAGGAGTTGTGTTTAATAGTTAAGTCAGAATGTGTTTTTCTTTTATGTTCTAAAAGAATGTCACTCCACATTTTACTCACACTACATTCATGTGATTAAGCAAGGTTAGGTTACTGTATATGAAATGTATATAAGACTTGTTCCTAACCCAGAGCTCTTTCCATTTCAGGTTTTACGCGAAAGGTAAAATCTTTAAGAGATCCCTCCTCTAAGATGTCCAAGTCAGATCCACAGAAGTTAGCCACCATATTTTTAACCGATAGCCCCGATGACATAGTATTTAAAATCCGCAGAGCAGTGACAGATTTCACTTCTGAGGTCACCTATGACCCTGCTGATCGGCCAGGTGTAGCCAACCTGGTGGCCATGCATGCTGCTGTTTCTGGCCAGACTATGGAAGATGTGGTCAGATCAGCCGAAGGACTGGACACTGGAAATTACAAGAATGTGGTGGCAGAGGCTGTAGTACAAAGACTGGAGCCCATTAGGCTTGAAATCCAGAGATTAAGGGCTGACCCAGGTCATCTGGAGAGTGTTCTAGCTGAAGGGGCAGAGAAAGCCAGCAGTCTGGCCTCACCAGTGATGCAGGAGGTCAGAAAATATGTGGGTTTTTCCTGAGACTTAAACTTTTTACCCTATCAGTCTCTTTTACAGGTGGACAAACCTGACAGGAAGACTTGGACATTAATAGTACACACCGATCAGCCATAACATTAAAACCACTTCCTTGCTGTGACTCTATTTGGGTGGTGGGTCATTCTCAGCACTGCAGTAACACTGACATGGTGGTGCTGTGTTAGTGTGCGTTGTGCTGGTATAAGTGGATAAGATGCAGCAATGCTGATGGAGTTTTTAAATACTTCACTGTCACTGCTGGACTGAGAATAGTCCACCAACCAAACCTGTGGGCAGCGTCCTGTGACCACTGATGAAGGTCTAGAAGATGACCAACTCAAACAGCAGCAATAGATGAGCGATCGTCTCTGACTTTACATCTACAAGTTGGACCAACTAGGTAGGAGTGGACAGTGAGTGGACACGGTGTTTAAAAACTCTAGCAGCACTGCAGTGTCTTCTCCACTCATACCAGCACAACACACACTAACCATGTCAGTAAACACCACCACCATGTCAGTGTCACTGCAGTGCTGAGAATGATCCACCATCTAAATAATACCTGCTCTGTGGTGGTCCTGTGGGGGTCCTGACCATTAAAGAACAGGGTAAAAGCAGGCTAGAAAGGTATGTAGAGAAACAGATGGATTACAGTCAGTAATTGTAGAACTACAAAGTGCTTCTACAGTATATGGTAAGTGGAGCTGCTAAAATGGACAATGAGTGTAGAAACAAGGAGGTGGTTTTAATGTTATGGCTGATCAGTGTATTTTGTATCAGAGATGTTGTAATGTATGACCACCAATTTTGTAAGTCTGTGTTTATTTTTGTGTTTGTCTTAAAGAAATATGCACAGAACTCATCAAAGAAACCAGGTGTGGAACTATCAGATTTTTTTTAATTTATATTATTGAAACTGATATTTAAAATATTTGAACATGCCCAAATGTTTTTTTGTTTTGTTTTATAAAATGCAAATCAGAAATAAAATCTGCATTAAAGCCTAAACTTTTTTTTCCAAATATAAGCACTTAAACATAACCACAGCTGAAAAATATTGTAGGGTGAAACGTAAAAAATATTACTGATAGTGTTTGAAGGCAAGAATGAAGCCCAGGTCCCCAGAACTCATGTCGCTGTGCAGCACCGACTCCACCAGCTGGTCCAGGCGCATCACTGATTCCAACTTTTGAAGCATAAATACAACCCTGTGTTTCTTATTACTAGACATCAGTGGCAGATAGTCCAGAATGGTTTTTAGTAGACTTAACCTATCCAGACTCAAGAACTTAACATATTTAAATTAGATTAAATTAGATTTTTTTAAGTGAGTCTTTTTGTCGCATCAGAACTTAAGAACAAGCTGAATACTGAATAGCTTCATAGCACTGTTAATGTATAATATTTACTGATAAGATAAGATAAGATAATCCTTTATTTGTCCCACAGTGGGGAAATACACAGTTACAGCAGCAAAAGGATAGCAAGTATGGAGGTAAATATGTAGCAAAAGTTTTGCACCTGTGAAAACGAAATCTGTAAAATTTGTACCTGTAAAAAAAAATCTGTAACTGTGAAAAAGATTTGTACCTGTAAAAAATAAATTTGTAACTGTAAAAAAAATCTGTAAAATTTTTCTCTGTAAAAATAAAATCTGTAACTGTGAAAAAGATTTGTACCTGTAAAAAATAAATCTGTAACTGTAAAAAAGATTTGTACCTGTAAAAAATAAATTTGTACTTTTATTTTCGATGTGAGAATAAAAACATTGCAGCACAGTTTCAAATCTGCCCGCCACGAGTTTTGCAACAAATATCTCAGTCAGCGTGTTGCAAAACTGATCTGTAACTACTACTGAGGAGATAGACGTAATTACCGACCAATCAAAAGAGCTGGTTTTTAGCGCAGCAGAAGCGTGTCAATCACAAAGTTTCAGTGTAGTGGGATCAGAACATCATAACTCACGTTATAACATCCTTATTAGTGTTGCTGTGGGTATTATGGTGGATGTTTGCTGCGTGTTGTCTGCTAGTTAATGTGTTAATGCGTTTAACCCTGCTAGTTTTATACTGGACATATTGGACACTCGGCCTGACATTCGAGTTTCTTTCATCTCGTTCTCGGCTAATAAACATTCAAAAACGAATAAACCTGCACGAACTGACTCTGCAGTAAGCAAAGCACAAACTACAATCTAATATGTTTTTAAAAGTCTTTCTGTTTATTTTTATTTAACGCTATTTCGTGATTGTGAGCTTTATCTGCCTTGAAAAGCCAAGGGAGCCTCTCAAAAGTGCATAAAACCAGGTTATAGTTCTGTATTACCTAGTGACATGTACCATTCACCACAACTGTATTAAGTCCTACAGTACTGGTACAGTCAAATACATATCGTGTAAAAGAAATCTAAACGTACATTTTAATGTAATAAGCAATGTAGTGACATGCACCACCTACTACCCCTAAATTACAGAAAAAAAGCTCTACAGTGTGGGTATAGTAATGAAGAATAAAATATAAACGTAGAAATATAACATAGAAACGTAAATTTGTATACAAAAAAGGTTGTAGTAGTTACCATGTCACTTGCACTACTCACTATTTTACATAATAGTCTTACAGCAGTGATAAATCATACAAAGTCCTACAGCATGAGTATAATAATAAAGAATGAAATATAGAAAATTTTAATTGCAATTTACATTGCTTATTACATTAAAATGTACATTTAGATTTCTTTTACACGATATGTATTTGACTGTACCAGTACTGTAGGACTTAATACAGTTGTGGTGAATGGTACATGTCACTAGGTAATACAGAACTATAACCTGGTTTTACGCACTTTTGAGAGGCTCCCTTGGCTTTTCAAGGCAGATAAAGCTCACAATCACGAAATAGCGTTAAATAAAAATAAACAGAAAGACTTTTAAAAACATATTAGATTGTAGTTTGTGCTTTGTTTACTGCAGAGTCAGTTCGTGCAGGTTTATTCGTTTTTGAATGTTTATTAGCCGAGAACGAGATGAAAGAAACTCGAATGTCAGGCCGAGTGTCCAATATGTCCAGTATAAAACTAGCAGGGTTAAACGCATTAACACATTAACTAGCAGACAACACGCAGCAAACATCCACCATAATATCCACAGCAACACTAATAAGGACGTTATAACGTGAGTTATGATGTTCTGATCCAACTACACTGAAACTTTGTGATTGACACGCTTCTGCTGCGCTAAAAACCAGCTCTTTTGATTGGTCGGTAATTACGTCTATCTCCTCAGTAGTCCCGCCCCCTGCACCCCTAAGCCCCGCCCCTGCAGCTACAGGTACAGATCAGTTTTGCAACACGCTGACTGAGATATTTGTTGCAAAACTCGTGGCGGGCAGATTTGAAACTGTGCTGCAATGTTTTTATTCTCACATCGAAAATAAAAGTACAAATTTATTTTTTACAGGTACAAATCTTTTTCACAGTTACAGATTTTATTTTTACAGATAAAAAATTTTACAGATTTTTTTTACAGTTACAAATTTATTTTTTACAGGTACAAATCTTTTTCACAGTTACAGATTTTTTTTTACAGGTACACATTTTACAGATTTCGTTTTCACAGGTGCAAAACTTTTGCTACATATTTACCTCCATAAGCAAGGCACTCAGTACAAAAAACAGACAAATAGACAGTACAATGTGAAACAATATCAATAATAAAACACCACACCATAATAAAACCTTATTTTTTGGTTTATTTTTCTTTTGATGTCATTATTATTACAAGGTTTCCATTTTTCCTGTATATAAAAGTACCTGAGTGAAACAGCAGTCATTAATAAACTGGTGCAGGAAATGTGGGTTTTTTTAGACTCCGGATAACCTGCGAACATTAAACGTGTAGTAATGAAATCTAACTCCGCCATTAATAACCTCACACACTGCTCATGTGTCTAGTGAAGTAAACTGCCAGCGATTTACACTTCTGTTTTCTTTTTAAAATATACTATTTTCCCAGCTGAGCTTTGTTTCTGCAGTTTTATTTGCAGATGCCTACGGTCTGGTTAAAGCTCCTACGTTGTAAAATGGCAACAGTTGTTTAAAACACTTTATTTATGTATATTATTACTTTAATACATTTGGGTTATATAGATACTCCAGCAGTCCTGTTCTGACCAGTATCACAACAACATTTGAACGCTAATGTTCTGAATCTTCACAGCTTGCTAGTCATGGCTGACCGCACAAAGCCTTTTTATTAAAGTTGTTTATGCTGGTGCCAACCCTCTATAACAGCCGTTTATTCACAAGGTCTTACATTGTTACATTCAGTTTAGTAGCAACATAAAATTGTCTTCCTCATAAGAACCTATAAGGAGAAGCTGCAGTCATGTATCCTGCTGGTTTCTCTCTTTTTAACTTCATCCACTTGTTGAAACTTTGAAAAGATACCTTTTATTATTTTGGATTCAAATAAGTCAACAGCTAAAAAACGATTTGCAAATAGATGTACAGGTTTATGTCATACTGTATTTTACAATTCCGAATGTTATTAGCTGGTTATATAATGCTATGACATTATCAGATGATAGATGACAGACAGACAGACAGATAGATAGTTAGATAGATAGATTATCCCGGACATGCCGTGTTTTTACTTCCAGCAGACTGAATCATTATAGACTCAGGACGCAGTCTGTAATGTAATGTACCTTATAATAAAGTATTATTAACTTAAACCTCGGTTCACACCACTTAGTGTCTAACTATAGGAGTTAAACTGTATTAGGTCGAAATATGGTAGCCTATTTATTCCATTATATGCTTATTGATTTTATTTAGGCCTGCCTTGTTATTTTTATTTGTAAATTATAAACGTAACAGTACCAACATTCGTAATAGACAAAAATGTCCGTTGAAAATAATTGCCAAATTAACTAAGCTAAATGATACAGCTGGTATTCAGGGAAAAGTGTAACATGCAACATTAACTCTGCTACATGTATTAAAGTATCTTTTTGAATTAATAAATCTTACTTAAGGTACTTTAGAAAAGTAAAATGTTTTTTACTTCCCTCTTAGCCTGGCTTAGCCTACGAATTCTACAACAATGCAAAAAAAAAAAAACTCAGTCAATAACTAATAGGACATTTGTCACAGTGCCGATGCAGCATTACTTACACAATTACTTCAATTTTAGTAGTTGCTTTGTGTCGTAAGCATAAAATTATAGTAGCCCATGAAACATGGATTTTAAGGTGTGCTTACGGAAAGGTGTTTTAATTTTTACAACACACTTGGTCTAAGGTAAAATCAATCAATATGCCATAAATAAATCTTTTCGAATAAATAATAAATTAGGACACCGGAGAGGTACAGGTGACTTTGCCGTTGAATTGAAAACAAGGTTCATCATTGAACAAGGCTAAATAAATTGGGGATTAGTTTTGGAGTCTTAAAATGAGATACAGTATTACATTCACTCATTTTAATAAATGTATTATTCGGAATCTGATCTGCTTTTTATTAGACCTACATGTGTAAGCTACTGTTTAATACACTGTTTAATATTTTAATTTTATTACATTGACGTGTGAACATCGCTCCCACATTTTGCTTTCAACAATAATTCCTGTGTAATTCTTAATAAAACAGCGATTATATTTAATCTTAATAAACAATGAACTCTTCATTAATTGTCTGCGAGTTTGTATTGTATGTGTTTTAAACTTTTAAGTGGTTAAAGATATTGTAGTATATTTAACGGTCAGCACTATATGAGGCACTGTAAAAACTGCACTTTTACCATCACTGTAACCCAAAAGTACGTCAAACTTAAGTAACAATGCATTGTTTAGTAGTCATTGGTTAGATTATCCTTTTTTTATTTGCTGTAAATAGGAAATATTATCTGCTCTTAAGGTACCTGCTTGCAGTGCTGATTGAAGACTTCAGTGTATTCGTACATAATTTCATTTAATTTTATTTACATTTATATATAATTAAAATAGTACATTCTGTAATGCGCAATAGGTCCTATGCATTAAAGCAGTGCTGTCATTTCCATAAATAACGAAAAACTGTTAAAATGATTTTACTAAAAAACAAACAAGTGAAAAAATATAATTATAAAACTATTTGAATATTATAATAATAATTATTTCACTCATAGAAAGAAACAATGTTTATTAATTAATTTTATTATTATTATTAATTTATTTGTTACGTTAGTAAATTTTTTAAAACTCTGCCTTGTTTGCTTTATTGAATTTTTTTTTACTGTTGTTAAGTACTTAACAGCAGTAAAAAATTCCATAAAGCAAACAAGGCTCGTCACTTTTTAAATGTGAAAAATGCTGAAATAGATGTGCGCGTTATTGTGCATTATAATATATGTATTATATTAGGCCTAGTCTTTTTGGATGTACTTATTTTCTATAATAATTGAATCCTTTAAAAAAAATAGAAAAACACTATTCCGTTAAACAAATTCCTATTTTCGTCAGTTAACCCAATGATTTATTTCCGATGTTTCTTAACAAATCAAATAGGACTCGAACAGACGCGTTATTCACAACTTAATAAAATGTAAACATTTTGTCGACAGACACCTAAAGGCACCTAAAGGTTACCTTTAACGCACAGGCAGTAATTTACTTACAATGAGCAGAACTGTTGTTGATATGAACTCATTTTTGTGGGCTGGTTGTATTTGTATCGAGACCTGAAATCACAGTATTTTCATCACTTGATTCTTGCGTTTCTCAGAGTTAAATTGTTTTGCCCTAGCTTATATTGAAAGAGTGGAGCTCATTTATATCACTTTATCTTAATAACAATTGTTGATTGGACCACATCATCGTGATCGTAGTGTAAAACATTTAATGTCATTATTATTAAGTATGTAGGAGACGTGTAATGTTGTACTGGATTAAAATATTTGTTGTAAAAGTTAAAAATGGCAAAGCAATTGAACATCTAGAAAGCAAGTGAAACCACATACCAAGTTGAGTTGTGGAGAAACAGATCCTAAATAAGGTGCCGGATACATTCCAACTAAATGTAATGTTTTGTTTGACTAAATGGTCTATCTGGTGCATGAATCTAGGTATAGCCAGTAATAAACTCGAGGTGGTTCGATAATATAGCCCATGTTATGATTTAAAAAATTATTAATTAGTTACAAAAAAATCCGACAAAGCTTTGCTTTATTAAACTATTAAAGTCTAGTTTCTTTGATTTTGTACAATTTTCTTCAAGATTAAAAGTAGACCTGTGGGTTAGACGCAGGTCTACGGTGGTCCAGCTGAGTATTACTTCTCTTGGCCGAAGTGTTCTTGTCCTCCTTTCTCATTGGACAAGGCATTTTGGCTCGTTGTGCCTCCAAGTTTTTGATTGGTCGAATGGAGTTTGACAGGGAGTTGGAGGGGTTGCCCTAAATGTTTCGAAAAAAGAAAAGTTCAGCAGAAGTGAGTATCCATCAGAGGAGAGCAAGAAAGACTGAGGATTATAGAGAGTGCTAGTGAATCCAAGCAAACAGCAAAACCAATGATTAAAACACTAAAGCTTTAAACTAACTGCTAAGCCAACTAGCGCACTTCGGAATGGCCACGTTCGTGTCAAGGACATTTAAAAGTTCAGTGTAGATGTTGATTTGGATTACTTTTACCGCTGGAGGACTTTCTAAGACGACAGAGGCGTTGTGGGTGTCTGTGTGCTTTTAGCAGAAGTTGGTAATAAAGAGTAATCTGGGCTCTCGGTTGGATCTGGATCTGGATCTGGAGAGGGAGAAAGAGATGAGCGAGAGGAGGCGATCTGCTGCCGCGCTGAGCTCCAGAGCGCACGCCTTCTCTGTGGAGGCCCTCATCGGCACTAACAAGAAGCGAAAGCTCCGAGGCTGGGACGAGAAAGCGCTCGAGCTCTCTATGGAAAATCTCACCAACAACGGACAGCTGGGGGACGCAGAGGACGCCGCTCACTGCCTGGATATTGACCAGGGTTAGTGAGCAATCGTGCATTTACCCCGCTTTAGTTTGTCCTGTGCTGTTCGTATCTTGTGTGTCGAATCCTTGTGGGCACTGTTGCCTGCAGGTCTTAATGTAGATGCGGTCAACATGTAAGTTAATGTCTTACAATAGTCAGACGCCTGCTTCTCCCTATAAATATTCTCCCTATGTATCCAAATAAGCACTGCTGCTGTTTTGTACAATAGATTTCGATCAGATTAGCCTTTGCATGCAGAATAAGAGTACTCATTTGCAGAAAGCAGATGGAAGTTTAACTATCAAATACTTTTAGGAGTAGAATGCAACCATTGCTCAAAACATGTTATTTTTACTTTTTGTAAGTAGAAATGCAAATGTTACAAAAAAAAAGTAAATGTTACATGCTGCAGCAGACCACAGGCTGACAATGTGTGCTGGGAAATATTTTGAACCTCTCTGTTTTCTGTTCATATGCTTGCTTCGAATTTAGCCGACTGAACATCCTTACCACATTAACTAAACAAAACTGTGTCTTTTAACTTAATACGTGTGTTAGTAATGTTATATCACATTGGAACTAATGCAGTTCACTCAGTCAATTTTACACTAACCTTTCGTGTATTTTTGCAGTGTATTTTAAAACTGTATTTTGTTTGATAAATAACCATGCTCAAATTATAGAGTAATTTTAATATATAATGGGGGAAATGCTTCTTCGTGTCTTAAGATGACGCTTATGAACAATCCCGGTAATGCAGTATGTTTAGTGGTTGGCGTAAAAGTAACATTGTTCAGTAACATTTAAGTTATGACTAGGAACAGTACTTAAAATCAGATTAAAATACGTTTTTCCTCCTTATTTAAACCTAAATTCAGACGAATAGTAGAGTATGTAGCTTGTTTAAATGTTTTTATGTGTTTTATAAGCACATTAAACGTGCTTATATAACTATTTAAATCGATTCTAAATGTTCAGAATTAGGAACTGTATTAAGGGGCCAAAAAGAGCATGTCAATCTTTGAGGGTAGTCTTTAGATTTGCAGACATTTTATTCATTTTAGTATAACTTTTAGGGTGTGCTGATTTTGGCCAATGAGCCTTTGTCTAAAAATTAGGTTATCTTTGTATGTATGTATTCACCTAAACTAATCAAAACCTTAATGTGAATTAAAACAGACCCAATTTTAGTAAAATGTATATTGATACTGTACCAGTTTCAGTGTTTTTTTTGTTTAACAAATAGGAAACGTTTTCACACTGTAAGTGGAAAAGCCAATTGTTTACTTCTTCAAAATCTTAGATTCATTCAAAAAATCTCCTTAATTGCCCATTAAAATTGTTTTTAATTAATCAAACAAGTATCAAACCAATTATAAAGAAATGTATACAGCACAGAGTAGTACTGAAATTTCGTCCGACTTTGCTTACAACTAGGCCTGTATTTCTGCAGAGCCAGTGGTCAGAAGTGGCCTCTGTAGACCTGTTGTGGATCTAGCTAAGTTGGAAGCAGGTGTGCATGCACTTGCGTTTTTTGCACAAATCTTTCTTGATGACCTGCTGCGGTGCCAGCCCTAACACGACGCCTTCCAAATTTCTTGTGGTTATTTCAGAGTAACATATTCACTTTTTCTTTTTTAAAAAGATTCTTCGGATCAGTACTAGATTATTAATAGTTTATTATCCAACTTTGTCGTTCTTGCATAATTTTACAATAAGACAGACTTTCCTTACGTTCTTTATTGCAGTCCAGTTCACATTTAATGTCGACTAAACAGTCGACAGTATTTAAGTTGTATGTCACGTCATCTCTTAAATGTAGAATTGAGCGTCTAGTCTGATTGATTTAACATACGAATTATATTTGTTACAATAAAATAAATATAAAGTAAGAATATAATCATGTCATTGGTCTAGCTTGTAGGATTACTGGACTATGAGAAATGTTAATGTGAACATCGCCAGCCTGTGTTTTCTAGATAGAAAAGAAAATACATATTTGTATATTCTAGCAAACCCAAATAGTAGTTTAATTACCTATTAATTAGTTGATTTTGTAACTCAGTTGTTGGATGTGCGCGTTGAGAGGTAACTGACACACAGAAAAAATAAAGACTTTATTTCTTGCTTCCAAAGCAAAATAAGAAAACGTTTATGGTTGATTGATAAGCTGTCGATGAACACCGATGGAAAAACTGAGTAACAGCAGATCTTATTGCTTTCTTTATTATGTTTATGTAATCCCCCATGGTAGCCCTGCGCCGTTACTAAACCATGATCACGTACGTTTTATTTTCTATATACTTATTCAACTATTTATTTAGTATACATTACACTTAAATAAAATGTTGATATACTAATGTCTAGAACGTGATGGGCAAAATAATTTTGTCATGTAGCAGCCTGTTTAAACTTATGTTTTGCTGTTTGATATTATGTTTTATTTATGTGGACATCATGATAAGAAAAATAAGAAAATTTACACTTGTTTTATTCTCAGTGTTTCAAAGTTAAAAACACTTACAAAAACAAAGTATATCTTTTAGACGTATAAGCCGCTCTGATGATCTTCTGTCCAACATACCCAAATTATAAGAATGGACTGTAAAGACACAAACTTTTTTTTAAAACTTTGAACTACATATCTTTACAATATCCAATCTTTAAAAAGAAATGTGGCGAGGAGAAAAATTGTGGTGCACGGACTAAAGTTCCTCATGTCATATTTTTTAGTGTATGTATGTAATGTAAATAGTAACAAAACGTTTGTATTCAGTGCATTTAAGAGGGTACAGCATATTTGGCGTAATTTTATCCAGTCATAAAAACACAAGTAATGTTTCATAATGTTATTTTGCCCCAGATAACATATAAATAAGAAAACACGACCAGTTAGCCGTAATGTATCATTTAAATTTGGATCATTTGCTATGGTAATAAAAGAGTCTCTTTTATACAATAAAATTATTTAGTTGTTTCGTTTGCATTTTGCCATTAGTGTTATTAAAATACTCAGTTTTCTATTGTCCCTTTAAATTTTTATTTTAATAAAGTTGGTAACGAAAGACTCTCAAATGGGATTGAATTAAAACCATTGGAAACAGGTGCTTCTGATGCTGATGCATTGGGTTACTCTTAACACTTCATGATTAGTTGACTCTGTAGTACTGAAAGTATAACCTAAAAGTATAGAAGGTGTATCCTTTTTTAGTCCAAATGGGTACTTCAGATGTATTTAATACCCAAAAATTAATCGTTGAAAGTAGCTGAAATTACTTCTCTGCTAATAAAACTTATTAAAAATAAATTATACATAACTTACAGTTTATACTTGATAAGTAAAAATACACATGATAAGTAAACACGTTTAATGAGGTTATAGAGACAGCTGGGCAGGAGATGAAATTGTACTCATATTGTAATTATGATCCATAGTCCACTTTGGATAAAAAGCTGATTCCATAAATGGTACTATGGTTCTAACTCATGCACTGTAACTTATACCTGGTAAACTAACTGTTGTGAACCTGCCTGCTGTCTCTGTCTTTTTTGGTGACAGCAGCACTGAAATGACAGCATATGATGGGTTGTACAGCAGGTTAGACCTCTGGCCATCCATATTCCTATAGACATATAGTCCTTATTATTGTGTGATAGGAAAGCGTTTAAAATCAGGCATATTTCAAGTCAAGGCCTAGTCATTGAGCTTTAGATATGTGCAGTGGGTATAAAGCTAGTGCTGCTGGCCGTTGTCCAGTCGTTCTGCAGCCCTGGATTGCCTTGTTTGCACTATGAGTGCTGCCAAATCAATCTAACTCTTGTAAACAGCTTCTGTGTATGCCTTGTTTGAAAATATATGAAATATACAAACGAATTAAGCCTGTAGCAAATAGCTGAACTAAATAAAACAATACATTTAATTGATCACTGCCTAAATTTGATTTGGCCGCACACTTATTTTATTTATTATAATTAGCTTGGATATTTGACTACGTAAGGCTTCATTGACTATATAGAAAATAATGTGTACATAATAATAATAATAATAATAATAATAATAATAATAATAATAATAATAATTCTGCATATGTGTTAGATTTGAAAACATGAGGTCTTTAAACCTATTGCAAAAAATCGTTTTGTGTGGTTTAAATCATTCTAAACTCTAATGCAAACAATAAGGTTTTTTCACTGTATTTACATTCTATTTTGTGGTTTTGTGATTAATTGATTTCTCTTTTTTTTCCTAAATCCTTATCTTTATCGTTACTGCAGGTGATGTTGCTCCAGCGTCTAATATTGAAAGGTCTTTTGGTAAAGCCTCCTCCTTTCCTCGCCCCCTCCCTCGATCAGAGCTTTTATAAACTTCATTGTGTTCTTGTGGTACTGCTTGCAGATTCCGAAGCCAGTCCGGGTTCAGATGGTGAAGCGCTGGCGGAGAGATCATCGTGTTCGCTGGGTAGCCCGGCTGATCTGAACCCTGCTGCCTCCATGGAGGAGATCCAGGTGGAGCTACAGTGCGCGGACCTGTGGAAGCGCTTCCATGACATCGGCACTGAGATGATCATCACTAAGGCAGGAAGGTACGATGCCATAGATCAACCTATAGGAAATGTTACTGTAAATATTAGATTTAAGATATAAATACCAAAAGTTTGAGAATAACTACTGGGAAGGCCTACAGTTATGGTGTCAACGTGTTCAGTATTATTAAAGACATATTTCTCCACCACAGCGGGGTGGCATAAAGAGCGTGAATAGCAGGCACACACCTACACTCACAGAGTCATTTCGCAAGCGGTCGAACTGGAGGCCGTGATATTTTTGGGGTGCTAATGTGTTGCACATGGAGGGCCAGTGACTCCGGACACGCGAGGTTCGTCCTCTCATCATGAGGCTGTGCTCCACAGGCCTATTCTACAGAGAAAGCACCAGGAAAACCAGAGCTGCTTCTAATTAATACTGAAGTGTGTTTTTAGTTTTCTAGCTTTCTTGGGCGACAGTTTTATCTTAAACTACGCATAGAAGTTTCTCCTTGGCCAGTTATAGCTTTATTGATGAGATTGTGCTGCAATACAACAAAAAAATGTCTCTATTTATTAAACGTTGTTGCACAAGAAAGGCAAAATGGGATTTTATAACCACTAAGCTAGAGGTAGAGTAACGATGGGAGGCCTATACGAATTCAGAGGAACAGCTAATTAATTACTTGCTTGGTACTGAACCCGATTAACACGTCTGTCTGTTTTATTTACAGTTTTTTTTACAAAAGAAAAGGCTCACAACGATTTTGAACCTTTAAAAAAAAAAAATCATATTAATGATCAAAATAATAACATCGTAAAGATGGAAACTTATGGCCAAATAATTTTAGCCGATATCACAATAGCAATTAAAGCGATAAGCCACGAGAGACCGTGCGTTACTGCGATTTTATCACGGGTAAGGTTGTTTTGGCACGACGTGAAGCGGAGTGCCTAAAACGTCTTTCCCCGTGATAAAATCATAGCAGTAACGCACGGTCTCGAGTGGCTTATTGCTTTTATAAAACGGCGGTCAACATAAAATATAATAAAATACAACAATGTTTAATTTATAAATGTTTTTATTTACAAAAACACTTACAAAAAGCATTCTTCCGCGACCCCAGGTAGTTCTTAACAGTGTTGCTAGGCAACATGAGGGCGAACATAACATTCACTTTTTCTTTTCAGTGGCGTATTAATATGGAATGATGTGAGGTGGTCATAGGTGTGCGTTTATCGGGGATTTTACAACGGCTTCGAACGCGGCTCAGCCGTTGTATAAATACATTTTTACAGTGGTTTTAGATAGTTGCTAATATGTTGCTGTAATTAGAATTTTGCATGGTGCATAATAATAACATTATTGTAGCTTAAACCACATTACATAAATTGTACAATGAATATCTAGCATATTTAGTATAGGTAGCTGATGAACTAAAAAGCCTTAGAAGCTTAAACATTGCTAATGACCTATAAAACAAACTAACCTGTTAACCTATAGAACACTAAACCAGAATTAAATTAGTAAATTAATTTGACTGTGGTCTTCAAAATCCAAATAAAAACTTAAAAGCTCGCATATTTTGCTTACTTTGCTAACTAGCATTTTGCTTCGTGTGCACAGCTAAAATAATAATTGTAGCTAATATTAACGGTACATAATCAGTTTTACGATTTTACTCGCCGAAATATTTGTATTTATGTTTATACATTTGTAATTAAAATCAGTCTAATTATTACAAAGTCTTGTAATAAACTTGTTATGGTTCGGTGTTGCGGTATTTACAGAGTTTTCCCCTATTATTAGGTGTTTCGCAGAATACATAAAGTAACAAAGTAAACCCGTTTTTATTTATACTTTAAAATAGCAAGATCTTTAAGGAATGATGATAATAACTGGGAGACAGGATATAAAGAAGCGGTAAAAGGTACTTTTTATTGCTTCAACTTTAAACATTCACAATGGACCAATTAAATGTCTACTAAAACTATAAACAGATAAGTACAAATTAAGAGATTTTCTAAGGTTAAAGCTCCCTGTTTGTATTCCGATGCTTTGCATAATGTCAATACGATATTAGAGAATTATTTAAAGAATCAGTATTACTAATAAAAAAAGAAACAGATGTACTATCGACTCCCAGCAAAGCCTTCATTTAGACTAAACTATAGGTCCACTTGGTTTTGGTCTGTTTCATGTTAGATATGTTCGTGATTAACCGGTATAACCGACAAGGAGGTCATTGTTCGATTCCTGCTGTCGGTTAAAAATGTCATTTTAATAGATTTCCAACAGCTGATGCTTGATTCCAATGGAGAGCAAAGGTACAGTCTGTAGAGCAAGAACATCAATCTGAAACACGCATTTAACTACTACCACTGACTATGAGCTTATAGTTTAAGTCAGTGATGGTTGTAGCATATTTTTTATCATCACTTTTAATTTTAATAAGATTTACTTTGTTTATAAAGAACAGCTGTTGTATTCAAATAAGCATGGCTTTTGATTCTTTTTATGCATTTGTTTGCAACAATGTATAGTTCTAAGAATGACAGTTAAGACCAAGAACTGTCAGTGTCAAACATTTGTTTTGCACAAGTTGTAGAGAATTATATTTTACAAAACTCTGAATTATGAATAATCTTTAAAATATTAATGCATTTATTAAAATTTCTGTCGGAACAGAGTATTTTAACCATAAACGTTTGCAAATTTTTTTGTCACAGGAGAATGTTTCCTGCCATGAGAGTTAAAATTGTGGGACTGGATCCACATCAGCAGTATTATATAGCCATGGATATAGTACCTGTGGACAACAAGAGATACAGGTGTGTGTTTTTACAATTTGTACATTTTATGTAAACCTATGCAGAACATGTTAAAGATGTGCTTTTCTGGATATTTTAGCTGCCAGCTGGGAAATTTATAAATCACACATATTCCATATTTAAGTATTATTGGAAGCATCAGAAACAAGTGTTATATCTATACACATGAACTAAATAATTTAAATTGTGTTAATGAGAATATTACAGTGATGAGTAATATAAGAGAATTGGAGAATTCATTGGAGAATAAAAACCATGTTTTTTTAATCCATGTCAAAAAACTTGATTTATCTTTTACCACTGCTTTATCCTGGTCAGGGTCATAGTGGGGCCGGTTTCCCTGAACGGGACACTAATCCGTCTCGACTCTCTACGCCCTCCGACATAGACAATTAAGTCTGTATGTACACTTCTGACCTGCCGATAGCACCACTGGGGATTTAAACCCTGTATCCCAGCGTTAGTGGGCTAACATCATTTACTGCTGTGTCACTCAAATGCCTCTGTAAATAAAATAAAATAAAGAGTACACTGAAGATGAATGAATGAAAAAAATAAATGAACGATTGTTGTAGTAAGTGAGTGGTTCTATAGCACTATGGCTTCATGCAATTTGGTGCATGCTGTTTAAATCATTTGCATCTTTGGCAGTTATCTTCATTCATATTTGAATTCTGTTTGAACTAGTCTTGCATGTGTACTTAAAATAGAACCATAGTCATTTATAGACTGCAATACAGAGCTTGACGAGAGACATTTACAGTTCTCAAATATCATGAAGGATTTTAGAAGTCAAAGGATCTTGTAAATTTAAATGGGATTTTCTTTCTGGCTAGGGAATTTACCACAGGGCTTTTTAAATGGAGGGCAGAGCTGTCACTGGAATGCTTTATCCAACTTACGGTCTGGAGTCTGCTAACACATCTTTATTGAAAATCACCCACTTTATTTAGGCACACTGCCTTGTTTTAAGCAGGATTAAGATTATTAAGAAATTTGTTAAATCTTCCTTCTTGTGTAATCTGCCTCACTTTTTGTCTTTAATGTGGCTGGATATGCTGAACTTCTTACTTTTTGTTTAAGTGTCACATTTTTCCTTTTAACTCGCCTCTGTGGTTGTGTGTGTGCACACAGTTGAATTCTTTTTTACTTTACATCTGTGCAGGAAAGCTAGCTGTGTTTGGTTTTATTGGTGTTTATATGTGGGTCCATATGGACTTTGTATTTAAATGTGTATACATTCTTACCAAAAGGTGTTATATAAAGGCTAAGTCTTACTGATCAGATTAGTGCCATGTGGAATGTTTATGGAAGAATAAAGAAGACTAATCAAATTTCCAGTCCTGTTTAGGGCTTAGGTTTCTCTCTTCTTTAACACTTTCCCTGCTACACAGAGCATAACCCTAAACAGGACTCCAAACAGGAAATTACAGAAAGTGTGTGTGTGTGTGTGTGTGTGAGAGAGAGAGAGAGGAGAGAGAGAGAGAGAGAGAGAGAGAGAGGAGAGAGAGAGGAGAGAGAGAGAGAGAGAGTGAGAGAGAGTGAGAGAGTGAGAGAGTGTGTGTGTGCATATGTGTTGGTGAATTATAACCCTTCACAGACTTGGAAATCTTGTATTTAGGGATATTAATTCCTGCGTTGGTGTCAATATGCTTTAATTTCAAATTTCATGAATGTATTTGAGTTTTCCACAGAGTTCACAGTTAAAGGTATTCACAGTGAAGGTATACACAGGGCCACAAATAATGTTTAATGATGCCAAACTATAACAGTGAGATAAAAAGGAGTTATATTCATGTTTTAGGGCTGACTTACAAACAGGCAAAGGCATCACAGCTAAACACTTTCAAGTGTGCTTACAGCCAGAACTAAAGTCAAACAGCTGTGCCTCAGGCAGCGGCGTGTGGAGTCGAAAGACTTAACCAACATTGAAAATGCACCAAGAACAGCAAGACAGACAGGCCTGGATTAAGTTACAAATTGCTATCACAGAGGATATTTTTAAGTGTTTTGTTTACTTCGTTGTAGTCGGAACGTTCACATGTAAAAATAAGAACAATGTTTATGCAGATTTTTTTTAACACAGTAAATACTAGCAAGGGCAGCTTGGGTGGCACACAGCCCAAGAGGCTTGAAGTATTGAGTTTTGTCCTGACTCTATGAAAATTGGCATGTTATTATTCATTGAGTACTTCATTTAATCCCACCTGTAAAAACATGCTACTGGTATGGCAACACTTAATTGATTTAGATTAATAGTGACCAGTGTTTTAGTATAGGATAGAGAATGATTATAGGGGCCTGTGGAGTGTCCAAGGGTCCCACATGGAATGACCTTTGTCCAGGAGAACAAAAACTAATCATGACCAGAATAAAGTAGTTATCAAAGCAAAATACATAAACTAATGAAAAAAATAGTAACTCTTGACATGTTTCTGTATTTGTAGATATGTGTATCACAGCTCCAAATGGATGGTGGCAGGAAATGCAGACTCTCCTGTTCCCCCGCGTGTATACATCCATCCGGATTCACTGGCCTCTGGAGACACGTGGATGAGACAGGTGGTCAGCTTTGATAAACTGAAACTTACCAACAATGAGCTGGATGATCAAGGCCATGTGAGTGTCACATATTACAGTAAGATCTGCTCCATTTGAAACTATTTACTTACTTGCAATAAATTTGCCTCACTGTAGTGTGCATAAAGTTTAAGCTGTTGTTAGTCAGTCTGTTAAAGTGCACCTGAACAACCCCTGGAATGACTTATTGTAATTGTGTCAAAACACAAAGCAAAAAAATATTTGGATTTGTAGTTAATTACGTCCGACAGGCAAATCAATATTAGATCATAATGACAGCTCATACATTGCACACACATGCTTTTACCTGACTGCAATGCTAGTACTATGCTAAAGTCATGGTAAACAGCTGCTAGGCTTTTTATTATTCGCCAATGTGATCTAAATTAAACTGCAGGTACTATGGTATATTATTAAACCTGTGGGTACTTTTAAGTAGATCTGTAAAAACATTGTAATGTAAAAAACATTACAGCTATAATATGCTATGTTGTAGCTAATAGCAGACAGCAGCTAAATTACTTACTATTTGTCAGTGTTATCTACATAAAATTGTAGTTATTAAGATATATTCTGAAACATGTGACTTATTATGGATAAAAAGCAGAGGATTCAGTTCTGTATCTTAAGGCCCCTTATTTGTCTTAGTAAGTGTTTTTCCAATAGTGAAGCAATACAACAGCAGTACCGGCTTTGCACCAGTTTTCTCATACACCTCCACACTCCAGAATTCATAACTCAGATGCTAGCTGATGGATCACATACCTTATAGTTTCTCTTTGACATCTCTTTTATAGAAAGGTATTCCATTTATTTCCAGGGGGACTGGTCAGAACGGAAAGTCGAGCACTTGAATGCACTTGACTAATGTTGTTTTTATGTATCTCAATTGAAAAACACTGGAGATAAATGAAGTATAAGCACGCAATGTAGGAACTTGTTCAAGATTTTATTGGTTTCCTAGGGTCATCCTTAGATCTACAGATATCCTTTTTTAAACCAGTGTCTCTCAAATAAGTTGTTGCCAGTTTTACAACCACTGATTGAGTAAGGGCTAGCAATTGCTGGATCCGGAATTCTCAGCCAGGGATTGTGCTGGAATTGCAGGATTTGCAATACTCTGATGGAAAGACAGTGTCAAATAAAACCTCATAAAAGTTATAAAGATACAATACTTTATTTTGACTTTGTAAGTAAGAAGTGGTGGAGAGGAATTCATTTTAAGAAATTTAAAGGATAATAATGAGGGGCAGCACGGTGGCTAGGTGGGTAGCACTGTCGCCGCACAGCAAGAAGGTCCTGGGTTCAATCCCCAGACGGGGCGGTCCAGGTCCTTTCTGTGTGGAGTTTGCATGTTCTCCCCGTGTCTGTGTGGGTTTCCTCCGTGAGCTCTGGTTTCCTCCCACAGTCCAAAAACATGCAGTCAGGATAATTGGAGACACTGAATTGCCCTATAAGTGAATGGGTGTGTGTGTGTGTGTGTGTGTGTGTGTATGTGTGTATGTGTGTCTGCCCTGCGATGGACTGGCGCCCTGTCCTGGGTGTTACTGTGTGCCTTGCACCCATTGAAAAGCTGGGATAATCTCCAGCACCCCCCGCGACCCTAATTGGATAAGCGGTTAAGAAAGTGAGTGAGTGAGTGAGTGAGTGAGGATAATAAAGATATTAATATATTTTTCAATGGGTATTTTTTAATTTGATAAAACATTGTTTTGTTTACTAGTGAAGTTTCACCTTTACCCTGTTAAAAAGGGGGACGTAAGGTAGATCAATAGTAGAGAGCAATAGTAGAGAACAAGGCAAATTATGCTCACTTGGATTTCCTGTTACAGATGTTGCATCATCAGGGATTTAACTTGCAATCCCATGATGACAGGGCGATTGCTTTAACTGTTGCGCCACTTGAGAGTACACATTTATAATTATTTGTGTGATGTGAGTGCACCACAAGGATTGTATTACAAATAATTCCATCTTTCACAGCAGTGTAGAAAAATTATAAAAAAACTTTTTAAATCTGTACCGTAAATAAACTGTTCCTAAATAGTTTAACCAGCAATACATATGACCAGCGTGGATATAGCAATGGGAAAAAATATTATTTTAAAATTCTGTTTCCTACGCCATGAATCAGCCACCCTGTATTCAGATTTTAGATGTAAAGTCTGTGTATTTAAAATGGCCGTTCTGAGCCAAGTTGATGGCAAGTTCTGCTTTCCTGGCATCGTCCGTGCATATGGAGATGTTTTTGTTCAAATCACTGATGCTATCACTCTGCCATTCTGACAAATGTAATAACATATGGGTGTGAGGAACTACAGTGGGCTGGTGTTTTTTGGAAAGAGGAGAAGGCAGTTTTTTCTGCTTCTACAGCCTTATAAAAAGACACTTTATTTTTTGCTTGCCGGGAGCCAGAAAGGCAGAGTGGAATTTAACATTAAAAGTATGAGATAGTTGTATGAGATAGTTTACTATGATATAATATTTACCTTTACTTTACCTTACCTCTTAGAACTTGGCATCTATTATATTTTGTTTATTATTTTTTAACATATATATTTAATATACATGGATTAATGATTAATGATTAAATATATGTTTAAAAAGTTACAACATTAAACCATTTGCTTTCTTGAAAAGAAAAACATAAATAGGTTAGTTTACCAGTTATTGTGTTATACTGAAACTTTCTGTAGTTCAAGGTCATGCAGTCTGATTCTCAGCAGAATGGCATATATTGGTGTTTGGTTTTTATTCATGTTATTCCCAGATCTGTGAAAACCTTATACAGTGATACCTTGTAACTCAACGTCCCCTAAACTCAAAATCTATGAAACTCAATGCCCTTTGTTGAGAAATTTGTTCCCCCTAAACTCACCTTTTTAAAAAATGTATTTATTTAATTTCAAATTAACAATGAACAGTTGCTTTTTTCAACGCTCGGCTTGAGCGGCGCAGTAATACGTCATCAAAGTGTGAATATGAGACGAATCTGCATTTTTGTGGAATAACCATCAGATTCACTCTGAAGGCTCCACGTGTATCTGTGTTTAGCTGGATTTTCATCCTGTTTCACTTTTAAACTTGTGTTACAGCTCAGGGTTCTGAGAAATTGTAAGAATTAGCTTTTTATTTCAGTGTTTTTATATTATATTTGTATTATGTTCAGTGTATAGGTGTCAGAAACAACCCCATTATTTTACATCACGGAACATCATGGATCATGGAACAAATTAAAAGGTTTTCCATACATCCTTATGGGAAAAAATACCTTAAAACTCAGTGCCTTTTAAACTCAACGCTAGTCCCAGAACCAATTGACGTTGAGTTTCGAGGTACCACTGTATATGAATTTGATTTCACAGACTAAATTTAACTTTCATATCCAAGTTTTTCTAATACCTCCATGACTTTGACTCCCTTGGTTAGCTGGCCTGTGAAGTTGCTTAAGTTAAAGGCTGTGTGTAATTGCATAATTTTAATTACATAGTGCATGTGATAACACAAGGACTTGTGCACTAATCTGACCTATTATTGAGTAGTTTGGGACAAACCAATTGGTAGATGTCATTTGTCATTTCAAGCACTCTGACCACCTGCTGTTATCTGATGTCAACAAGACATGGGGCCATCTGTGGCATGTGTAATAATAGACCTGTAGACATGTTACTATTGCTGTTTTATTGTTTTCTTCAGTATTGAAAGCTAAACAAGTTATTATTTTATAAAGATTATTTTAATGGGTTTTACAGATTACATTCTCAGATTCAAGGACACTTAAATAGAAGCACCAGAATAAAAGTATGCCCATGTGAGTAATTGTCATTGTCCAAAATTCAATCTTTCTCTCAACTGAAAATATAGGAAATAGCTCAAACTACTCAGTTTTTATAATCCCTTCATGATTTTGACCCTCTTGGTTGTGTTTGGCTCAGGGTAGCCTGAGCATTTCTCTGCCAGAATGCTCTCATGCCAGCCCAGCAAGTGAAATATTTACTGTTGGCCTGAGCCTGGGCCAACTTAAAGTTCTGCATTTTTTTTTTACCTTCAAACACACCATGAAACAAGCATAAATAAATAAATATACTGGACGAATACCACAAATACAATAATATTTTCTCCCCAGGTCATCCTCCACTCTATGCACAAATATCAACCACGAGTCCATGTCATCCGGAAGGACTTTAGCAGTGAGCTGTCTTCTACTAAGCCAGTACCCAGTGGAGAGGGTGTTAAAACGTTCAGCTTCCCTGAAACTGTTTTCACCACAGTTACAGCTTATCAAAACCAACAGGTTTGTAACATTTTGTCAAAGTACAGTAAAAGAGTCACAACTGAAAAAAAAAACTTTAGCCAAAGTGTTTTTTTTATTTTTTATTACAGATTACCCGGCTAAAGATTGACCGCAACCCATTCGCCAAAGGTTTCCGGGACTCAGGAAGAAACAGGTACGTTTTCATGAGCTCTGATGTAACTGAGCCATCCATTGTACTGCCCATGCTGCGTGACCAAATAAACAGATTTTCTAAATGTAGCCTTTCATATGGAAATAAGCCTCTGGAGACTCATCTTAATTCCACATGGCCTGCCAATACAAATCACCTGCTGCTATGCCTGCCAAGGTATCCTTGGTTGATCTGTGATAAACGCATCTGATTTAGGGCTAAGCAATCTCTTCCTTTTGTTCATAATTTTCATCTCCCTGTGTGTTGTACACTTGTTTGTGTTTTGCTCTTTGTCTTTCTTCTCTGTATGGTTCTTCCTACTCCACAATGCCATTCACACTGCTCTAACTGGCTCTCCATTACCATGTGAGTTTGAATTATCATATAGGGAGAGAAAGGCTGAAACAAGCACAGCACATGAAAGAGCTCTGCCATCTGGGGAACATTAACTACACAGATATTTGAAACATCTTTTTTCCCCCCAAACAATAGAGGGCTTGATTTATGAACTAGCAGTTTCAATGTAAAAAAATACAGATGAAAAGATTGTATGGGAATAAGATATTTGTAGTCCAAAATGTACTTACTCACACATACAGTGTATCACAAAAGTGAGTACACCCCTCACATTTCTGCAAATATTTCATTATATCTTTTCATGGGACAACACTATAGACATGAAACTTGGATATAATTTAGAGTAGTCAGTGTACAGCTTGTATAGCAGTGTAGATTTACTGTCTTCTGAAAATAACTCAACACACAGCCATTAATGTCTAAATAGCTGGCAACATAAGTGAGTACACCCCACAGTGAACATGTCCAAATTGTGCCCAAATGTGTCGTTGTCCCTCCCTGGTGTCATGTGTCAAGGTCCCAGGTGTAAATGGGGAGCAGGGCTGTTAAATTTGGTGTTTTGGGTACAATTCTCTCATACTGGCCACTGGATATTCAACATGGCACCTCATGGCAAAGAACTCTCTGAGGATGTGAGAAATAGAATTGTTGCTCTCCACAAAGATGGCCTGGGCTATAAGAAGATTGCTAACACCCTGAAACTGAGCTACAGCATGGTGGCCAAGGTCATACAGCGGTTTTCCAGGACAGGTTCCACTCGGAACAGGCTTCGCCAGGGTCGACCAAAGAAGTTGAGTCCACGTGTTCGGCATCATATCCAGAGGTTGGCTTTAAAAAATAGACACATGAGTGCTGCCAGCATTGCTGCAGAGGTTGAAGACGTGGGAGGTCAGCCTGTCAGTGCTCAGACCATACGCCGCACACTGCATCAACTCGGTCTGCATGGTCGTCATCCCAGAAGGAAGCTGACGCACAAGAAAGCCAGCAAACAGTTTGCTGAAAACAAGCAGTCCAAGAACATGGATTACTGGAATGCCCTGTGGTCTGACGAGACCAAGATAAACTTGTTTGGCTCAGATGGTGTCCAGCATGTGTGGCGGCGCCCTGGTGAGAAGTACCAAGACAACTGTTTCTTGCCTACAGTCAAGCATGGTGGTGGTAGCATCATGGTCTTGGGCTGCATGAGTGTTGCTGGCACTGGGGAGCTGCAGTTCATTGAGGGAAACATGAATTTCAACATGTACTGTGACATTCTGAAACAGAGCATGATCCCCTCCCTTCGAAAACTGGGCCTCATGGCAGTTTTCCAACAGGATAACGACCCCAAACACAACCTCCAAGATGACAACTGCCTTGCTGAGGAAGCTGAAGGTAAAGGTGATGGACTAAACCCAATTGAGCACCTGTGGCGCATCCTCAAGTGGAAGGTGGAGGAGTTCAAGGTGTCTAACATCCACCAGCTCCGTGATGTCATCATGGAGGAGTGGAAGAGGATTCCAGTAGCAACCTGTGCAGCTCTGGTGAACTCCATGCCCAGGAGGGTTAAGGCAGTGCTGGATAATAATGGTGGTCACACAAAATATTGACACTTTGGGCACAATTTGGACATGTTCACTGTGGGGTGTACTCACTTATGTTGCCAGCCATTTAGACATTAATGGCTGTGTGTTGAGTTATTTTCAGAAGACAGTAAATCTACACTGTTATACAAGCTGGACACTGACTACTCTAAGTTATATCCAAGTTTCATGTCTATAGTGTTGTCCCATGAAAAGATATAATGAAATATTTGCAGAAATGTGAGGGGTGTACTCACTTTTGTGATACACTGTATATCGTTATTTAGCTCCGATTATTGCTTGAGAATTATAACTCTGTTTGAGTAATAAAATTATAAATCCACCACAAACTAACCACAGTTCCGTTTATCTGGAGAACATCATAAATATTGTAGAACACTATACTTTCTGTATTAAAATATATGCATTTGTGCCATCTGAAAATATACAGCCAATGCCATCATTAATGTATATGTTTGCATAGCCAGGCATTTAATCATTTAATATACTATAATACTGAGCTCTTTGGTTGGAAGGGATTAATCTCTAAGCCTACTTTATTACTGTGTGTGCCTAATGAGCATGAGTAAGTAGAGTCTTACACCCCTAAAGGAAGCTGTTTTGTGCAGGCTAAGCCGAGCCCGAGGCTGAGCCGTCTCTCTCAGTACAGGAGAGTAAATCACACAGGAAGGAGAGTCATGTACAGAGCCGGGATGAAACATCACCCAGATTTATGTACACAGTAAAAAGCTTGCACTTTTTACAGGCTCCAGTTTCCTCTGCCTCCTTCTTAACTGTTCTTTGCATTTGTTTTTTTTTTCTTTTTATTTAAACAACCTGATACAATGTCAGTTTTTTTTCACATTTTTGCATTTTAACATGGTATTCTTAACAGTCCCTTTGTCTTTCAAAGTGATTCATTTATTGCTTTCTTATTATTGTCATCTTTGTGTCCTTAGTTTTTGTGTTTGTTTACATTTTGTTACACAGGACCGGTTTGGAGGCAATCATGGAAACATATGCCTTTTGGAGGCCACCTGTGAGGACACTTACCTTTGAGGACTTCACTAACATGCAGAAGCAGCAAGGTGTGTTAATAGTGCATGTACACAGAATGGTCACTCACTAAAGAGTAGACATTTCCTTTCTAGTTAGATTTTAGTGTTATGCAGAAACATGAATGTTTTCCTACACATTGTAGTGCTCAAACCTGCCTTTATACAACTTTTGCTCATGTTATCTTATTTTATCCTGTATGTAAATCACTAGTACTTGTGCCATAAAGTGTGCATTGTAAAGTATATATCATAACTAACTTAAAATTTTGAATTTTACCAGGGATGTCAAAATGTATGTATAAAAGTACATCTAGGAAGTAGAGAGTTAAAAGTCTATTTGTTTAATACAATTTAAGAAAAACTCCTAGGCCACTCCTTATTTCCACTAATAGAAGACCAGGCTTATCAGTCTTTAAATGGGAAACAAACTGTATCACAAAGACACTGAGCCAGGCAAACAAGAGACCGGATCCGGGTTTGAATACTGTCGTATTGCATGTGCAAACATATTTAACTTGGGGTCCTAAGCAAAAAGATTGCACCCTGTCAATAGTATGTTCTGTCATAGAGCTTTTATTAGAGTTGCAAAATTAAGTTGGCACTAGCCCCTATCACTTTGAAAGGGGGTTGATCATTTTGCTCAGTCACTCAAAGTTTGTTGGAATCTTTGGAACATTTTCATGTTTGCAGAATTTAAGTCAATAATCCAAGTAATAAAAAAGCATGTGACTCCCCATTAAAATTATGCTGACTGGCTAATGTCACCATATGACAAAAATACATAAATTGCTCTTTCCAAAGCAAACTGTTTCATATTACAGTTGACAAGTGTTTACCATTTTTGGGCTTATCGCTGTATCCATGTAATGCATTATGCCATTGTTCATTTTTATTTCAGCATACCTCTCTCTGAGACACTCGACCAGTTAAAGAAGTCACAAAAAATTGATGAATAAATAAAAATGAACTTGTTTGTATGCCACTGTGATGGTAATGCTATATGTCTATCATACATGAAAATATCTGGGAATGGATAGGGTAAATGTAGCCACTATTATTGTTTTTAAAAGGCAGAAAGTGGCCCACGTGTACCATGTTAAACTCAAATTCAATTGATTTGCACTGCCAGAGGATAATAAAGCACAATTAGGCCTGTAATAACTAATAGTCTCCCATTCTTTCTAAGCTATGGCTTATGTAAATGGTCTGTAAAATCAGATGTTACAGTTATATTATTCCCTCCACTGGTTATTTTTGAAAGAATGGCCTAAAGCCGATAGTTAGCATGAGCGGACATCTGTTCATCATCACTCCCCCTAATAGATTAAATGTTAATTAAAGTCCTGCATGCCTGATGAACTTTTGGTACTCAGTGAAGACTTTTCTCCCCTCCTGATTTTTTCACCCCTCCTGAAGTGCAGCCAGCTCTTTTTGAGTAATCAGCTATTCCCTCAGCACCTTCGAAGGCCCTCTCACCCCTGCCCGACAATAGGGAAAAACATGACATCACCTTGAGAGCTCCTCTCACTCAGCCAGCAGAGCAGTACCATGCAGAGCAGAGCTCAGCTGTATTATCGAAGGCATATGGAGCTGGCCCAAACTTCAGCCAAGACACAGAGTCCTGAATTGTTTTGGACTGACAGCATGATATTTCCTTTCCTCTCTTACTACAGGCTCAAACGAAATGTTCAGAGCAGAAATGAACCCTGGCCAGATTCTCATTAATAAAGAAATATGTGATTATTGATATCCCACAGCTAGCATTCAGTTCCAAGACTTTGATATATTCACTCTGGATCTGCCAAGTGTCTATTTCTTTATCCGTTATTAATGCTGCTTTTTATATGACAGAAAGATAAGTCAGCTTTTTGTCGATCATATATATGTGATATATTGTATACATGTGTGCAGTTTAATTTTTAATTTAAGCCATATTCACATAAATGCATTCATCACACAGTATTATGATTTTGGTTTTTAGATACTAGCTGAATATGAGAGATTTTGTCACTATATTTTAAGGATCAAACTAAAACAGGTCTCTCTTGTTTCTAGAGGGGGTATAGGATGCATTTCTTGCTCTAGGGAATCCCTGTAACTATGTGATGTTCCCAGACTAAAAGTAAAGGTTTAAAAAAAAAGGCATTTAGTATGATTGTTGGCTAGTCTTTTGTAAGCTACCATACAGATAAACTTTTAATGAGTGTACATTTACTAACTTTAGCCCATTTGTTGCTCTGTAAATTGTCACCCCACTGTACCCCATTTATGCACATATGATCAGATGTTATTTGGGCTGTGAACCTTTAGGTAATGCAGTGATGCACTTGTAGGTGTTGTAGTTATCTAAGTGTAGCAGGTGGAGCAGTGTTTTTGGGCTTAAACTGGGCTTAAACAGCTTAATTTTAATGCTGAAAGGAGAAAAGTGCCCTACCCAAAAAGTTAAAGCCAGCGGTGTAATGTGTTCAGAAAGTGTCCATTGATTAAACACTGAATGAAGAATAACACTTATTAAGCATGAAAAAAAAAAATAGTCTTGAAATGTACACATCACGAGTGCTAGCAGGGTATGTGTTTCTAATAATAAGACCAATAAGAAGCCAGTATTTAAAAATCCCAACAAGCCTGCTGCACTTGATACATTCATACCAAGGTTACACACACTTCCATGTCATTACCTTGTTAGTGTCTTCACATTGCAGAGAATGGTCTGCCACCCAAACATTATCTTGTCAGTGGGGATTGTACTGTGGTTTCATTTCCATTGATAAATGGGGTACAAATGGCTGGCAACATGTACAGAGCAGCTGGAATGGAGTCTGTAAATGTACTGATTTAAAATATTTAACTTTATGGCAGAACACTGATTTTTTTTAAATGTGTACAGTATCAAATTCTATCACAATACATAAAAAGAGTACTATATTTAGAACACTTTAAATTCATTTAGAAATACTTTTAGCTGTATTGTATGTTTTGAACATGGAACTGTACACTATATTTCCAAAACTATTTGGACACCTGACCATGAGCTTGTTGGACATGCCATTTTAAAAACAAATGGTATTAAAATAGAGTGACTTCTATGTGGTCTTTTCAGCTATAGCAACAGTCACTGTTCTGAGAAGGCTTCTCACAAGACTTAAGTATTTCTGTGTAAATGTATATAACTGGGCACTAATGTTGGTCACGAAAGCCTTAATTGATGTTCCAGTTCATTCCAATTCTGTTCAGTGGGGCTAAGGTTGGGAAAGGACCTTCACTAAACTGTTGCTGCAAAGTTGAAAGCATATAATTTTCTTTAGATAATTGATTTATTACACCTGTTAGCAATTATTGTGACTGAAACACATGAGCTACATACTTAGAAGGGTTGTTCCAATACTTTTGTCCTTATAGTCCATATATTTAATGAACAGCAAAGGTACATTTTAGTGCTTCCATGTCTAAGAGTGTCTGGTTGCATATTTCTATAGTCAATGTTGCCTTCTATTACCGGTTTCTGACTATTAGTTGTGTGTTTTAGGAGGAAGCACTGGCACGTCTCCTACTACCTCGAGCACTGGCACACCATCTCCCTCTGGCGCCGCTCATCTTCTCTCTCCTTCCTGTTCACCTCCCACCTTTCACCTGGCTCCTAACACCTTCAATGTGGGCTGCAGGGAAAGCCAGCTATGCAACCTTGGGTTGTCCGAGTATCCCGCTTGTGCTCGCAGTAACATGTCAACCCTGCAGGGCTACGGAGGACTAGCTGACGGCTCCTATGGCCGTCTCCAAACAGCAGGGGGCAGTGTAGCCACCGCCCAGCCTTCAGACTCCTTCCTGCCCCAAAGGACTTCCTCTTTAATTGCAGCAGGAATGCAGGGAAGCACTCACACCTCGCTGGCTGCCAGCAGTAATGGTGGAGGCAGTGGCAGCGGTAAGATGGATGCCTATGGAAGTCAGTTGTCATCTTTCCCCACCTCCCAGCTCCAGTATGTGATGCAGGCCGGGGCTAGCACTGCCTCGGGATCATCCTCCTCTCCAGGATCCTCACCTTCATCAGCCCACATGTTTTCTGGGAGCCATCACCACATGCAGCAGGGCTCGTATAATGCCTTTTCCTTGCACAATCCTTACAACTTGTACGGATACAACTTCCCAGCCTCGCCACGCTTAGCTGCCAGCTCAGAAAAGTCTCAAGCTGGTCTACTGTGCTCATCGTCTTCTGCTGGAACCTTTGCTGAGCGACAGTACCTTTCGAGTGGCAGCATGGACAGCATGCACATGATAGGAAATCCCAGCAGTAGCCAGCAGGTGTCTGCGGCCTGCGATGGTCGCCAGTATGGCTCTTCATCTCAAATGTCCATGCATATGGTATGAAAAAAATATAGAGTATAGTGTGCATCATCTCCGCAAGAGGCCATACAAATCTAATTCTCAATCCATTCTGTTTGCTCTCACAAAATTCGAGTGGCCTTTGTTAAAGATGAACGAAGGTTCAAAGCAAAAGTGAAGTACTTTCATTCAGGTATTCATCCTTGTAATATGTGCAGGCCTTAAACTTTACTATTATCACTTAAATGGACAAAATAAATGTGCTATTTATGTCTTTGTTTGTTTATAATACCTGTTAAATTAGTCAAATATGTATAAGCGTTTAAGGACCCACTCCATTCACAGTTTTCAACCTCAGCCAAAAACAGGAACAATGATGGTGCTCTTGAAGTATTCTAGTTGGACTTGGTGCAATAGTGGACTCAATGAATCAGTTTTCATCTCATGTTCTAAACACGAGACACCCACATCCAACCTTGTTTTTATGTCAATGTTTTTTGTTTGAACACCATATATTGTCATAAAACTGGATATGATCAATTCTTTCATCTAGAAAGTAAGATTCGAACAAAAGAATGAATAAAATACAGGTCAAACAAATGGAAATAAATAAGGACAGTAAAACCAAAGAGTCGAAAGAGACAGTAAAATACAATAGCGCATTTTCGCTGAAGGACACTAATAAGCAAGGAGTGAATTTTGTATCTGGATGCCTGTTACACTTGGTAAGTTGTCTGTACGTGTTTTATTGGAACTTGCTTATATATATTCATGAGTCTTCATTTAAAAGGTAATGTGTGGAAAACATAGGAAACCAGATTAAGTTTTGGAGTGCTGTAGAAATGTAAAGTATTTAATTGCTAAGCAACAGTATTGTTTTATTGCCAGTTTATGGTGACCCAAAAACAAATGTGCAAAATGATATAGGTGCCAAGCACAAAGCCTTTATAACTTTGTTCAGTGGAAATATTTTGTTTGGATTCATCTGACACCCTGTCCATAGAGATGGGACTTTCTGAAAATGGTGTAAGAGTGCATAAACAGGGTACAGTTTGTTCTCCAAAAATAAATAAATTGTAAATAGTCCTAACCTCATTGCCAAAATCGTTTTGAACCTTTTAGTAAAGTAAGAAATCTTAAGTAAGTATCTAACACAAAACAAAACCCTCATCTTCACAATCGAAAAGTTGTACAAGTCACTTTTACAACAACTAATAAAAGTTCAAAGCTGTTTTTCATGCATGAAAGTCATTCGCAGAAAAATGGACATCTGGACAGGGAAGTGAATGTAAATCTGTGTCTCTTTAAACATTTCTGTTGCTGCCATGTGTCTAATACAGATTAAGTTCATGAAGATCTAAAAAAAAGAATACATTATAATTATAAATAAAATGATTAAATAAACAATTCTTTCTATTGTTTGACTAATCGTGCTGTTCACATTTACTCCTTTTGTTTACTTTGCGTATAAACATACCACCTGCTTTAAGGGATAAAAAGAGGCTGACTGGCTTGGTTAGATTTTTCTTTTTAGGTCTGTTTTTAATACACTAATAATATGTATTTATGTTCGTTCCTTCTTGTCTTGGTCATGCTATTTATTATTCAGGGATTCAGGGACAGGCTCCAGTTGTTTCGAAGCACAATCAGCATCTTTTACATGAATCTCTCTCTCTCTCTCTCTCTCTCTCTCTCTCTCTCTCTCTCTCTCTCTCTCGCTCTCTCTCTTTTAAATCACCCCCCATTATGTGCGCAATTTCACCCATGAAATATCGGATCTAAATTGTCATCAGAAAATGAAGGGGAAGAATACCATGGAGACATCCCTAACAATTAGAAACACCTGTTTTTCAAACTCGGCTGTGCTAATAAATGCATATTTTGTTCAAGATTGCATGATTTCAGAATTTGGCATAGCTCCATTAATCTGGAGATTATTTCCAATAATTATTCACATTTATTTGTCGGAGAGAATTACTCAGTTTGACTTATTAGATATGCCAATCAAGTGCTTCCATGTGCAGATGTATTAGTGCTCCTGAGGATACACACGTACAAGACAAATCAATGTCAGTGTCACACACTAAACATTAGATGAGTTTGATAAAGTCTATAAAGTCTATATCAGGTAAATTAATAATAATTTTTAATGATTACATTTACATTTACATTACATTTTCAGCATTTAGCAGACGCTTTTATCCAAAGCGACTTACACAATGAGCAATTGAGGGTTAAGGGCCTTGCTCAAGGACCCAACAGTGGCAACCTTCTGTTTACTAGTCCAGTACCTTAACCACTGAGCTATCACTGGCCCATATTGTTATTATTAGTATTACCAATAATAATAAATATATGAATGCATTCATTTTTAGAATACTTTTAAGAAATCAACTTTCTTTACATACCACAAATCAAAATAAAAAATTAGAAAAAAGACAAAAAATATACAAAAGACTGTAAAAAAGCGAGGCGGCACGGTGGCTCGGTGGGTAGCACTGTTGCCTTACAGCAAGAAGGTCCTGAGTCCTTTCTGTGCGGAGTTTGCATGTTCTCCCCGTGTCTGCGTGGGTTTCCTCCGAAAGCCCTGGTTTCCTCCCACAGTCCAAAGACATGCAGTCAGGTTAATTGGAGACACTGAATTGCCCTGTAAAAGAATGAGTGTGTGTATGTGTATGTGTGTGTGTATGTGCATGTGTATGTGTATGTGTATGTGTATGTGTATGTGTATGTGTATGTGTATGTGTATGTGTATGTGTGTCTGCCCTGCAATGGACTGGCGCCCCGTCCAGGGTGTTACTGTGCGTGCCTGCGCCCATTGAAAAGCTGGGATAGGTTCCAGCACTGACCCCGCGACCCTAATTGGATAAGCGGTTAAGACAGTGAGTGAGTGAGTGTAAACAAGCGGTAACTAGCAGTCATTTTACTTAAGCTGAAATATTCAAGACCATAAAGACATCTGAGAGATATTATGATTAAAAATATCAGATAAAATCAGTAATGCCCCATTATTTTAGAGCCTGACTGAAGAGTGTATCTGGAAATAAGTTAAACATTACTGAAATTACATAAAAGCAGTGAAAAAAATCTGTCCCTAAGGATTTTTTTTTACCTCTAGAAACAGGATAGGTTGATATATATTTTATTTTATCCTAACGTTTGTATTCTTTTTATTATCTTTTTTATCTTTTGAAAATTCTTTTTAAAAAAATTACTTGTTTCTTACCAGATTACCATATCTTGGGGCCACTTGGCTTAGGCTGGATATGACTTTACAGAAGTAGTTCAATTGGATTAACCGAGTTATTTTTAGAGTTTTTGTTCCACAGCAAGAATAAAACTAAGGGTTACATTTGGAAAGCGTTCTCTGACAGCCTGGACCACTGGCCTTAAGTAGAGTACACCCATAATAATGCTGGCTGTAGGGTTTCTGGTAAACTATTGCCCTCTTGTGTTTATCTTTGTTTGTTCGAGATTCCTTACAATAAAGAAAATAACCAACATGTACTTTAAACAAATGTACTATCTCTATGATGACGTTTGCATACTTTTTTATGGTTATAAGGAATCTTTCTCCTCTGATATTTCACCTCACTTAAGACCATTTCATTACATGCTTTTATTTTTAACTCTGCAGGCTTTTCTCTCCACAGGAAAGCAGTGAGCGAGAAAGAGAGAGAGAAGGACAAACAGGACAGAGTTTAAAGTAAGATCTTTAACCAAATGGTGACAAGATCGAAGTGCTAGAGATCAGATTCAGTTTCAATCTGTAAGACATGAAAAACACATCTCTGTACTTCTTTGTGTGATACTGCCTTACACAATCTTCTACATGTATTATTGTCATGAAAAATCTATAGACTAGAAGAAGTGTCAGACAAGAAAAAATATATTTAGGAATTGTACGCCCTTGTGATGAGTGAACTGATTTTGATCGTGTGATAAGACCGTGTTGAAAATGCACAGTTCCAGCTCAGGCCTCAGTCTCTTGTGGATCAGAACCTGCTGAGAACAGAAGAGTCCTGCATAGCCGCTTCCCCCTTCTAATGAGATAAGTCCGGTTTGGAGAGATTCTGCAGATTCTGTAAGTAACCCTTCTGAAGAACTAAACACTGAATTGGACCCCTCACTTCTTCCTGAGCTTGGGACACAGCTGAATATAAGAGCTGAGTTGTGAATTGTGGATTATGGTATGAGGGGGATGAGGCCTGGTACTGGGGTCTCAAATTGCCTCCTGACCACATGAAGCCACACGTTTAGAGTGAAAGGAGTCTTGAGAGGGTGCTGTCTGACTTTGGGGTGAATGGTGCACAGATGTGGAGACTTGTAGGTTAAGGTGGGGTGATATATTGTGGTGGCTGGACTCTAATAGAGGAAAACAAGTGAATGTGACATGCACCAGATTGTGGATATAACACTTTTTTCTTGGTTCATTTTAAGCTTGCTAAACCATAATTAGTTTTTAAATGAATAATAAATATGACCACAAGTATAGGAGCGCCCAAACATTACATCCTACATATCTGTTATATAAACAGCTCATTCCAAAAGCTTGGTCACTGTTATTAAGTTGATCCCTCTTTTGCTGCTAGTTGCTCCCTCAGCTGTTTTGTGTGGTTTTTAAAACATGAAATTTCATAACAGTGCCATGTTAAAGGTCAACAAGCTCCTTAACATGACCCATTCTACTCTTAGCGATTGTGTGTTGGAGATTGTGTGGCTGTATACTTAATAGTATGCACCAGACTGAACCCAGTAAATGTGTGAGTGTATGTTGCACTGTGATGAAAGCAGCACTGTTTAAGAAGTATCCTGCCTTGTGCCCATTGTTATCAGGTGGCACTGAACCCACTACAAACCTGACCAGGATAAAGTGGTAAAGGAATAGTTTAAGTATGCTAGCTGGCAGCCTAAAATTGGTGATATTTAATGTTTTACCCTATGAACTTAATTGATTGTTGGCGCCTGCACTTTGAGATGGGAAACAATGGAGATCCGCGCTTAACTTTCCATGCACGAACTGGATCTCCATGTGAACCTGCCTTGGGCAGATGAAAAGATGCGGTTGGTACTGCACACGTGTCAGAGGCGAATTACAATTCGGTAATTAGATACAAGTAGATTGGGAGAAAATTAGGGAAAAATGCATAAACAGAAAATACAAAAAATGACTGTTTGGCTCTTGAATGTAATGTGTATAAAGAATATATTTATATCTATATTTATTAATTATGTAAATAAACAGAAAACCATGTTCATTGTATTTTTCATACATCCATCCCGATTTACTGTGTATAATCTTGTCCAGAGAGGTAAAATTAACAGAAATTGTCAGCAGCATGGTGTTGATAGAGCAAAACCCAAAACTATAAATAATGAAGGCCTGTAAAAACACTACATCGCCCAAGGCCTGGATTTCTATTTTCTATGAAGTGTTGGCCTCCTCTGTCCTTGTCTAAGTCTCTGAGCTCACATTCAGCTACTCCATTCGTTACGCTTGTTATTTTCACAGGAAGTTTGTTTAACGCTCTATAGATGGACGAGGAACAGCCATCATTTAAATTGCCTTAAAATGCAAAGCTAATCCAGAGCACCAAAGCCTCCCACCCGTCCAACAGTTAAACATTCTGGGAAATATTCGGCCGACACACATGTGTATGATAAATCACCTTTATAATGCTTGTCACATAAAATGTTATTATGACTGGCTTAAGACTGGGTCTGTCGAGTCGAAGCTAACATGGAGGACTCAACCGGTGGCATGCAGTTTTTGGTCAGGCTATGTATAGAAACCTGTAGATATGTGTAGTGTGCGTGTCTGAATGCCGGTTTAAAGAGCACCCATTGCATTCCTCCACAGCCTTCACCTGGACCTACCCAGTCAAATCTGACTGAAAGATTATTTTTATGGAAATTTCAGTTCCCAAATAGCCTTGCTGTTAAATACTGATCAGACTGATTGCTTAGAAAATGGACATTTAATCCCGGGCACAAAGCCCGGCAATACAGCACTAATACATGGCTTGCTGAACACTCATGCACTCATCCAAAGCTTGTGCTGGTCATTCTTGCCCATCAGTCTTAACATGAAAAACACCAAAGCTAAGCTTCACCCTTTTTTTTCTGTGTTTGCTGGAAATTAAAATGTAGCATATTTTAGGTCTTGACAATTTTATGCCTGTGTTGTATAAGGACCCAAAGATGGAACTTCAAAATTCAAAAATTAAGTTTAGGTGTCTCAGCCCTCATTGCATATAAACATTAATGATGTAAAATACATTATATGCTTTCATGCTGTAGTTCTTTGCCTGTGAAAACACTTCTTTAAAGATTTTAAGATCTATTAATGGCCATGGTTTTGGAATAGGATGTCCAATAGGCTCCGTTGACACATACTTTTGGCCATACAGTGTACCTTTAGGGAAAAATGTACCTTTTAACATTTGTATTTATTTATACTTACATTTTATGTCTTAAATATAAGACTGTCTAAAAACAGGTTAGTCCCTGCTGTCACTTATGTTATAATAGCTGTAAACAGTCAACCCCATGTTTATCTATCTCTTTTTGTTCCATCTTTCTGTTAAAGACTTTCTCTTTCCAGAAAACAGCATTGCTTCTAATAAATACGAAATGCTGACAAGTCTCCATCTGAACCAAATAAACCTTCAGATACTTTAATTACTGAGCAAAACAACATGTTTCATGAGTAAGTAATTACAATAAAATTATAAATGAACATAAGTGTAGAAAAACTACATAAACCAAAATACAGTTGGAGTTAAAGGTAAGCAGAAATGTATAGTAATGAAAATGAAATACTTATTGTATTTATGTTTTAATTGGACATTTGTATTTTTGAGTAAGAAAAGTTCTGGCAACTTTACCACATTTTTAAAAGCAAAGTGCTACTTTTACACCCAGATATTTCCTCAGACACATTCATTATTTATCAAATTATTAATCAATTTTTGTTTTTATAAAGTAGGTAAAATAAGGTTTAAATGCCTCCCAAATTGTGTCATGAATGCATTTAATGTAATACGGTAAAAAAAAAATTTTAATTGCTACAAATTGTATGTATACAAAAAAAACAATATGTAATGCCTGTGACCATCAATCTCTCATCTGCATTAAAAATAAACCACCTTCTTTGATGGATATAACCCCATGGCCATGAGAATATTTTGGAAACCTTTATTACCCAAAGCAGAAACAATATATGAAGCACACAATTTTTAAAAATCTGCTGACCTTTGTGGGCTCAAGATCATCTGAAATTGACTGACACAAAATAGAAATGTGTGCTTATTATTATTATTATTATTAGTAGTAGTAGTAGTAGTAGTAGTATTAGTAGTAGAAAAATGAATGTTGTGTTAGATGCTTAGCCACAAATGTTGTGTTCTTTGGCCTAAAAAGGAAAAAAATTAAACCCATTACCACTTGTTACCAATGCAAAATTCAAAAGTCATGGTATGGGTGTGTTAGTATTAATGACATGAAAAACATGCACATTTGTAAAAACAGCATTAATGCTAAGAGGTACATTCACATTTTGGAGCAACGTATGCTGACATCTAGATGATGTCTTCTTTGAGATTGATTAGCAAGAGTATCCCAAGACAAATTCTGCATGTGTTACAACTGTGTGGCTTTGTAATTAAAAAGTGCAGGTGCTAGACTGGTCTCCCTGCAGTCCAGACTTGTATCCTATTGAAAATTTATAGCACATTATGAAGCGTAATATACAACAACAGAGACCCTAAACTGTGCGTAGCTGATGAAGTTTGTGAACCACAGCAAGAAAGGGGGGAAATTCATTACTTACAGCTACAACATTTGGTGTTCTAGACTCTTAAAGGGAATATAACACAGTGGTAACATGCACAAAGTTAATTAGTTGAAACATTTCATATTTTAATTAAAAGCAGGGCAAAATGAATTTTTTTTGTTATTGCCCTAGCTTTTTGGATTTAGGTTAGATAATATTATGCACATAAACTCATAAAAATAAAAATCTCATTAAAACTGTTTTTATTTTCTGATGAAAACTTATATGATCCAATTAAAATCCTGAGGACATAAAAGTCCCACAAAGTGAACATAAACCTTTGACTTCAGTTATAAGCCTGAAACAATTCTGAAGAGCCATAATGGAACAATTAATTGTGCAGTTTTCTGAACCTCCAGGACTTTGTGAACTTCCAGGATGTGCTTTGTGCTGTCTAGTACACTGTTAAGACTGATATAGAACTTACATGTAATTCGAAAAAAAAAAAAAAGAAACATAAAAAAACGGGTCTTACTATAGAAACAGTATCAAGTTCAAGTTTAGATGTTCAACAACAACTGTATTCTGGGCGTCTTTTCCACCACGTGGGCCAATAAACCCAAGCAGCTCTGTAGATGGGGTTTATTCACTAATCCCCAACACCTGCTTTACTCGAGGAAATCCTGAGTTAAATTTATGCTGGTAAGGAGAGCCCAGTTGGAAAAGAGCTTTTAATGAAATGTACAATACTACTCAAAACTAAACTCAGCTACTGCACTGGCCTTGAATTTTATACTACAGACTACTACAGAGTTTAAAGCAATTCAAATCTTATTTCAATATATAAGAATATATCAATATCAATAGAATTTATTATTTACATAGATTATTATGTAATAGAATTTATGAATATATCAATTTATAAGAATAGGTCAAATGCAACAAACAGTATCCTCAGTATCCAAAACTATTCAAAAGTGTCATTAATATAAAAGATGTAAATATGCCCTTTTCTTAACATTTCACTAAATGGTGTTGCAGGTAATGTATTTGAAATTAGTTTATATTTACAAAATACAATGATCAGTGAAAAAACTGGAACTCTTACTTTGTACTCTTTTCAGTTCAATAAAGATTCAAGAGAATGAACCAAAGACAATTATTTGTTTATTTAGCATTTTCCTTTTGCATCCTCCCATCCAGACATAGCCAATCATGTCTGCGTAGATGTCCTGCCAGCTGTCAGCATTTGAACACCAATCTCAGTGGTGTTGGACCATCATAATAGACTGCTGCGCACCCAAGCTTAATATGATTATATGAAATGCTTATAAAAAAGTTTGTAAGAGTATCCTAGAAGAGTATCCTGATGAAATTGTAGTGGATTCAAGAGTTATACACTATCTGGAAACACAGTTATTAGGTTGCAGCATAACAGATTGTTTAGCAAGTGTTTCTAAATGATTGTATATTGTGTGTAAGTATTTTAGATCATTTGCATTATTTCAGATAGTAATTGATTTGAAGAGGGCAGATCCCACACACATCTTTAGCTGTTTAATATACCATCATGTCTGTGTAGACGCCTGGCCAGCAGATAGCATTTGAACACCAATCTCAGCGGTGGTGCACTAGAACAATACACATCTGTGCCACCCGAGCTTAATATGATTATACTGTATGTAATATGTACATATTAAGTATCCTGATGAAAAATGTAGTTGATTCAAAAGTTACATATTATCTGGAGACACAGTTATTAGGTTGCAGCATAACAGATTGTTTAGAAAGTGTTTCTAAATGATTGTCTTTTTTTGTGTAAGTATTTTAGATCATATGTTTTATTTTAAATAGTAATTGATTTGGAGAGGACAGGACCCACACACATCCTTAGCTGTTTGATATACCATCGTGTCTCAGTTTGCATTTGCATTAAATTATAGAAACAAATGTAAATGTTAAAAAAAATTTGAGAACTTAGTCAAGCAATAAGCTCTAGCGTTAGTGACATACAAATGGATTTGGGTCATGTTTACACAAAGATTAAATTAACTTTCTGAATATGAAAGTTTTAAATGTTTTAAATGAAGAATTAGAATTGATATCTATCTAATGACAAAGTCTAAAATTAGTACTGTACTTTATTTAAAAGGCACTAGGCAGTCAGTCTTTACACTGGGTAATATTTCATCTAGAGTAACTTGCTGAGTTCTAGAAGCATAGTGTTTGAACATTTACACACCAGAGGACAAACACAAAGAAGTGTGAATGTTTTCAACATCCATATAAAGCTTTTAAAAATTGATTTGACAAAAGACTCGCATATGCATTGTATATGATACATTTACATAGGGAAAGAAATAAATAAACTTTTACTTCATTCACTTTATGTGAGCAAGTAACATAAACATCTAACTGATTTGGGTGTTTAGCGCTCCCTGCTTAGCTTTCAAGCTCATTTTAACGTGTGGCTTATTGTACATGGTATGAACATGAAGTCATGAAAATGAAACTGCCCCCCCCCCTTCCAAATATTATGTGCATAAATCCCATGTGGACAAATGAAAATGAATCTGAGTGGAAATTGACCGGGCTCAGCTTTGGCTTTGTAGCTGCATGCAAGCCGCAGCCTCGGTGTTATGCCTCAACCCTAATCCACTTAAAAGCAATTACAAGGCTATTACTGTGATCACCATCCTGAAAATGAGAATGGAAGCGGGCCACAGGAGAGAACAACAACAATGGCAGTCATTTATTCCAGCACTAGCCTTTACTCTCCTCTGTCTGGTGTTGTGGATGCTTGACTGCAGGATTTTGCTCACTGCTAGTAATGAGAGATGCAATTAGTGTTTTGGTGAGATGGTGGAGGTGTTGTGTGACAAGTTTTTAAAGTTTTTAAAGTTTAGAGCGTTTGAGGTTGATTAAAGGAACATCTCAACTTTAATTTGACTACATCTCTGTGTATATTTCTTTGTGAAGAAATTAAGTCCAGAAGAAACAGAAGAAAAATATCCACATGATGTTTTAATTTAAAGGGAGCAAATGGAGTAATACATACTTGGACTTGCACCCAGTTCAAACATGTTAAGAACATTTTAGATTTAATGGTTATTGAAGAAAAATACTATGTATAATAAATGTCAGTGAATTACATGGCCCACAGAATTTCATGGGTTTAAGTTTGTCTTGAAAACTGAACACATAAAAGGAAGGTACATTTTGTAAAATGCAATAAAAAGAACAATCTGTGTTTTTTTATTCTCCTGATTTGCAATGTTTTCATTCATCAACTTCATTGTATTTTGTAAAAATAAACACATTTAGAATCTGATGTCTGCAACACACTCAAAATGCTTGGGGCAGAAACATGTTTAGCACTATGTTCCATCACCTTTCCTATTAATGAGACTTTATTGGTTTGGGAACTGAAGACGCTTGTACAGACTGAGCCTTTGGTAGATCTTCCTTTTATACCCAGTCATAAGTCCCTCACCTGTTATCAGTTCATCTGCTTATTGTGGAATGTTTAAAACACTTACTATAAAACGCTTAATATTCTATAAACCTTTCTGTATTTTTGAGTGTGTTGCGGGCATTAAATTGTCTTTATATCCACAAAATGGTATAGAGTTGATTAGTGACTACTTTTATAAGTTAAATAAAGATAAAGACATTAGCAAATAACATATTCTTCTTTTAATTACACATGTCCACACTTTTCTGGAAATAGGATTTGTACTTAAATACATCTTGTAAACGTCTTTATTAATAAACATGCTGGGCTTTTTCACTAGCTTCTGTGATTAAAATATGAGCCCTGTTCGCTCCACACACACAACAAAACGAGCCACATACATGTATTATAGCAGCTATAGAATTAATTAAAAGCTTTAATTAATTGAACCACACCTGTTTCTGATAGTACATCTCTACTATTAAGATTATAATTTTCTTTGGCCTCAGCAAAAAATAAATAGATAAATACTAAATAACCTGGTAAAGTGTAACCCTCATGAACTGAAACCGTTGCTGGAGCCTTAATGTATGCTGCTATTATGTGTGTTTGGGGTTGTATTTTGTACACACACAACACTGGGCTTTCACAGCAACCCTCACCACACATTTATTTAATTAGGCAGAAAGCAGACCATGCAACATTCTCCTGCTTATTTATGATGTGTGATGTGGCCAAAGGCCTACCAAGGAGGAAGTGCCCTGTTTTGGAGTTTGGTACAAATTTATTCCTAGTCATAATTCTTCACAGCATTTACATCCCACTAGATGTTGTAGGGGGGTGCAATTAGTCCTGACTTAACACTACAGCTGTATTAGAGAAACTAGGGCTTGGAGTGTTTCTCTGTGAAGTCTTAGGCCTGTGCTTGAAAACAATATGACTTAAATTCACTTCAGCTCATTTGTCTTGTGCATTTTGTGACCAGCATTTATGTAATTATTGGTGACATTTCAAGTATGTAAGTAGTTTGACATTTCAAATTAAGTTTCTAGTTGAATTAGACTTTTTTTTTGCCAGTTTGAAGCATTTAGAGCATTACTTTTATATCTCTTTACCCAATACTCTTGCTTTGGTCATAAACCTACAGTGCTTTTTCATGTCAGTGTGTGGTGATTATGCACTGTTTTATGATAACGTCTGATTAATGTGCAAGTATGTAGGTAATTTTATATTTTTATGACCAGATTTAGCCAGAAAAGGTTCACAAACAGGTAGCTCTCTCTCTCTCTCTCTCTCTCTCTCTCTGTGTGTGTGTGTGTGTGTGTGTGTGTGTTTGGCAGTGGTGCAGAATGTTTGTTGAGTGGAAAATGGCTTCTAAAGCTTCTCTACTCACCTTTCGCAGTGGCAACATTTAGCACTGAATGTCTCACCCATCTATGCCCCTCTTCCCTCTAGCCAGCACCCTACCCTCACCCATATCTCCATATTAAGTTTTCACAACCTGTTTTAGGAGTGATCGAGAGGATAAAGTGATTTTACAGGAGTAATGCCCTTCAACAGATGGCCAGACCCAACTTTAAAAGAAGGAGGTATGAAGTTAGACCTTGGGTAGGGGGGCCTTGGGGGTCCAATGTGACAAAATGCAAAGTGGAATTTGCCAGCCCCTCTATTCCAGAATAGGCTCAGGGAAAGAGCTTGCAAGCATACTATGGCATGTCTTTCGCAAGCCTGGCGAGCTTGGATGACAGCTGCGATGTTTATAGGCCAGCTTCGATGACAGTCAGGAGGGGATAGCTCGGCTCTTTTCAGACAGGAATTAGGTTTGTCATCAGATTCTAAAATCCAGCTGATTTATGACATTTCCACTCTTATTTTCCTCAGTAGACCTGCTTTCACCTTTCCCTCGAACACAGCTTTATCAACACACCGGATTCACTCTTCAGGGTGGTTGATGTCATGTTTATCTTATTTAAGTATTTTTTGTTACTATACACAGGTCATGCACAACATTATGTGTTGCACAACCAGATAACCATCTTTTCCCAGAGACCCCAGTGTTGTTTGGTTAAAAAATTGCATTGCATATAAAATTAATCAAATTAATTAACCAAATTACCGCAGGTGGGAGATTATGTAAAGGGTTGTGTGTGTGTGTGTGTGTGTGTGTGTGTGTGTGTGCGTCTGTGTGTGATTCAGCTACAGTATCCTCAACACCAGACAGAAACTACAACTAAATCTGTTACCTTTAATCATGTATTCTAGCTGGGGTTTCTGAGAACCCCAAAAAGTGTGTATATTAGGGGGTTTGGAACACAAAATTGATATCAAAATATTCTTTATTTGCAGTTTCCATAAAATTAGGAACAGTCATGAAGTATCAAGCTGATTAAAATAAGCTCTGGTGTCTCAGGGACTCACAAACAGAACATGATGGTTAAAGCAAACGTTTAGCAGAAGAAATTTAATCCGACAAAATAAAATGCCTTCCATCTTATGGTCAATGTTATAAATACTCTGCCAACATCATGTTACCTCAGATCCCCTTTAAGCTGTTCAGTTCCAAATTATTGTGTTTTTTACAGCAAAAGCATAAGCAGATAAAGATTTATTAAATATAATTACATTGTAAAGTTGTTTTCAAGAAAAAAAAAGAATTTTATCCAATAATAAGTAAAACTAAGTACAATACTTTTGGTATGTACTTCATGATAAATTACAGTATTGTACAGATAAATTACTGTGTAAAATAGTTTAATATATGTACTGAATAATTAATTTTAGTGTACTTACATGTACTGTAAGAAACAATATATTTACTTACTGTTTAAAAGAGAATAGTAGACTTTGTTCTAATGAATTAAAAGTTATATAATCATTTCCTGTATGGTCAAAATCTAATTTAGCTCACTATTTAGTATATAGGATGGTATTGGGATGGTATTTGGGACATAACCGCTCCCCTGTGCTCTCTGTGCATCCTAACACAGCAAGTTGATGTATTATTACATACATGCAATGTTTCTTATCAATTTCATTTGCTAAGATTTAGTCTAGGGCTGCACGGTGCCTCGATGGGTAGCACTGTCACCTCACAGCAAGAAGGTCCTGGGTTCGATCCACAGGCGGGGCGGTCCGGGTCCTTTCTGTGCAGAGTTTGCATGTTCTCCCCATGTCTGCGTGGATTTCCTCCGGGAGCTCCAGTTTCCTCCCACAGGCCAAAAACATGCAGTCGGGTTAATTGGAGACACTGAATTGCCCTATAGGAGAATGGGTGTGTGTATGTGTGTGTGTGTGTGTGTATGTGTAGGTGTGTCTGCCCTGCGATGGACTGGCGCCCTGTCCATGGTGTTACCGTGTGCCTTGCGCCCATTGAAAAAGCTTGAAAAAGCCCCCCCGCGACCTTAATTGCATAAGCGGTTAAGACAGTGAGTGAGTAAGATTTAACCCCCCCCCCCCCCCATTACGATAATGTTAGCTGTTAGCAAAATGTTAATAACATACACATGTTGATTATATTACACATTTATATTTCACATTTGTAATTCATATTAAATGTATACATCAATCCTGCAATTATTCATTGATACTTGTTTAGACTGTTAGATGTAAAGGCTTGATGTGATTTCAGTAAACTTCAGTAAGATTTAACTTTTGTTCAGTAGCTGTCATCAAAAAAATTCTGAAAATGCTTAAGCCTAGAGTAACTAACTTCATTGGGCTTTTACAGAAGGATGATGTTAAGAATATAATAACTGTGTGTTAAAAACAACAAAAACAGTCAATAGATGGCTTTATTAGTAAAAATGGGCAATGTCACTGATACCACAGATGAAAGAATACAGGTGAACTGAGCCATTTTACAAGAACTGCACTGACAAACCTTCAGGATCAATGTACCTAACACACTGGCATGTTACCATTTAATATATTCAAATATAAACGTAAGGAACAGTCTGCATATTAGCTTTAAATTCTACAGTATTTGTTACATTCTAAAACCTACACAATTTTTGTTTGTATATTAGGGTATTCAAAATGACTTTGTGGATATGAAAGGATGTTAAAGCTACCTTACCATAATAGTTTTTTGTGCTGCAAATGTTACTTAATTTATACTTTGACTGTATTTCAAAAGCAAACCAAGCTGAGCAATGTTTCCTCACATCTTAAAAAATGACACCCAGTTATTTGACACTTCCCCTCCTCCTTAACCACCAAATTTATATTCCCATTCTCAAATGAGATGCACAAGACACGAGTGAATCCACAGCACAATTAAAACAACATTTTGACAGACAAACATAGCTCATATACTCCTACCGACCCACCAACCGATTACTAAAATTTTTGGTGCACTTCATGCCAGGCTTTATTGTATTATTACCTCACACTTGCCCATGCTGCATCTCTCTCTGGGTTGTTAACTGAGAGGATTTCACAAGCTGTAAATTCTGAGCAGATACATAAATCATTGGACAGCCTGGGTAGGGGATTGAAACGGGATCTGACTTTCACCCTATGGGTCACTATCACTATTCTTATATCACTATAACTGGCCCAATCAAGTCTAACACTTAACATTTCTGAAATAAACATTTCTGTCACTACCAACAGAAGTTTTTAGTAAGAAACGAAAAAAAAAAATTGTTTTTGTATTGTTGGCAGTTGCGCATATCTGCTAATGCTCTCAAGCAGCATGTACATTTAAAAGCTCAATCCTAATTATAACTCCACACATGCTATGAAAATTGTTGATGTTTGTTAAGTTGTTCACATTTTTAAAAATAAACCAATTTTAAGCTTGTTAGTTGATTAAGACTGTATGGGATGCCGCTCAGGTGGCGCAGTGGTAAAATACGCTAGCTCACCTGAGCTGGGATTTCGAATACATCGTATCTTTATTATTCGCGTTGATCAGGGTGTGGCTCTCCATGCACAAGGCTGATTGGCATTTGAACTCGCCTCGTGCTGGTGAAAAGATGCAGTGGGATACTGCTCACGTGTCGGAGGGGGCGTGTGTCAGTTCGCTCTCCTCAATCGGGGCAGGGGTCAGCACCAGTAGATAGATCATTTTATTAATCCCAGAGGGAAAGTCAAGTAGAGAGAAGGCATAACGCAATTGGGTAAAAATTGGACATGCTAAAAATCGGGAGAAAAAGGGAGAAAAAAGACTGTATGGGATGGTTCACAGCCATGATAAGACCTTTAAAGAGGATTGACTATTAGGTAGTCGATGCTTTAGGCAGATATACAAACCCAACAGCTAAGTAAATTTTTATAAGTACCGCTGACTTTTCAGGCATCTTCTCTATGTGCCTAATGGAATCTTTTAATATCTAGTATAGGAGTATACAGCTTACATACACATAAAGCCTGTTTATATTTTAAGCTGATCACTAAATTGTATTTTTTTTTAGACTGTTGATTGTTTAAAATTACCAATATAATCTTTATTCTTCTTCCTAAAAACTAATTGTTCCTACCAAATGTTAAGCCAAACCTATGTGCATGTGTGACAGATTTAGATGCCTGGTTTTCTCCTTCCAGCATGTAGATGCCAGCAATCCGAATTGGAGCGAATGACACACAGCTCTCAGGTTCACATTGACAAATCTGTATGAGAAATTTCTGCTAAATAGAGAGCAGACATGAGCATGTTGTAAGATTGAACTATGAGCAGGTGTTTTTTGAGATATGTCAGATGAGCAACTCATGGACTGCTGTTTGCCCAGGAGTGAACATGGAAAACCAGGTGCATGGATGGTGAAAAGCTGTCCCCAATACCCCAGTGTAGATGGCCTCATCACCACCCCCTATGCCTCCTCCTCATGATCCATCATGAGCTGACAGATTGTGTTCATGGCTGGCTTTCTGCTCCATAAACAGTCCTGCTTGGGTTGCTTTTTTGGGCATGATTGCCTGCAATCCCAGTTATGCAGCCTGTGTGATGGCCCAGTAAAACACCTCCACTTGTCAACCTGGGAGCAGCCCTGAATGACCCCGGGCCTGGCTTATTTTTGGTCTAACTCTTACACTACCTTATTTTTTCCATCTTGCGGTCCATTTCCATGTCTGTTTCTCTCACTCTTTTACTCTACACCCTCGTCCTTCTTTTTTGCTTTAATGGCTCCTTGTCATTAATCACTGCTCATTGGAGGGGAAAATCTAGACAATACCACCTGTGGATATGAGGGGTGATTTTCAAGGGGTGGCAACAAGTTTGCAACTTTTCAAAAATATTCTGTTCTCAGCAGGGGTTGTGCCATGAATCTGTCAACCGCTAAATGCTCACACTCAATGGAGACTGTCACTAACTCCGTTTCGTTTGGAGCAAAGACATTCACACAAGCAATTAGTAGTTAATAAATCAAGGCATTGCTTTAACACTCTTGATGTCTACTCTGTTGGGTGCAGGGGATCAGAAGGCTATTCACTAAACTGTTTAGTTTGATTCATTTATGTTAGTGTAGTTAATACATATGAAATTGTAAGAAGTATGAAGGGAATAACTAATTGCCTTTGGTGTTCAGTTGGTGGTAAATTGTTAACCTTAAATTTATATATTATCTTCAGTCTTTGTCAAATATTCAAATGGCTAGTTGAGTTTATAGTAATATTTGATTTATATACACTTGTTTTTAGTCAAATCACTCAATCCAGTTCACACGCTAAACAAAATCAAAGTGTTTACTGTGTGTTATTGGTTTAGGAATTCTTATTTTAACTCATTTTTAACTAAATACAATTGTCTAACCTGTAAGTGTGTTTTGCCATGCAATAAGGATGCACTGTCCTTGATGTATACTTCCAGTGTTTTCTTGGGTGGGCACCAGACCCAACCAATATTTCATTAGAAGGGTCTACTTAAAAACATGAAAATGATAGACTGATTAAATTTAAGTTAAGCTAAATGCCACACACCATTAACACAAGTTTACTTACATTAAGCAAGTAAGCAAATTATGAAGTCTTTAGTAACCTACTTCTTTGTTGTGTAAAAATAAAAGATGAACATAATGATGGCTTGTTATATGGTGGCTTGTAAGGATCCATGATTTATACTAACCCTCATTTGTTGCTCGTTGTAAATAAATTCTCATTTTACCCCAAAAGAAAACCAAGTAATCGACCAGACATTTGATTTTAGGAGCTAGTTTTAAGCCTGTGTGCAATATAGACTACTAGAAGTTAGTTTCATACACAATTTGTCAGACTAATATAGCTACAAACACAAACTAAAGACTTATTTTCAATTAGTTTTAAGGCTGTTGTTTATAATAAATAGAAACCTAGAAGAGATTTTTAGTCTCATTGTAATTATAGTGTATAGCCAAATTGTTACATTTAATGCTCTCAGCAATTTATTGTTGTATTCAGTTAACCTTTATATTAAAATAATAAATTTATTTATACACAAAAATCATTATACCACTGCAAACTGTTGGTTCTTTGAAAGAAGATTGCAGCTTGTTGATTGCATTGTGATAATTAATGTAGTTTAGTACTTTTGTATAAATGTTTCAACTTAAGTATGAAAATATAGAAGCAAATGTGGACACAGTTATTAAGAGAAAATTAAAAAAAAAAATCAAAGAAGACTGATATAATTAGCTCTGAAATCTAAACTCTCCTTGCTCTGGCTTGGTATGTTGTGCATTGCTAAATGGAACATTCTGGTGGTTTCCATATTACTGTGATCTCATGGGTCTTTTGTAATTACATTAGCACCAACTAAACCTCAGAGATAACCTTACAGGAAAAGATGGTCTCAGTGTTCCCTGAAAATGTGGGCTATGATTAAATCCAAACAACACACAGCCCACTGTGCTCAGCAGCCTCCCCTGCAATGAAGTGCACACTTAATGCGTACACAACCATGTGACCACTTTTTAGAGCAGGCTAATGTAATCTAATATCAGCTGATATCATACCCTCTGTCTGGGTGCCACTCATGTGTCACCAGGTCATTACATTTCTTTTAGATGACAGAGATCTGATGACACTCTGTTTAATTAATGCATTTTACACATGTATATATAGAAGTATCAATCACTGGAAACATGTTAATCAACTGGCTAATCCTCATCTAACCAATAGTCTTTTCAATGCAGTATATTAACTGGTAAAACAGTTAAACTATTAGAGTAATAAATCATAGACACAGGAGTAGTTGTTTTCAGTGTTCTAGTTTAAATATAATTAGCCTGTCAAGTTGATGACACTGACACAACCCTCCAGTAAGCTACCCTTTACTGTATCTTACACTAACTGATTGATTAAAGCCTGTGCACCATCAGTCCTGCGTTCTAAGACTCCCAGACTCAAGCCACTGTGGTGTTGAGTGCTACAGTGAGTGTTGAGCTGTGGTCACAATAACCTAGTCATCAGCGTTGGGGGGCAATAGTAAGTGTGAGTGGACAGTAGGAAGCTTATCAGTTGTAAATTTTACTGGTTTGTTGACAGCAGGGACACTGATTTACACCGGTTTATGTTGAGACCTTAAAATGCCAAAAGCATCAATTGACTTGTCAAAGTAAGATTTAAATGAAGTAAAATTCATACATTATCTGTTAATAAATAAATAAAAGGGGTTATAATTTTATTTTTGGTAAATTTGCTTAATCTTACACTGAAAATAAGAAATATCTAACTTTTAATAAAGTAAATTTATCCAGTAAAAAACACAACCTTGCCGCAACCATGTTAAACAATTACTGGCACCCATGTAAATTAGTAGAACTATAAATGTTTAATGTCAAATTATCATCATGGGCAAAACAAGAGAACAATTTAAAATCGGGAAAAGTGTGTTGACCTTCATAAGTTAGGAAATAGCTGTAAAGATATAGCTACTTGCCTGGAAATGCCCAAATCTACAGTTAGAACAATATTAAAGTTCCAATCAACCTTAACAAGTTACAGTATGTCCCCATGGTCTTGTCCCCATGCACAGTTTGGAGGATGGTAAGAGAGGTAAAAATCACTGTTCTAAAATGACAAAAATGTTGCATTGTGGGGTCACCAACTCAAAACTACCATCAGACGCCACCTCAGTACCAACAGATTATTTAAAAGACTTGCCAGCATTTTCTGTCATATAACCACAAGCACTTGGAGTTTGCTCAATTTACCTGGATTTTATCTGAAACCATCCTTAATGGTCAGATAACATGTAAATTAGGCTTTTAGCAACAAACACTCAAGGTGGGTTTGGCTGAAAAAGAAGGGTGACTACACTGAAAAGAACATCATGCCCAGTGTTAAGTATGGTGGAGGGTCTGTGAGGTTGTAGATCTTTTTTACCTCTAAAGACCATAGTGTCATCTCACTTTGTCATCATGGCTTTGCAATGGTTGACTACACAGATGGATCAGCTTTATCCAATGCCCTCTGTCTCATGTCCCTTGTAGGATACTAGCCCCTGATAATGCAATCTATGGTTGTGATGTCAATCCAGCTTATTCTTGGCCTTTCTCATATTCTTTGTACTTCCACAAGTCCTGTCATGACCCTGCCTTTAATGTTGTCATGTGGGTGCTTCATCACATGTCCAAGGAAACGTAACTTGTGGAACCTAATGTGGTTCCGTGGCTCATTTTCTGTTCTGGCCATCTACTTGCTCAGTGGTCATGATGTTCTTCCATTAGATTTTCATCGTTTTTTTTAAAAGCCTTAACTTTGAAACTAAATCTTAAGTTGGATGAGCTACACCAGCAAAGGTTCCACTTCTGCCAACCAAGAACATTTATTCATTCATTCTTTGTCTATTTTACCAGACAATTCACCAGTCCATCACAGTCAATCAAAAACAGTTATCACTAAATGATATTTATGAACTCATAGAGACTGGTGTGCCTAACAAATAACACAAGATTACCAGTTTCCAAAATACTGGCTAGCCTGGAACCAGTAATCATGTCACAATCAAAGTCACTAGCTTATTTGATATGAACATTAACTAAAAGCTGTTAATGCATATCATTATGATTTTTATTTATTTTTATAATAAATGCAGTATGTGATCTGGGACACAGTGTTTTTTAATAACTAGCCGGTTAACTCTTAGCAGGACTCATGAGTGAATTGAGTTCATTTTAATGATAGTAATTTTAAATTATTTGATTTTTTTATTATTATTTTACATTTGATTATTTTACAATATTTTATTTTTAATGATTTTGTTTTTGTCTGAAGTACTTGTTGTAAGGGTCAGGGTCAGTAATCTCAGTATTATTAATCTGAAGGTTGCTGGTTTAAGGTTGCTGCTTTTTTAACTGCTTGAATTGCATTTAGTCACAGCTGTAACACAGCTATAATACGCTTTGGATAAAGGTGTCCACTAAATGCTGTAAATCTGTTTTCGTGTTGTTGGTTGCAAGTTTAAACAAGATAACTGGAATATAGCTTCAGTAGTTATCGTTCTGCTTATTTGTAATAATAATGTTTTTAAAGAAATAATTTGATATGAATTGATAGGTCAATAAAACAGAATTATTATCAGCTCCATTATTATCCACTGGTTGGCAGCTGCTAAAATATCTGTCAATGCACTGGTTGGTTTCTGTCCAGGCATTCACCATCTTTTCATAATGGTGCTAATTTTATGGCTGTGGACAGCTTGCACCCACAGATATGTTAAATGTTTTCAGCAGTAATTCTTTACACTGTAGCCTAATTTGACTTGAATAGTTTGTGATGATGATTTTTTAAAGCACCATGGTAATTCTGTTAACACATTTTTAATGCCGGATAGAAACAGAAGTATTTTTAATTAAAGCTGTACACAGTGTTCACAATGTCCTCTCTTACAGAGAAAGGAATGGTTGTCGCTTGAGATCTGAGTTTGATGTTCTATTTCAGACCCAACTTAAAAGACCCCTCTATCACATTAATCAGAGAGTTGGACCGCTCCTCTCGACATATTCCATCATTCTCAGCGTTCTTGCTCTACCACAGAAGATTTATTTGGGAACAGCATGGCTATATCTGTGGTGCAGCCTGTCTTCTTTTGCAGAGGACTCATGTCCGTTAATTATTTGTTCCCTGAATTAAACACATTTTCTTAATGTCAGGTCACTTCAGTGGGCTTGTTTCATGCTGCAGGGAAAATTAAGGCTGTCCGGTAACAACCCCCCACACACACACATACAGTACACGCATTGCTTGAAGTCAGCCGATCACTGTGGAAAATCAGCCAGGCCATCCATCTGCCCATGTTATCCTAGCAACCAAAGTTTTGTTGCCAAGGTAAAGGTCTCTCCATATGAACCTGTCAGTCAAATCATTTTTAGGCCTGTTATTTTTTTCCTTTCTTAAGTCACTAAACATTCTCAGATTTTTTACGCATTTTTACAAAATCCTAATCCTAAAATTGTAGATGACTACATAAATATTGACGTAAAAAAAAAAAACAGTAAATATCCTGTAATAAGTGTTAGGTAACCAAGTCGATTACAGTCTAACAGGCGAGAACATATGAATGCCACCTGGCCATGTTCTTGATAGACCCAAAGCCAGCATAACCCCTAGTAAAGCCCAAATGAAGTGTGAGAAACAAGAAGAATAAGAATGACTTCGTAATATCATAAACCACATGTTGTACAGAGGGATAAATATCAAGTTTCAGCGGAAATGTTGCCACTTATAAAATACTTGCTGCATTTGTTGCATTTTTCACGCTGACTTATGTGTTGGTGTTTAAAAAGAAAAAAGGTATTGACAGAATTTCATACTGTCACATCATTGACTTTCATGGTGATATTGTATAAGCACCCCATTTTTTTACGTTTTTCTGTTAGCAAGGCACCTGTCATGCTTTACTACAGAAAAATAAAGCCCTTTTAAGGTTCAGCTACTAGTTTAAAAGAAAAATTCACTTTCACTTTAAAACAAAAATTAATTAGATGTTAATTAGAACATGCATTTTAATTTACTTACTTTTTAAATGACTCATGCAGTTAAACATTGTAATGATTTATTTCATGTAATAATTATCATTATAATAATGAATAACATATTTAATGTAAATATTTATAATCATGGTTTAAGTTCATTACTTGAAATTATAATTAGAAATAATTAACTACTAACTACTGTTAGTATTATTAACTGTAGACATTTAATTAGAATAGTATTCTATGGGATTGTTTTAAGTAAAGTTTTGATTGTGGAGGGGTGGAAGGCTGTCCTTTATTTGCACTGGCAAGTTTTTATAACTTACCAGCTCCCACTGCACAACAACAACCGTTGGTCTATACCTTGTTTATTTTGAAATATTTACTTGAAATTCAATTACAGATAATAACAAGTCATATTTAGATGGAGTCAAATGGTAGTGGGCTAAAGGTAGCATGGTGAGATTTCCCCTTTAAATGTATGTGGTTGAGAAAATGAACTGGACTGAGTGTGTACATGTGAACCTGTCAGTCCTGCACTGGCCAAGAGGAAGGGATTAGAGCCATTAGTTCTGGCTACACAGGCACACACTCACATTTGTGAGGAGTCACCAATGTCCTTTCTGCTAATTATAGTTTGAAATCTGACAGAGAAAAATAAGAGGGAAAAAGGACAGCTGCGCCATGCTGGACCACAAGGGTGGGTATACAGAAAAAAGAGAGTAGGATAGAAGAGAAATGGAGACGGGGTATGATCTCTAAGTCCTCAAATCCCTTCCTCCCTCCACCCAATGATGGAAAAACAAAATTTAATCATCTTGGTGTTCTTCTCTGTCTTATTCCTTCTAACCCCTTGGCAAAGCTCTGTTAGAGGTCACCTGTCATGCTCAGAAAGGAATGACCACTGATTTACTGCAGCAGCCAGTCTTTTACCTAAACTGGTGCTGTTCTCATCTGTGATTACTAGAGTTGATAAACAGGAAAACTAATCAGTTTCACCATCACAGGAATTTCAAAAATACACTGGGTATTTACAACAGGTCTTTCAGCAAAAACACATTATCTTTATTATTACATACATTGGTGGGTAGTGGTCAAGACCTTTGGTAGTCATTTTGATGAAGGAGTATATAAAAATATGAGAGAAAATTAGTAAACATACCTTTTTACCATTCAAATACCATTTCACAAATATCACATCAAAGAGCAAACATGGCAATGCTAGTCAGATAAAAATAAATTAGATTAGATTGCTATTAGGTTTTTGTTATTGAGGATACTTGCTAACGTTAATGGCACTTTATCACTGTCTGTATAATCATTCAAAGTAAATAAAATCCCAGGCTGTGTCTTAACTCCTGTAATATCATACTAAGTAGTATAATAAATTGCTATGTATAGCTTATTTTGCGCTTCTTTCAAGTGCAGATATTTCTCAGGCAGCTGTATTGTTTTTTTTTTTTACATAGATTTGAATTGTGCAATCAATGTAGACGAAAGTTCCAGCTTAAAGCCTACACAGCTCAGTAAAAAGTGACTATACTGCATATAGCAGGCATGGTATTGTAGGTATAATATTGTCAACAAGGGAAGTGGACTGTTAATCCTGCTATCAGTAAGTCATAAACCAATCCTGCAGTATTTGCTGGTGTGCAAAATATATGAAGTCGATATGAAGTGTTCCTGGAGCAACAGAAACCATGTTGACCTCTTTTCCATACTTAAACTCTAATCTGATTGACAGGTGTCATGCAATCCCTTAAGATTTGCACCGAGAATACATGTAAGCCCAAGAGAGGCCCACATCATTTGAACCAAGCTGGCAGGGCTCAAAGCATTTGCTGATCTCAGACCTGAACAGGTGTACTAAAGCCTTGCTCAGGCCTGGACTTTTGTTTTCTTTTTTTTGACCACAGGTTTGTTGGAAGATGTGGTTTACTCCTTTAGGCCTCCTTTTACTAGAGCATGGGCGGCCTGCAAATTATGGAAGTGCAGGCAACTTTTTAGCCTTTTTTACTGGGTAGTAGCAGCTCTGCATTTAATATAGTGGACTGTTGACTGAAAGGTTGTTGCAAGATGTTACTTTTGGGTCCATGAGCTTAACCCTTAAATAGCTTGCATTGTATTTGGTCACAATTGTAAATCACTTTAGAGTTTTCCCAATGCTATAAATGTAAATGTCCTATAAGTTTATAATTTCTGTACATTACTCCATGTGTGTGACCAGTAAGACTTTTGGCCATTGTATGTTGCAGCCCAACTGGTAAGAGGCCTGGAAACTACTATTTTAGACAAAAGGTCCTTAATTATGTATGGTAAGTTTTAAAAAGTGCTCACAGACCGATTCTTACACAGACTGGTGTGCTTTCATGAAACTGAAAGAGGAACGTTCAGCAACTTTTGTTGAAATGGTAGCTCAGTCCTCCACCTGCTGGCTGATGATAAAACGTCAGATTTTGTAGCTTCCGTGACAAACTACTACTTGTATCTTGGAATTGTATTATGTTTAATGCTACTTTTACATGTTTTTTGATAAGATTTGTTAATAATCTTGGGTAAAATTATAAATAATGTTATTAGAGTAAAAGCATTATAATTATATAGAGAATTACTTAAGTACTAATCAATTCACATTTCAAACCAATCCATAACAACAGTGTTGATATGAAAATATAAAATGAAAATTGTGACAAAATTTATTTAAACGTCTAAAACAGCACATGAAAATGGTGCTTTACTTAAGACGGAATAAAACACAAATTCCAGCTAGCAACATTTATTAGCTATTACTGCTAACTAGTGGTACTGAAACTGCAGTTGCTTCAGTCACAAAAACTAAAAAAATGATTTAATGTTTCGAGGAAGACAGGCTCAGAAGTCATGGCAATATGAGTTCTCACTGACAGGTAAGAGACAGATATTTTACAGAATATTTGCTTAATGTACTAAAAATACAGCCACAGAGTTAATCACAGATTTGAAAAGGCACCTTTATGAGATCTTAGATTCATGGCTGGGCTGCCACTATAAAACCTTTGTATCAGAGGCCAGTGCACAAAGATAATTAGATAATCATAATTAGTTGTAAGGTGCACAAACCTCAGACACCTAAGCAAAGGGGGGAATTATTATGGTATATTTATTTTCTACATCTGGATGGATTTATAGCGGATAGTGGATTTTAAGCCATAAAAACCTGCTCAACATGTGCACTTTGCATAACTGTGTAACAGCTGATAGATAAGATAAATTTTATAGGACCAACTGTGCCCTGTGTGGCAAAGATGTTTCTTATATCTTGATGTTTGTCATATTTTAGGATAGTATTGTCCACATACATAAAGCTACAATAATTTAAGAGAAGATAAATGAACATCAGGACAACATAAAGTGCTTTCCACAGCTTTTCTATTACCAGATTTAAAGACTAACGTTATTGAGTACAGAGTAGATCTTAAAATTTTGCATCTCTTTAATAACAGTGGGACCGTCTTATGGGACCGAGTTATGATTCACCATTCCACAACAAACCATTCAAAATTTGTATGACATTATTACAAGAATAAATGATTTTTTATTCTAGGGCAAAGAACAGTCATACTGTTAATAAGTCCTTTTCATGTGGTGTTTTCTAAACCACAGAAAGTGAAATATTTCTTGTTTAAAGAAAAAAAAATGAGGGCCAGAATTTGTAAACACTCTGGCTAAATAATAATGACCTGTTTTGCACTATCAATGCTCTTCACTAGTCTTCTAATGTTCATTGGAAAGACAAAATTAATTCCTTATACACGGGTCATAAAATATATAGTATATAGATAAACTTCTTGCCTGGTACCTCAAACATTTTGTATTAAACTGGAAGCCAATTGTAGATTACTGATTAGTGCAGTATTGTGTTTTTAAAAATAGTCTGCAGAGTTTTTAAACGGTAGAACCCATTTTTATCTTAGAGGCATAAAGGTGTTTTTTTTTAAATATATTTAACACTTAGTTACTGCAACACTCGCTAGATTATTTTATAACATTATATCAGTGATTAGCTTTGCCTCACTGCCTCACTGAAACACAAGTATTATTTAGGTATGATAAAAGACTGTAGTCAAATAGAATTGTCAACAGAATTTCAGTCAGTATAGTAATACTTTAATATCAGTCCTGGATTATTATCCTGAAATTATTCATCTTAAATTATTCTTAGGTCTCAGAATCATACCTATGAATTTAGTTGCATCTCAATGTATGAAATATAAATGTAAAATCATGAAACAACAGTGAATATTTTGATTGTGTATTGTCCCTAGGGGAGTAATTTATGTTGGTTGGAGACATGGGCAAAATGGATCAAATGGTCCATGTAAAGATCAGCAAATTGTCCATACAAGAATAAACTAAGACATAGTGAGCTTGTGCAACAAAGATATTCATTAGGACAATGATCTACAATATTTTTACGTCATTAGATTTGGTTAAATTATACAAATACTTTATTTAAATACTTTTTAGGAAAAAAAGTCTATATCTATATATTGCATTCAGTAGCAAATACCAAAATAATTAATAATAACATATTACTCTATATGCTGGTACAAGGCTGTAGCCATGAATTCATTATTGGGAGCAAACAAATTCACCTGGGGTCATCAAATCTACCCAGGACGGTGGAGGGGGGGGGGGGGGGGGTTGCTATTCTGCATTTAACTAATGGGAACACTGACAGATCCTAACCGTACACAAATGTAGCCAGTGGAATATGTTTATTTATAATTTACATACATCAGTATATTGGGGAGGGGGTGTTTACAGTGTTGCAGTAGTCAATGGCTGATGAATTACCAGTCATTTGAGGTACTTTATATGTTGTTTTATAGTAATATTTGGATTTTGAACACTTTACATTTTTAAAAGAGGAAAACCTCAGTATATCCTAACATTGACTTTTTATTGCAGACTGTATGGACCCAATATATTTAATGTTTTGTCTCTTCAACTTTATTTCATTTGTTAATATGCATCTATTCCTGCATTTCAGTAAAACGTTTACTTAAAAGATGTTTTGGCATGGATATTGAGCAATTAAGTGTTTTAGGTGTTATTTTGTTTGGTGTGCTGTGGTGTACTGTTGCCCCTGTGGTTATATCAGCTATTGATGAATGACGATTCTTGATAAAGTGGCATCTGAAGGATCAGCGATTACGGGTGTTCAGTTTAGGCTCGTTTGCTTGCCCTTCACGCACTGAAATTCCTCCAGATTCCTGGAATTGTTAAAAGATATTATGCACTGTAGAGGGAGAAATATGCAAATACCTTCCAATCTTTCCTTGAGGAACATTGTTTTCAATCATTTCAATAACTGTCCGACACATTTGTTGACAAACTGGGGATCTCCTGCCTATATTTGCTTATCAAAGACGCCTTTCCTGGATACTGTTTTTGTTCCAAATTATGATTACAGTCACCTGTTGATATCACCTGTTTAAAATTAATATACCTAAAATTATTTTACCTAATTGTTAGCCCTAAATTGCCTTTGTCCCAACTTTTTTGGAATGTGTTGCTAGTCTGAAATGCAGGAACGGATGCATAATAACAAATAAAATGAACTTGACCAGAAAAAAAAAAAAAAAACATGAAATATTTTTGGTTCATACTGTCTGCAATGAAATAAAAGTCAGTGTTAATGTAAGAAACACTGCAGTTGTTTCCATACTGTCCCAACTTTATTTGATTTAGGGTTGTAAAAAATCGGAAAGAAGTCTATGTTTAGAGCCAAAGGTTAAAGTAAGTTAAACTGGTGTGCAGAGGTGGGTCAGGGGTCTAATACCTTGCACTCTTTATCATATCCCTTTGTGGTTGAAGGGAGAGAGAGATTGTTGCTGAAGAAAAGAGAGAGAAAAATGGCAGATCTAATGCAGTAAGCAGATGCATGTGTGTTATTGCAAAGAGGGGAATTGAACATTTTTCATCTACTACACTATAAATATCCCCTTGACATTTATTACACTCACAAGGTTTCGGGTGCTAAAATATTTGGATATTAGTCAATTTTCCTTTTTCTTTTTAGACAATTTATTCATTTTTATGTATTTTTAAAAAAAAAAGAGAAGAATCTTATCTCAATTATAAAACATATAAATAAATTACCATGATACCAGCTGCTTAGTCCACTCTTGTCTGCTGGGGTACAGAAACCTCTGGAGGTTGGGTTGCCACTCATGCATTGCTGGTCCCAATTGGTTCTGATATACTAGTTAATGTTGTCTAGCTTTCTGGTCCATTAATTAAGTATCAGTTATTTAATTAATTAATCACTGACAACAGAACATAATGTGATGATATGTGATTAAGTGTAGCTACTGTTAGCCAGTCAGTCCGTTTCTCTCTCTTGTCCATCTGTAAGGTTACCCTGCAGAGAAAAAACACTGCAGTCTGGTTGCTTGTCTAAGCTGGTTTCTGTTACCAAATGCTAATATATTGCTGATTTACACAGGGCAGTGCTGGTTTAATGCTAAATGATCTAATAATTTATCTACAGCTTTAACACCAATAATTTTGGCTAGTAGACTAATAATTACAACAGTCCCATCTGGAGGACCCTAATAAGAGAAAAATAAATATACTGTCCAACTTAAAAAGGCATTTGAAATAGTTGAAATAGTTTATCTGCATTTTGTCAGTGATTTTCAGTTATGCTTTGTGGCATAGTTAACTAAAGTTAATTCCAGGTAAGATAACTACCACACTACCATACTAGCTAACTACCACAAAAAACTTAACTATGAAAAACTAGCAATGCTAAATCAATCACTGGATCGTCATTAATATTCTTAGCTACTCATATTAACTATTTACACACCTATGGCCTAAACTAATCTCCAAACAAATGCCACTTTAACTCATGTTAGCCAACTGGCTTCTACTGAAGGCTACTGTAAAGAAAATTGTGCAAGGACAAATTAAAAATCAGTAAATATAAAAACACTACTCTGAACTTTCTTGGAGGTTACTTTTACTGCAGTAATTTTACTGAAACATCTGAAATTTTGGTTGTTTATTATTTACATAATGTATATTAAATTTTTCTTTTACCATGCATGTGGTATACAGCTGCCCAATCAATTCCAAATTATCGTACATGACTACATTAGACTGTTTCCAGGAAGACAGCAGATACTGATATTGCTCCCTTGAATTGATTTTTCCCTTGATTGTCTCCTCATTCTTTACCATAATTGCCAGTCATGATTTCACAGACATTTTGTATTAATGCACACTTAGTTTATAGACTGATCTGTTCAAAGCAATTATGGTAAATGCACATTCAGTGCTATTCATGGCTTGGGGAAGTGGATAAAAAATGACTTGAGACCACACCTATCAATCATAAAATTCTTGCTCTCTCTTAGATTCTCAAAGGACCTGCCAATACTGCCAGATAATTCAGACCAGCTGGTCAAAGCATGGACTAAACAAGTCAAGAAGTAATATCGTAGACATAAAATAGACTATCAATCAGAGATAGAATGCTGCTATCGAAACTTGTTGCTCATTTGTTGAAAAATGTATTTTTACATTATTTATTATTTATAGACAACGCCCAAGGGTGGCACAGTGCAAATGCACATCCTTAGTTTGATTTTCACCTGTATTATTTTCTGTGTGAAACATAGCATGTTTTTTCATGTCTGTTTGGCTTTCCTTTGGTTGAGAATTAATTTTTCCACATTTTAAAAAACAACTGCATTCACTGGCTACTCTAAATGTCTTATGTATGAAGTATGTTAATGTAAGCATGTAATGCCTTGCAATGGATTCCACCAGTTTAGGTACTGAACAATTAAATTCACTGAAAGCTTAAGGATTCACTGTAGTCAAGACCCAGTGTATTTGCAGGTCAGGTGGACCAAAACTTATACTAGTTCCCCAATCTCCAATAATGTAGAGGATAACTTTCCACATTAAATACTGATAAGAGGGTAACTCATTAGTAATAAATTCCTATTTTAGTTTGTACAGCTTAGTCAGTCATATGTCAGTGGACTTGCCAAGTTGAAACAAAAAGCTGGGCTCATCGTTTAGAATGTAAAAGACACCACAGACTGATGAGGGCTGATGCACTGAGCCACATGGATTAGATCTAAGCAGACAGCTAAAATTAAGCTAGCTGTCTGAACAGCCTGCCAATTGGGTATAGTCTACAAAAAAGGAGTTTCTATTTGAAAACATGGTTGATCTTGCAGTTAGATTGTAAATGGGAGAGGGAAAAGAAAAACGAGTGTGTGTGTGTGTGTGTGTGTGTGTATGTGTGTCTGAACTGGTCAGCAGGCATTTAGTGAAATGTCTTCACATTAGAAAGTCAAGGTCAAGCTAAAGAATTTCTCTCAGTGGGGCAGCTTCAAGTTATCCTAGCCGCATTCCATGTCACAGACTTAAGTAAAAAAATAAAATAAAATAAAAAATAAAAAAAAATAATAATAATAATAATTATATATATATATATATATATATATATATATTTGCCTACATGGACACTGGGTCAGCTCTGGGTCTGGCTCTTTAGGCATGTTCCGTGTAAAAAGGTTTAAACTTTAAAAAAAACAACTTTATATTTAATGATTATGACATTGTAGATCTTCTTTATATAATATTGTACTGCAAAGTAATAATGTATACCTGAATTTTCTAGTAGTAAACATTAAAAGAGCATTTTTGCAATAGCCAAAAAATAGCTCAGAGGCATTAAAACAATGAAGAAGAACAGTTGTAGTGGGAAGACTGAAAAAGACTGAAAGAAAAAAACATGGAAACAACATTAAAGATCAGATAATAATTTGAAATGCTTTCCAAAGGACACTATAATGATTTAAACAGATCTGGCATTCCCTGTTGTGATCTCTCTGCACCAAACCTACACGAGTCGCTGAAATCTCCTTCCACCTCTTTATAAGTCACTCTTGCATCCCTTTGCGGGCATGATGATGTCAGCCCTTATATTTCACAGCCAGACACAGGTGATGACAAAGACAATTTGCTCTGTGAGTTCTCCCCAGTCCAGGATATGGTGTTACAATTACATGCTTTACTACTGCTTGTACATGACAGTGAGAGATGGACAGAAATCTTTTAAAGAGACTTTTATAGAGTACAGCTTCATAATACTCCTAGTAAAAATAAAAGGATGAAAGAGCTATGGGGCATAGGCCAGGCTGATCAGTTAGATTGCTTTGAATGTGCTTAATACCTTCTCAAGACTCTCGCAAAATAATAATCTTCTGATAGAGTAATATAGGAAGAGAGGTGACTTTTCTGGGTTTATTTTTGTGGTGTGCTACAGTAACATAAACTGATTTTTACTTCCAATTTCAGTTTCATGGTCTAATAAGACTCTAAGCAGGGTTGTAGCACAGAGGGACCTGAAATTAATCTTGAGTCTAATGTGAGCATTTGCATCAAGCTTTTAAGTTAGCAGCTAGGACCCGCTAGGATCCAAAATACAGTCATAGATTTTGTGGCTTTGAGAGGTCATCTGTCTGACCCCTGAAGTAGCCTTGCTGTCACCACCAGTAATTTTGTTCTGGTTTTGAGCTGCCAGTGGGTAATAATTTGCTCATTACATTTTCCAAATGAATATGACTGTAGCACAATAACTGATCTTCATGTTCAATAAATCTAACTGTATTGATAATGACTTACTTAAATATATACATACTTTAACAGTTTCAGTCTCTCTTCTTGTTGTTTTGGTGCTTGAGGTGAGGCTACACATGGTTTTTGTTGTCACTGATCCACACCCAGTCACTAGCCCTTGCTTTTGATTTGTTCTTTCTGTATTGTTTCAACCTGTTCCCCATGTTCTCTCTGATCAATTGTTCTTTTCTGTTCCATTTCACCTTTGACATGTATTGATTGACTGTTTGATGAATAGTTTTATTTTTGCTCCTTTTCCATTGCACTGTAACATACAATGCACTATGCTATGTGCATCCAAATACATAACATAACTATCCGTGCCAAACCTAATGTGCTATTGTCTGTTTCCAATTATACAATGTGGGAATGTGAATGTGGGATTAGTTTGGCAAAGTTAAGGCTCTGATGGCATTCTCCACGACCAAGCGAATACCATAAACTTACACATTAGCAACAACAGTAGCGTTTTGCCCAATGGTGGTTGTTATGGTAATTTTCATTTAGCCCTGTTTAAGCTTTTAAGTTTTTCATGGCACTGCTTTGCTGACCTCTGATACCCCATGTAATGCATTGTCTGTGAAACTGCTTTCTCCTTACCTTTTCAAGTAACCAAAATGTCAACTTTTAAATTGGTGGCAATAGACAGTACAGCAAACTCACCAATTATACACTTACTGTATATTCACCACTGAAACATTGGAACACCTTCTCACAAAGTTTAAACCGTCTAATGTTGTTAGACGTTTCAATGTAGCCGTTCGAATTAACATTAACCATGTTTACCTGCAGTTTAATATTCCATTATTATTTAGAATAACAGCTCAGTTGAATTAGAATACGTCCACGTAAACATCCAGTCGGAATAGACTAGTCCAGTTGAAGCTATTCTGAATACAATTTCTATCCAAATGAACGAAGTGGGTAATCCTTTAAATAATTCAATAAATACAAGAATAATATACTGTAGAATAGAATAGAATGCCTTTATTTGTATATATTTGTGTATATATATGCACAGGTGTACAGTACAACGAAATTCTTTGTTCCCAGTTCCTTGTTTTGGAAGTTGCGGTCAGAGCCCAGGAGCAGACAGAGTTAAGGGCTTTGCTCAGGTATTATTATTGATATCCATTCATATCCATTTAATTAGTTTATTAATTAATAGCCTTATTTAATTAGTTAATGTAAATTGTATTTTCCGGAGTCCACCATAATTTTAAAGCAATTAAGAAAAATCCACACCAACTGAAAACTGAGGTAACATACTGCTGCTTATTTTACGCTGACTGTTTATGTGGTGCCCTGCTCGTTTTTTTGGATCTGAATGCTTGTAGCCTACATGTAAACAGAGATTTTCTTTTTCATCAGATTGTTGGGTAGATTGTACATATAAACTCTTCTGTCTTATTATATAACAATGAATTCAATCGGATTGGAGAAAATCTTATCCAAAGGGCTTTTTAACAGCTTTACAAAGTTTTAGTGAATCAATTCCTCAACGAGTCGATTCACCAATTCTATTCAATTAAATTCGAGTCGACCCCAAAGCTTTGGAATCAATTTCACAACCCAAATACGTACAATCGGTTTAAATTCGCGTAAGACGACGTTACAAATGAACATTATATATGTCTCACTTCACTACACCACCATTAATAAGCTGGTATTATTTCACTACAGGAAAAGCAAAGAAGAAAGTACTGAACCAAACGGCTGTCTATTTAAATTAGCCAGTGCTAATGCGTGGCCTGGAGCTGGTACAAGTCATAATGAATGGCAGTAACAATAGTGTCAAGTTTTATCAAATCATGACAGTAATGAAGAAGCAGCGCAGCATGTTCTCCACCAGTATTTACCATCCTTCCGATCTTTGGTAAGTATGTTCAGTATAATTATGTACATTTACCAGGGTTTACTTACCAGGGTTTAAAAACAACGAATAACTAGTGCTTTAAATAATAACGAAGAACAAATATAATTAGCCTTTAACTTTTACTTTTGAACTGACATTTACTATTATTACAGTTGTCATGTCCATGTAATATAAACGTTTTACAAGATAAAAAGTGCAAGTAGGAAATAAATTGTCTGTTTTACTATGTTTTAAACCCATATCAGACCAAACTAAAACCATGCCCCAAAACTGTGGTACACACAAAAACCTGAGTTTTGTTGCTTTTTTTTTTTAAATAAATATACAGCTGCAATATTCACCCTTCCAAAGAAAAGAAAATAATGAATAAACTCCGCAGAGATAGATTTTGCTTTAAATGATTCATTTCTATGTTCATACATAAATAAATAAGTGGTGCAGTATTTCATAGTAGCAGGATATTTTGCTTAAACTGACACATCACAATTATTCAACCTCTACATAATATTGCTAATCCTAAAACCTACTCGTAGTCTGTTTGACCTGAAGTTGGGTTATAACATGATTAAACCATTGAGAACTCAATGATGACCCTAAATTTGCTTCAGCTTCACGTTCTATAAACACCACTCAGAAATGTGTTGCAATCATCGTGACAACTAGTGAGCTGAGAGAGTAAATAATTTAATTGCGAATTTGCAATGGGTAATGGGTATATGAAGATTATTCAAATCTTGAACGTTCCTAGACACACCACTCAGAGTATTTTGCGGAAGTTCCATACTTATGGCGCAGCAGCAAACCTGTTGGAAAAAATGATGTCAAGAGACCTTAGTGAAATTGACCCTTGGTAATATTTGGACTTTCCAACAAGCACATTAATCCCAAGCACACTTTCTTGTTAACCAAAGCTTGGTTAAAGAATCTCTTGGAATATCCTGGAGTTTGCGGGATTTGTAGCACAAAAGCCATGAAACCCCAATGAGCTTTTGCATGAAAAGAATGGGTAAAGAGTCCACAAGAGAGGTGTCAGAAGCAACCCCATAGTAATGCCCTAGGTTTTGGTAAGTAGTAGTGTTAGTATTTTTTTGCCAATGAATTAAGAAAAATTTCCTAATGCAGTCCAAAGCTTTTTAAATGATTAAAGACCTCTTCACTATTGTACAAGCTTTGGTAGATTTTTAAATATATAATTGATCCAGACAGGTCATGAATGCAGACAAAAGTTATTGTAAAATTCATGCTAAAGAGGTTCAAACACTAATCCAGTGCTGTAGAAAGAGCTCTGGGAACTGGCCTTTGCCAGACTGTGTAACGGCCCTGGCCGCGTACGACAAGAGCATATATCTCTTCACCTGTACTGGAGGGAGTACTTTGTGCTGACATGATATACGAGGTGCTTTATTCCAGGCAATACCAGCCCTATAGGGGGTAGTTTCATCCCCCTCTGTAGGGGAGCGTAGATTTATAGACATGAAATTGTACACCTGTATACATGTTTCCTCAGCCTGGCCTCTCAAATCTATCAAACCTCAAAGTGGATTATAGAAAGGGAAACATGAAGGGAATATAGTATGTTGTATTTAAATTTAGTGCCATATCAAGCAAGGACATACCTAGATCTTTGATATTTAGGCTATTTTTGTACTTTTCAGAAGGCTTTTATGCACGTTGTGGATCGACAACTAAGAAGCGCCATGATACATAAGGGGATCAGCTTTCTACCCACACAGACCTTGGTGTGTAACTGAGATTATGGGATGGAAAAGTGAATGAGACCAGATCATTAAAAGTGACATTTATTATCATGTCTATCCCCTGCAGTGCATCTGCTTTGGACAATGTCCTTCCACTCCCTCCTGTCTCTAACTCTTCCTCTTTGCTCCCTCCTGTTGTTTGGTCGTAAACTAATTTAATATCTTTAGCATACCCCGGGGCCTGAGGCTGCTATCCTCAAGGTTGCAGACTGTTAGTGTTAGTGCAGAGAGACAACATCCAGCAGTATCTGTAACCAGAGGCAGGGCTCAAAGTATGCCTACAGCCCAGCATAAATATACAACATATACTAAGCACACACGGAGCACTAGGCATGGTATATAATGCCAGCACACATGAGAGCAATCACATTTTTTTTTACTAGAGGTACAATTCTCTTGCTCATTCTCCCTGTTTGCCATTCCTTATTGCCCACTGAAGCATGGTGTAACAAATGCTTCACCCTCCTGTAGTTAGTTATTAGATGTTAGATGTGTTCAGTTGTTCAGATCATCCATTCATTCTGGTAAGGATTGAATAGTGGTGTCCAGTTTTTAAAAAATAAACCCAGAAATCTATGTGTGTATGTGTATGAGAATCAAACTGTGACACCATCATATAATTTGATCTCGCATTCCAGATATATTTAAGACTGTTGAGCTTGTGCCTATATTTCAAAGTAAATTAATCGCAATATAAGACCATTAAAATGGTATAGTGATCAAATGTTTGATAATATGGCATAGTAACACACTGTTAAAGGGATTGCTAGTTTGGCTGCTTGACTTACTAGCCATGTCTCCATTAAAGCATCCTTGAAACTGATAATAAAAATTGCTAAGGGTTGTCCAAGTAGTTGTTAGTCGCATTGTTTACAGTCCAAACAAGAGATCAGTCTTAGTTTGCATCAGATTATGTTCATTACTTTTTTAGAATACCAGCCAGTCATGTAAGACTTTCAAAAAAAAACCCATAATTTTATGTTAGGTCAGATGATGTTCGGTCAGCTAGCAGGCCAGAAAGCTTCAGGTTTTGTAGGCTCATCCTTTCTCTTTTTGAACTTGAGAGTTGAGAGTCACAAGTTCAACTAGTACAATTGTACTATTTGAAAATGCAATAAATTCAGTAAATTCTTATTGGTTTGGATTTTTTTGACACTTTGTAACCAAAATCAGTGTCATGAAGAAGAATTGGCTTTCCTGCTGATTTCTTCTATTTTTGCTAATTTGTCATCATTAATAATTTAGAATTTTTTTTTAACTACAAAATTTTAAAATCATGTAAAATTAAAAATAATGTTTTTTTTATTAATTCTGTGAACTGAGTTAACCAAGTTAGTCCAACAACAGTGTAAAAATGTTATTGCCCACATAGTTACCCACTCAACCAAATTTGCATGGACAGGAAGTGGTCAAGACACACCCAGACTTAATTATTGCCACCCATGTTAATATAAATGTAACCTAAATAAACGCTTTTCATTTTTTGAGCTAAAGAAGCAACAGTTTGCACATAATTCCAGAATTATTAGAAATTTTGGTAGTTATGAAAAAAAATATATTATATCTGATATAAATATATCAGTTTGGAAAGGGATTTTTTAACTACCAAGAGTCAATAACTCCAGTAGTGGCTGGTCAACAAACAAAGCTCATCCAGATAATCACAAATGACTGCAACCAGAAATGAACTAGATATAGCTGCAATCAAAAGTATTCAACCCCCATTGCAAATTAGATTTATTAGCAAAATGTACAAACCTTCAGCTTTGTATTGATTAGTATTCAACTAATCAAAGACGAACAATTTACCACAAAATGCCACTTTTAATGACTCCTACAGTCTCAGAATTATTCATGACAGCATCTTTAGTGCTTAGTACAGCAACCTTATTCTGTTAACCCTGCTGCAATCCAGCTTCTGGCAGCGTTCCTGAGGAATCTGGCTCAAAATAAACCAACTAAAATGCTGTGAAAGGATCATAAGCAGGAGTTCATGACTGACAGCGCTCCAGTATGGCTGCTTTAAAGCAGTTTTGCAAAAACACGCCAAAGTTCTTTCAGAGCAATGTGGAAGACCGGTCTCCAGTTATCCTAAACAAATGGTTGCAATTGTTGCTGCTAAAATTAGCACAACCAGTTATTACTTTTTGGGGCAAATACTTTGTCAGATGGATTTGTGGGTGTTGCACAACCCTTTTCTTTTAATAAATAAAACAAACATGTAAAAACTGGTTTGTGTTTTGTCTTCTTGGTTTATATTGAACCGTGATGCTGGGCTCAATTTAGTTTGGTTTTTTTGTGGTGTATGAGGCACTTTTAGCTCTTTCTGGAAACTAACTCAGGCATTACAAGGGAACCATACTGGACAAGCGGGCTGCTCCAGAGGTGGTGTGGCTGCCATTTTCTGTACAGACCCCACATTTGGACCCAGGTTGCATGCAGGCTGTGCCATTTAGTGAGGTGCAGTGCCATTAGTCCATTGCAGTCCCTGGCTTGTTCTGGGTTTCTGTTCTGTCCTCTTTTTCACAGAACTGGCTTGTCACAGGTGCCCTGAGTAGCTGGCTATATTGTGACAACCAGTTTTTAATTCTGCACTATCCCTTTTCTATCCACTTTTTCCAATGAAGGCTGTAAATGTTTTTTTTTTTTTTTTTTCTTAGTTTCTGTTATTTTGACCACCACATTTATTTGTGTGTATTTGGGACCACCATTATTTTTGTTTGTGGCTTTTTAACCACAGTGTTGTTCTACCTCAGCCCTAATTAGTGTAGATATTAGTCAGCCAATAGACTGCCTTCTGCAGAACAGAATGCCTGAGATTGTGCAAACACTATGCCATTATCTAATACTGATTTATATGTCAGTTAAGATGATTTGACCCAAATGTCACTCTATATAATACTATCAGCCATCAACGGTAGTTACTCATTACCCAAGGTTCATCAGTTCGCAAGGTTATATTGAACATAGTCGTGGACAATTTAGTGTCTCCAATTCGCCTCACTTGCTTGATTTTGGACTGTGGGAGGAAACCGGAGCAGCCGGAGGAAACCCATGCGGACACGGGAAGAACATGCAAACTCCACACAGAAAGGACCCGGACCGCCCCACCTGGGGATCGTATGTATGAGTGCAGACACATCTCTGATTATATAATACATTTGCATTGCAGTTATTTATTTAGTAGCTGCATGTATTCAAAGCATCCTACAGATTAGCTAAGCACTTCATGGCTAAAGACCTTGTTTAGGAACCCAACAACTTGGCAGTGTCAGAATTTTGACCCCATAACTTTCCAATAAGTGGTTTGAAGAGGGAACTGCCAAGCCACCACTGTCCCATGTGGTTCGTCTTCCTGTATGAATGTATACTTACTTTGTGAATGTGTGTTGACATGTTTACCACCTCTGCCATGGGTGTGCAGTGTGCTTTATCTATCTCAGTGCAGCCCACGGGACAGTTTATTGCAAGGGGCAGCTCCCAGAGGTTGGCAGAGATATACTGCAGCCTGGGTTTGGGAAGACAGTTTCTTCCTCTCACATATGGACCTTAAAGCCAGTCCAGTCCCTTCAGACTTCTCATCTCGGAGAAATAAATCCTGGTTGTGAAGACAACTCAATTTAAACTGGTTTAAAACTGCAAAAACTGTTTACTTATGCATCTTCTGTTCTTCAACTGTGGACTTAGTCAATTGAAAAATGCTGCTTGCTCTGATGAACCTTAATTTATTCTGTGACATGCAGGTGTTAGGATTAGTATTTGTAATAAACAGCATGTTATTGTCTGACAGGAATGGACCCCGATGTGGTCCTCTGCTGCCTCAAGGTTTGATGTGCTGTACATTTTGGGTTACAGCAAATCAAGCAATTCTTCTCTGATCTCTCATATGAAGGAAGTTTCTTCCCAGTCTGTTTTAAAATTAAAATCATTTTTTGTCATTCTAATGATCGGTGTAAAAGCTAACCTAAGCTATTGACCTGTATCTCTTTTTTTCTCAGGACAGGCTGATTGGATTATTAATCTATACTTTAAATAAAAATTTTACACACACCCACAGAGATCCCAAAAAATTACCAAAACCAGTCTATAAATATCTAAAAGGAGGGCACACTTCCATATACCTCATTCGCGGTATTGATCAGTATGGGCAAGCAGCGATGGACTATGGATAATCCCCCCATGGGTTAAAAGATTGGAACAACATTGGCCATAAAATAGGAAAAGGTCAAAATAAGCAGTTGTACAGGTGGTAAGTTTTTATACTGTTCACAATATGCAGTTTGAAAGTTTTGTTACTATTAACAGCATAGTTTCATTTTCAGTGTTTAGTTTCACGGTTTGTGTCCCACAATGCTCTCCACATTGTAGAAATACTAAATAGCTTAATTCTGGGCACTCAGGTGGCACAGCGGAATATTCAAAGAGCTGAGATACAAACTCGGGGAGTTCAGAATCCCAGCTCTGCTACGGGTCAATTGTGGGCACAATTGGCAGTGCCTGCAGCAGACAAAATTGGCCACCAGTCTGCTGGGGGGATAAGACCGGACTAATAAGTGGGTGGGGTCTTCAACGCTGTGTAAGGACCCTGGTTAGCAGCCCAAGGCGCCTGTAAAAAAGTGGAGGAGCATGGAGATCTGTGCGTGACTCTCCATGCATGATATCCAGCCTCGCATGTGAATCCATCAAAGTATGGACGAATAAGAAGGGGTTGAGGGACTGCTCACGTGTCGGAGGAAGCATGGGGTAGGCAAATATACCCTCCTTGGATGCGATTGGGATTCCCAGCAGCGCAAGAATAATTGGATGGCGGGAAAAAAGGGAGAAAATGTATAAATAAATAAAAAATAATAAAAAAAAAACAATAGATAAAACCTTGATTCTTTCAGGTTGTTTTATGCCTAGTATGCCAAATGCATTTCAATGCTGGAAACTAACTGATTTTGACAGCTGAGGACTGACTCTTGTGCTGTTTGAAATTAGACATTACTCCAAAACCAGCAAATACAGCATGTCTGTGAAAAAGAGCCATACATACAGTCTTGCCTGTTACACATGTTTTTACAATTACAGTAGCTTGCCTGTCTCTGTTTCACTGTTACAACGTTAACACTCAGCAAGGGAAAATGAAATGAAATAATTAAATGTGTTAATTCACAAATCTGTAATAACCACCATTTTAATAGATGCATCTAATGACAGACGTTACTAACTATAATGTTTTACACTGTTTAATTTTATGCTAAGTTTTCTCATTTGTGGGGGGAAAAAGCAAAAACACATTGCTCTAAATGTGCCCTACTGGGCTATTAGACTTTCTTTTCAAGCTCGGTAATGGGTGGTCACCTTATCGCATTGCCTTTTGGGCATTTCTGTTAATAATTATGATTAGCATTTACAGGGATAATGCAGTCCTAATGGAATAATATGCATACATTATGATGATACCATGTGTACCCAGAATTCATGCAGAGGCCTATTCACTTTTTTTTTTCAAACACTAAAAGACAGGCTGAACTAAATCGCTTGCAGATACATTTGTGGCTCAGGCAACGTTACACTGATTTATTGGACGCAGAATGTTTTAACATGATGCCTGTTGGCGCTGCCCTCTTTTATGTTGCCCACACATCACACGTTGGTTTCCACTATGTTGCCTTTATGTGTTGTATCGGTCAACTGCAGACCAGCTGTTTGGATCTGTAGAAGCCATGCCCCTCCGCTCTGCACTGTCCCTATGGCTAAAACCACATTCATCCACACATTCATCATCCAACAAGCAGTTACACAAGTATTCACATTCATTCACACACAGGGTGGGGACAGGAAGGGGAATGGATGGTATTCATGTGCTGTTGAATAATCACAAATGTGGTGAGATCAGTTGATCTGGCAATGACCCAGAATGCCTATAGAAAACATATCCAATAGGAACAAGAGAAGTAGATTTATGTTCCTAGTCCTCTAGTTGGAGTGCACCCAAAGTCTGTTGTCCTTGGACCAGTCTCAGTTTTTTTAAACCCACATTCTTTTTTTCTTTTAGGGGCTTGGTAGAATAGAACATCTTTATTGTCACTGTACAAGTACAATAAAATACCTTTACAGCTTCCTGTGTATAAATGCTAGTATAAACCAGTATTAAAAACTGAAAGGTATGCATATATTCCAAGCCCCAAATGACAACACATTAATCATCTTAAGAAAAATCTGAAAAATAAATTTAATTAATTAAATGTTATGTAAACATCATATTTAGATTGTTGTTATTTGATTGCGATTATATTCTGATTATAAGTGATTTGATGCGTTATTTGGACTTCTGCCCAGTCATCATGTTGTTAAACTCATGCTTAGTATTCCAGTTATTCCATTTCCAATTTGTTTACCTTGACTGCACATGTGTGACGAAACTCGCCTTGGTCTGAATCACACGTGCTCTAACAAAATTCTATAAAGTTCTTAGTAGAACACTAACAGTCTATTTAATAAAATAAATGTTGGTGTATTTCTGATACAATTGATCTAAAACCTTGAGATTATGCTTTCAACCAAACAGCAAAAATGAACGACATGTTTTATTAAAAATATATGTGCTCAGGTGGCGCAGCGGGATATTCCATTAGCACACCAGCGCCGAGATTCTAAACTTCTCTGTTCGAAACTCTGCGTTGCCACCGGGCGGCTGGGCGCTATCTAGCAGGCAGGCCTAGGGCTGTGTGCGGGTCAGAGGAGGTGTGAGCAGCAATATACCCACCTCAACTGCAAAAAATCGTGGATCCCCAGCAGCAGAAGACAAATTGACTACACTAAATTGGGAGAAAATGGGAGAAAAACGCATGGCCATTTTAATTTGTGCTGACTAAAATGTAATTCATTAAATTTTATTTCCATCAATCGTCTGGTTCTAACAGGTATCGCTGGGTGCCAAACTGGACAGGGCGCTAATCTATCACAGTCAGTGATGTCTTTGTAGATGCCCTGCTGGTTAATAGACCGCTGCACCACCGGACATGATTAAAATTTATATTTTTTCCTATACATTTGTTTTAGTTTTTGTGATTTGCTAATCCACATTTTCCTACTTTTTATTACTCTTTTCCTCTGATCTTTTATTTGCTTCTGAGCTTAAAATGACCACTGATTCTTCTGTGTCTTAGCGTGGGCCTCATCGGCATCACCTGCTTGTTCCCCCTCTACTCGCTAGCTCGTTGGGCCTCAAGCTGACTTACACCAGATGTGGACCCTTGCTGTTTGGACAGCTAATTGATTTTTACTCTGCTATAATATGCCCATTGTGTTTTTCTGATTTTTTGGGGGTTGGGTAACTGTTTTATCTACGTACTCCTCTCCTAAGTAACTGAAAACCCCTGTAGCAGGTAGTTACGGTCATTGTCATTTACCTAGCCAGCTTATTTTTTACCTAGCCAGCTTAAAGCCAGGGTTACACGGCACAATGTTAGTGGTTTAATCATAAGGCATTGATTGAAAGTCTTGATTTGAAATGACAGATCATGCAACATGTGTACTCAGGGTCAGATTATTGGATTAGATTCTTGATTAATTCTTTATTGTTTTATTCTTTTTTTTCACCCAGTCCAGCTGTGGCCGAATAAAGCTTATTTCTTGTCGCTGCTGCCACCCCCACTCCCCATCCAGAAGGTCCGAGGCTGTCGCGCACCCCCTTTAACAAGTGCCCAGTTGCCAGCCGCTTCTTTTCACCTGTCGGGGTGGGGTCTCACACCACAATATTGTGCAGAGAGCCAGGCTGTGCCATCTGAAGCTTCATCGTAGATTTACCCTGTCCAGGTTAAATTCCTGCTTCACGTCCAGTGGTTTCAGTGTAACCACACCTACTCTAACCTTAAGCAAAATAGGTGGTTAAAAAAAAAAAAAAAAAAGTGGCTGCCAGTGAGCACGTTTCTTTTTGTGTGTCCAAGATTACTAATCACGACCAATGAAAATCTTTTCCATTATAAGTCTGTTTGAGAGTGTGTGTTTAAATGTTTAGGTATATAGCAATTCTCTCTATGTATAATGTTTTTTTGTCTGGCTGAAAGTGTGTCTGTGATCATGTCTGATCACATGTATGTGTACGTAGGTAGGTGTACAGTTATGTCATTTACAGACCGCATGTGTTTTTTTACACACTGTGTGTGTCTGTATGTGTAGAGCAGTCTCTAAGGCCAGGCTATAACAGTGATGGATGGGCCGTGTGTGTGGAGGCCGTTATTATTTGTTATGTGAGCGAGTGTGTGTGACAGGCATTGCAGGCCATACACCTGCTGCGCGAGCCGAGCGGCCGAGCCGGGAGAACAGCTGGACACATTGATTTAGCAGCTCACTCCACAGCCTGCAGGAACAAATCAAGCAACAGCTAATAAAATACGCCTTTATGATCACAGCCCAACTGCCCTCAAAAAAACAACTGGCTACATCGTGTGTTTCTCTAACACCCGCTATTGCTCAAAATTAAACCCTGCACTAAGGTGTCACTTCTGGCCTGGGTGTCATGTCTGGGCTTAGAGGTGTTAGCAGTTGGTGTGGGACGTAGAGCAAGTTTTGACCACTGTGTGTTTAGAGAGTTCCATCAAAAGGGTGATTGCTGTTGTTTGCAATTCACTGTAAGATTAGGGAATAAATATGGATTCACATCTGTCTTACATGTAAATAATAGAAATAAGCAATACAAAATGATTAGGGCTGCCACTAACGACTTTTTTTCTATCGATTAATCTATAGACTATTTTACCAATTACTTGATTCATCTAAACGATTAATTTTCCTCCAAAATGTTTTATTTAGAATCTCATTTAAGCTTCTTTTATTTTAACAACAAACTGTATGGCATAATGATATGACACGAAACTATATGTACACAGGGTTTATGTCCACATTATAAATTCTCAAGTGCTCCATATTAAAGTTCAACATGTGTTTATTGCATTCCGTACACAAAGCAATGTGCTTAAACTTATAGCAGAAATAAAATAGAGGTGGGCACATCTCATTAAGTCAAGCATACAGTAAAGACAGAATGAGCCCAGATTCTAACCTACACATTCACTCAAAACTTACTTCAAATTCTAAGCGATGTAAACACAGTGGTAAGCGTTACGGCGCATTTACATAAGAAGCTTTTTGCGCTTTGAGCGCTGCGGCAACCGCAAAAAACGCGAGCCCCACGCAGCAGAAGTGCGTAGCACATGTTGCTTCTCACGTGAATGCGTTCTAAACTGAACTCGCTAAGAAATATGGTATTCCAAGATCTCGCGATTAAGAAGCTTAATGAAACGATATAGACGTGCGCTAGTGCTGCCGTGTAGTACGCAACAAGTAGTGCTGAGGGAAATCATGTGAATGGTTATATAAATGGAAACGTTGTAGAAATGAAAAGGGATCATTTATAATCATAGTTTTAAAAACGATGCATCGATTTAAAATATTGACGTCGACGCATTCTTAACATTGACATCATCGATTAGGTCGACCAATCGCAGCAGAACTAAACATGATTAATAAAACCTTTAAAATTATATTTAATGGCAGCATCAAATATTAGTTCATTTAAATATAGTTTTTTTATTAAACACCCTAGAAAATATGTATTATTGTGTCTTGGGAAGCTGCCATAAAGCAGAGTAGAGTAACCTTTTTTTCTAGCACTGGGCTATAAATGTAAAATGTATTTTATTTAATCTATTAAATTTTATTTGATTAAAAATTTAAATGTAATTAAAAACTACTTACACACCTAATTAAACAACAAACAGAAAGTGGTCATGTTTTAAATATTTAACATTTTACATTTTCTGCATTTTGCAGACATACATACTGTAACATATTAGTATGCTGTTCCACTTTATTTTAAATATTTTTCTTTCAATTAATTATTTTCCATTTATATGTTAAACATGGCACTCAAGTGGTACGGTGGTAAATTATGCTAGCCAGCTACCGCTGGGTTTAAATTCTATCCTATGGTGCTATCAGGCTATCGGCAGGCTTGTATACATAGAAGCAATTGGCTATGTGTAAGAGGGAGGGAGGGAAAGGCCAAGGCCCTGTGATGGATTGGCACTCTGTCTGGGGTGTGTTACTACATTGCCTCCAGTATGTAAGGAATTCTGTCCTTGAGCTGAATTTGAGGCAGCAGGGTAGTAATCATTTAAACACAAACACAAGTCCACATCGAAATGTCAACAAAGAGTTTTACTATTTATTAGGATTTTAATGTCATATTTTACACACTTTAGTTACATTCATGACAGGACAGGTAGTTACTGGTTACACAAGATTCATCAGTTCAAGTCTTTAATGTCAAACAGTCATGGACAATTTTGTATCTCCAATTCACCTCACTTGCACGTCTTTGGACTGTGGAAGGAAACGAGCTGCCGGAGGAAGCCCACACAGACATGGGAGAACATGCAAACTCCACACAGAAAGGACCCAGACTGCTCCACCTGGGAATCATACCCAGGACCTTCTTGCTGTGAGGCACAGTGATACCCACCGAGCCACCGTGCCACCCTCTGTGTTCTACTAAAAGACGTGGGGTATACAGGTAGGTGTTAAGAAACATTTTTTTATACATAAAGAAAATTGTGCATTTTTAAAATGTGTTTACTTAATGATTTTTTTGTGGAATATGTTTTGTTGAATAATCAAAATGTTTTCAGTTTGTTATCAAAAATGCAACTGTAACAGAGGTGCAGTAACTTTTTACAGCTCTGAGTTATACATGCGTCAGTTGAAAGAAAGAAAGTGCAATTAAAAGATGCTGTGTCTGTGTGATATAAGGCAGCTGTATGATGGATGATTGGTGTCTGGCATGTGACTGTGTTGATTGTGAAATAACAGACGTCCCATTGTTAGTACCGAGCGGTATGGTTTGCAGACAGCTAAAGTGAATGGAAGATAAAATAAATTCCAGCAGATTGGACATGGCTCTTGTTTCAGTGGGGTCTGTGTGGCACACATACATACACACACCCACACACGCACAGGCAATGTGAGATGTATGTTTTAGGTTTAGGTGCTCATACCAAAATACATTGACTGAAATGTGATACATCTTTTCAATATTTTATGGGCATAAACTGCTTAATGAAAGTCTGCAAAAAGATATCTTAATACTTTGACCATTTTGGTTATTTGTTTCTTCATCTGTCCAAAATGTATGGCCTAAAATCAACTGGCCGTGACCACGGAGTGTGGTGTGATGTTGTAATGGTAGGAAAATGAGAGAGGAGGCGGCGGCAATCATCCACCTGTTAAACAGCCTGGGTGTTACTGTCATAGGAACCGCAAAATTAATGACTCTGGGTGCTATTTTGTCTGCTATGTAAAATCTCTGGCTGTGATACTGTGACAGCTATTGGAATATTGTTTAACAAGTGACACTTTGGGCCTATAATAGCTGTGTTGTTTTGGTGACAGGGTGTAAAGCAGACTAACAGACTGACCATGCATTGCAGTGCTGGGCAAAAAATCCTGTTGATGGCAATTACATGCTATTAAGGGTCTTAAGCTAGCTTTACATTGTATGGTATTTAGTCTGACTTTGCTGTCACAGACAACAATTCTCAGATTGCAGAGGAATACTTTGGTTGGAGGTTAAAAGTAATCAGGTCTTTAAATGGCCCAGCAGCCAGTTTAGTGCCATAGTGACACTGAAAATGCTCTGACAGTGTCTGAAATGTAAAATTACCACCTAGTAGTAAATTTCTACTGACATACTGAGGACGCTTTTTTGTTTATGTCATTGTCCTGTATCGTGTACTAGGTCTCAAGAAAGAGTCTAAAGAATCCATAAAAAAAAAATTTGGTATAAATTTAAAGACCAAAGGCTTATTACACTTGGAACAAACTCCATTTTAATGTTAGAATTTCGTCATGGTGGAGCCTAAATCAGTGGCAGTTGAAGCACACTTCGTCCCAAATTGCATACTACTGGACTAAGTGGTATGCATAGTTTGTGCATTGCGAATGGTAAGGTAACAGAATCTGTAGCACACAGGATGTTGTTTAGGCTGCAGATAGGGAATCTGTATCAACAGATACACCGATCAGCCATAACATTAAAACCACCTCCTTGTTTCTACACACATTGTCCATGTAATCAGCTCCACTTACCATATAGAAGCACTTTGTAGTTCTACAATTACTGACTGTAGTCCATCTCTGCATGCTTTGTTAGCCCCCTTTCATGCTGTTCTTCAATGGTCAGGACCCCCACAGGACCACTACAGAGCAGGTATTATTTGGGTGGTGGGTCATTCTCAGCACTGCAGTGACAATGACATGGTGGTGGTGTGTTAGTGTGTGTTGTGCTGGTATGAGTGGATCACACACAGCAGCGCTGGAGTTTTTAAACACCGCACTGTCACTGCTGGACTGAGAATAGTCCACCAACCAAAAACACCTAGCCAACAGCGCCCCGTGGGCAGCGTCCTGTGACCACTGATGAAGGTCTAGAAGATGATCAACTTAAACATGAGCGATCGTCTCTGACTTTACATCTACAAGGTGGGCCAACTAGGTAGGAATGTCTAATAGAGTGGACAGTGAGTGGACACTCCAGCAGCACTGCTGTGTCTAATCCACTCATACCAGCACAACACACACTAACACACCACCATGTCATTGTCACTGCAGTGCTGAGAATGATCCACTATCCAAATAATACCTACTCTGGTGGTCGTGTGAGGGTCCTGACCATTGAAAAACAGTTTGTAGAGAAACAGATGGACTACAGTCAGTAATTGTAGAACTACAAAATGCTTCCAAATGGTAAGTGGAGCTAATAAAATGGACAGTGTGTGTAGAAACTAGGAGGTTGTGTTATGGGTGATCGGTGTAGTTTGTCAGTTGAGTGAGAATAATGCAGTAAAGAAAATATCCTTTGCACGGTATAAAATATGTCTTTATAGGCAAGTTTTTTTAATGACTTTACCCAGACGCCAAATTTTGTTAACTTCAGCACAATCACTGTTTGCCGTGAGGCTAGTATCTAATCTGACATGGACTAGACATGATATTGCCCAGTCTGCCATGGAAGTTAGCATTATTCCATACAGTGTGACTGATCAAATCAGATGGAAATGCTTACTACATATTTTTAGCACTACAGTACATACATACAGTGTATCACAAAAGTGAGTACACCCCTCACATTTCTGCAAATATTTCATTATATCTTTTCATGGGACAACACTATAGACATGAAACTTGGATATAACTTAGAGTAGTCAGTGTACAGCTTGTATAGCAGTGTAGATTTACTGTCTTCTGAAAATAACTCAACACACAGCCATTAATGTCTAAATAGCTGGCAACATAAGTGAGTACACCCCACAGTAAACATGTCCAAATTGTGCCCAAATGTGTCGTTGTCCCTCCCTGGTGTCATGTGTCAAGGTCCCAGGTGTAAATGGGGAGCAGGGCTGTTAAATTTGGTGTTTTGGGTACAATTCTCTCATACTGGCCACTGGATATTCAACATGGCACCTCATGGCAAAGAACTCTCTGAGGATGTGAGAAATAGAATTGTTGCTCTCCACAAAGATGGCCTGGGCTATAAGAAGATTGCTAACACCCTGAAACTGAGCTACAGCATGGTGGCCAAGGTCATACAGCGGTTTTCCAGGACAGGTTCCACTCGGAGCAGGCTTCGCCAGGGTCGACCAAAGAAGTTGAGTCCACGTGTTCGGCGTCATATCCAGAGGTTGGCTTTAAAAAATAGACACATGAGTGCTGCCAGCATTGCTGCAGAGGTTGAAGACGTGGGAGGTCAGCCTGTCAGTGCTCAGACCATACGCCGCTCACTGCATCAACTCGGTCTGCATGGTCGTCATCCCAGAAGGAAGCTGACGCACAAGAAAGCCCGCAAACAGTTTGCTGAAAACAAGCAGTCCAAGAACATGGATTACTGGAATGCCCTGTGGTCTGACGAGACCAAGATAAACTTGTTTGGCTCAGATCGTGTCCAGCATGTGTGGCGGCGCCCTGGTGAGAAGTACCAAGACAACTGTATCTTGCCTACAGTCAAGCATGGTGGTGGTAGCATCATGGTCTTGGGCTGCATGAGTGTTGCTGGCACTGGGGAGCTGCGGTTCATTGAGGGAAACATGAATTCCAACATGTACTGTGACATTCTGAAACAGAGCATGATCCCCTCCCTTCGAAAACTGGGCCTCATGGCAGTTTTCCAACAGGATAACGACCCCAAACACAACCTCCAAGATGACAACTGCCTTGCTGAGGAAGCTGAAGGTAAAGGTGATGGACTAAACCCAATTGAGCACCTGTGGCGCATCCTCAAGTGGAAGGTGGAGGAGTTCAAGGTGTCTAACATCCACCAGCTCCGTGATGTCATCATGGAGGAGTGGAAGAGGATTCCAGTAGCAACCTGTGCAGCTCTGGTGAATTCCATGCCCAGGAGGGTTAAGGCAGTGCTGGATAATAATGGTGGTCACACAAAATATTGACACTTTGGGCACAATTTGGACATGTTCACTGTGGGGTGTACTCACTTATGTTGCCAGCCATTTAGACATTAATGGCTGTGTGTTGAGTTATTTTCAGAAGACAGTAAATCTACACTGCTATACAAGTTGTACACTGACTACTCTAAGTTATATCCAAGTTTTATTTCTATAGTGTTGTCCCATGAAAAGATATAATCAAATATTTGCAGAAATGTGAGGGGTGTACTCACTTTTGTGATACACTGTATAAAAACAGTAATCGCTCTTTAAAACCAATAGTATAATTCCCTTGCAGGATAGAAAGTAATTTTATTGTCTGGTTATAGAGCTAAAAATTTTATATAGATCTGCCCGAACCATTGAAACTGAGACTGTTGTTGCACATAAGGTCCAGAGAAGAGGGGCAAGGAGAAAGAAATGGTGAACAAAATACATTTATATTGCCCTAGGCATTTGAGGTGGTAGTAATAAAAAGTTTTTCAAGAATCAGCGTAAAATAAAAAGCTGAGTAATTGGCTTTGACAGTTTAGACACACACGCTCCGGCTCTTTGATATCTATTTCAAGAGTCCCACAGCAAAGCTTGGACTAAACCTGGATCTGATATGCTAAAGCAATCATCCAGAAAAAAACAAGGAAAGAGCTTTGGAATATCTGTAAGCTGATTGTATGCATTTCTTGTCCTTTTACAGTGCAAAAATATGCACATGGAAACGTTCCTGCCAATACGTTCTCACATATACATGTAAGGTTCCTGCTAGAGCCGGTGCTGTCAGCTTTGTAAGATGAGCCTCAAACAGAAGAGATGGAGGCAAAGCTTTTTATTATTTTTATTTCAGTGCCTGATTGGGATTACTGTGCGTACTTGGTGTGTTCATTCTAATAGGAAATCTTATGATTAGGCTGCTGTTCATAGCAACCTACCTGCAGTGTTATCCTGCTTATAAAAATGCACTCAGAAGACATGCTTTACTTTGGCAGCCACAAGTTTGCATTTTAGCATTGTAAAGACGACAGTATCAAATTAAATTATCAAATAGTTAGTACGCTGCATAGTTTAAAAGGTAGCACTGTTGCCTCACAGCAAGAAGGTCCTGGGTTCGATCCCAAGGTGGGGCAATCCGGGTCCTTTCTGTGTATTTTGCATGTTCTCCCTGTGTCTGCATGGGTTTTTTCCAGATGCTCTGGTTTCCTCCCACAGTCCAAAGACATGCAGGTGAGGTGAATTGGAGATATAAAATTGTCCATGACTGTGTTCGATATAACCTTGTGAATTGATTAATCTTGTGTAATGAGTAACAACCGTTCCTGTCATGAATGTACCAAAGAGTGTAAAACATGACGTTAAAATCCAAACAAACAAACATAGTTTAAAAAGAAACCTAAAAACTTGAATATAAGTTTTTACATAAAGTATTTTGGAGGGGCTGTGGACCACTGGCATCCAAACAATACATCTATAACCATGATGCAACCATTAAAATGGTTGTAGTGTGGTGTAGCTTTATCGCTTTATTCAGTCTCACTGATGTTGAGCATGTTGGATTGAGGAATGAGGAATTCATTCTAAAGGTGAACCATGAAGGAAGTGCCTTGTTACAGTATCTGTTAAAGCACTGAGGTGCTGAGGTGGAATAAAATAGTTTATTAGATTATTAACCTTTAATTTAACCTTATATTCAGAGGAATCTCTGGTTTTCTTGGTAGAATACAGAAGTGGTTTACCATTGCCTTTTTCCATACAGTTAAATTGATGTCACTTTTGTTGCCACCTTTGGAATCATTCGTCTCTGACATTGTCCTGTATTGCTAATGCCCAATATACACTGATCAGCCATAACATTAAAGCCACCTCCTTGTTTCTACACACATTGTCCATGTTATCAGTTCCACTTACCATATAGAAGCACTTTGTAGTTCTACAATTACTGACTGTAATCCATCTGTTTCTCTGCATGCTATGTTAGCCCTCTTTCATGCTGTTCTCCAATGGTCAGGACTCTCACAGGACCACTACAGAGTAGGTATTATTTGGGTGGTGGATCATTCTCAGCACTGCAGTGACACTGACATGGTGGTGGTGTGTTAGTGTGTGTTGTGCTGGTATGAGTGGATAAGACACAGAAATGCTGATGGAGTTTTTAAACACCTCACTGTCACTGCTGGACTGAGAATAGTCCACCAACCAAAAATATCCAGCCGACAGCACCTTATGGGCAGCTTCCTGTGACCACTGATGAAGATCACGAAGATGACCAACTCAAACAGCAGCAATAGATGAGCGATTGTCTCTGACTTTACATCTACAAGGTGAACCAACTAGGTAGGAGTGTCTAATAGAGTGGACAGTGAGTGGACATGGTATTTAAAAACTCCAGCAGCGCTGCAACACACACTAACACACCACCACCATGTCACTGCAGTGCTGAGAATGATCCACCACCTACATAATACCTGCTCTGTGGGGGTCCTGACCATTGAAGAACAGGGTGAAAGCAAGCTAAAAAAAGTATGTAGAGAAACACATGGACTACAGTCAGTAATTGTATAACTACAAAGGGCCTCTTTATGGTAAGTGGAGCTGATAAAATGGACAGTGAGTGTAGAAACAAGGAGGTGGTTTTAATGTTATGGTTGATCAGTGTAGATGGTAGGGTTAGTATGACACCTCTGCTAAGACTGTTCTACTATGGAAAACCCTAACAGCATAGCTTCATGCTACCTTGATGCAGACAAGTCTTCTCACCTTGTCAAGGCACTATATCACAAGAAGGATTGGGTTCTCTATTGGGGATTGTTTTTTTACCTGGTTGAATTATTAAACAAGGGTGCCAAACAACTTTAGAATGTGGATAATGTTGTCTCTTAACCACTAAAAAAAGCACTAAAAAACATAATTTTTCTAATTTATTTCAATTAACTAAACAAATTACATTAAGTAAACTTGATTGTGACAGTCAGTGGCGTGGCTTGGTGTTTACCACTAGTTGCGGTGTAGTCCTTATTTTTGCTTCAAAATCTTTTTGTTGTACAATCAATGCAGCAATTATTTTTTATAAATGTGATGTCCATTGAGCTCATTGTCAAGTGCTCACATACTTTTGGCCGTATATAGCAATAAGGGTTGCACTTTTTGCGCGTGAAATAATATTAGCACGGAAAGGTTTTGAGGTCAAGAGTGTGTATTTTCTTTTTTTACGTTAATAATAATAGATGTACACCAGGCACGTTGCCATTCGGTACAGGCTGTGTGTACCTTTACTGTAATATAACAGTTCTAGTTCTGTAGCTGATTCATACCCATGCCCAGAGCTCCTGAAGGAACAAACCTTAAATTATGCAAGGAGGAAATAGCTGCCAGACAGAAAATTAAAAAGGAAAAAGCTTTTCAGGTTGAAATATTTGTCGGACACGTCTGCTGTGCCCCAGACGTCCCTTTACAGCTCTTTACCCCCAACTCTCAGAATGAGTTTCCACCTCGCTTTTCCAAAGCCAGGGAGCTGTCTGCTCACTTCTGCTCACCTCTACAGTCTGTCTCGTTAGTTTAATTATCACTCTGAAATGTCAGCAGATTTATTGTGGGCCTCCGATTTACAGTAGATTTCAAGCTGATGTTGAGTCAGTCAACGCTCTATAAGCTCAGTCAACCGGCAGCCTACAAGCTCTGTGTGATTTAAGGGGGTTTCTTAAGGCAGTTACCATTTGTAAAAGTCATCATCCTGCTTTATGCCTGTGACCTTCATTGTGTCCACGTGCTGTAAATATCTAAACAGGCCTTGTGAAGAAGCAAGGAGCAGGAGAGGACAGTGTTGACCTGTGCAGCTCTAGAAACAATTTGCAAAACAAGGTGTTAACTAAGAGTGTAGCTTAAGACTAGGGTAATCTGCAAGACAGAATCAATTATGGCCACACATTTAGTCTACTACACATTACTCTACTTCAACTGTAAATCACATTATATGATAAAAAGCTTGTATGTGTTGTGCTCTTAAAATGTGATGTAACACAATGCCTGCATTATAAACATAGTTTTTTTTTAAACTACTACCTCTACTACACAGTGTACCAAAACTGTTTTGCTATAGATTTGCTTTTACAACAATGACTCAGTAGTAAATGTAGTAGGCATCCTCTTTTTATAGATAATTCTATGTACATGAACTAAAAGTAAAAAAAATATTCTCTGATTTTTTGGTACTGTTTATTTTATTAAAAGAACATTATTATGTTATTTTCATTTCCCAGTCTACATAAAAGTATCAGTGATTTTACAGCATAATAGTTACTACAGATGAACAAAAACCTTTTCCTTTTCAGATTATATGAACTTTGAGATGTTTTAAGGGGTTCTATAAATGCTGTAAAATTCTAGATTCGCATTTGGAAATGTAGTGAATAATTTTTAGCAACGTTTCTGACATGTAGCGCTGGTTGCAATGTTAATCAAAGCTACAGGTATGCTTATTCTAATATGCTATTATATTTTCCAGTCTGTTACACTAGCCCAGCACCGCTAAAAAAAGGCACTAAAATTCCAAAACAGTGCAATATTTGTTAAACTGTCATTTTTTGTCATTTTTTATCTTTACATTTCTATTTTTTATTATATGTATAGACATTGTACAGTATATCTCTATATTCTTGAAAGTTGCTGTAATGTTGCAAATTTCCCCCTGCGGCATAATAAAAGGCTATCTCATCTTATCTTAAAATCCAGGTTTGACGCTCAGCAGGTACAGAAATAATTGACTGTGTCTGAGGGGGAGATAGTCGAACGGGTTTCTTGTTGCTGATGCAGCTGCGGCCTTTGTTAGTTGCTGAATAGTAGAATCAGTAAACATGATTCTCTGTGCATGAATCTCTCTGTGATACTGCTCTCTGAGGCCTCGTTTCTGGCAGGTAAAAACAAGAGGTCCGTGACTGCACTCATGTCGTATTGGCCGATGAAGTTACAAATAGGGAATTGTATGGCTAGATTTGGAAGAGTAAAAAAAGTAAAAAGAAAAACATAAATTAGGTGAAAATGAGACTTATATAAGAATTTTAAGTAACTTTTACCCAAAAACTATATTGTTTAGATATTTACACCCAAAGAAGTAAATTAAGCTTACACTTTTTATTACTGATACCGAAATGTTAGATTTTAAGTGAACATAACTAATAAGTACTAAATTGTTAAAAGCAAAAACAACAACAGGGTTTATGATATGTTTTTCTTTCACATCCCTCCCTCTCACTTTCTCTCTCTCACACCTAACCTGTGATGATTTATTTACCTTTTGAAATGTCAACCACTGGAATGTTCCATATGTGGATCTGAGTTGCCTGTTTCAAGTGCTAGGTTTAACACATTTGGTTTGGGATGCTGTTGAAGTAAAATTGTGTCCATGTGCTTATCTTTATTTCTACAGCTCTTGTTGGTTTTGTGACCAGCTTTGGTCAGTTATATTGAAATGATGCGTCATGTAAAAAAAGAATCCTGTACCTTTCCGAATAGAATGCATCCAGTATTGTGCACCTGTATCATTTGACCCAGCTCAGAAATGTTCAATGTCTAACCATTTACATCCTGCTAGTTCTTCTGTCTTACATACATTTTTTACTGTTTGCACCTTCACTGTTACATGTCACAGGAAATTAAACGTATGTGAGGGCCAAAGTCTGTCTGTTATGCACCCATATGTTTAAACAAAGTTCACACCAGCCAGGTTCCCTTCAGTATTCAGGTCATTCCAAAATCTTGCTGTTTTTTAGGCTGTGCATCTGCTGATGGGTGAAGTCATCTTTCAACAGCACATCTGGCCCGCAGGAGCAGCGTGGCTGCCAATATCCAGCTTTGCCACACACATGGAAAACCCCAATGTTTTGAAAACATACGATTAACTAATTAACTAATCTGTTCTTTGTATCATTTTAGGGAAATCATTTTAAATGCAGTGGTTTAATAGGATGTTTGTTAAATAAAATATTTTAGATTACAATAACATCTCCAAATGTTTTTTTTTATTCATGTAGCTTACCTGTGTCAGAACTACTAGACATGCTCTTTTCATATCACAGTGGTTATAAATACCCACTTAATATATCTTTCTGACATATAATTCCTAAGAAATTTCTAGTTTCTAATTCATTCGGTTTATGTCAGTTGGGCTGGAACAGCAGCTTCTTTCTGTCAAAAGAAAAATAATGCACCTCTTGTTTAAACGTGTAATAGGTTTAAACTTGTTTGACCTTTGCCCTCTTAAACATGGGCTTGTGTCAGGCTGTGTTTGGATATGGAGACTGACAGAAAATAAACGCTTGTGGATGTAATGTAAATCATTCAGAGCTGATGAAAACTCACTGCTTCTGGTCAGGTATGTTCTGAAATGTCAAGATGTTTTTTCTTTCTTATGCATTTTTCCCCAGTTTTCCTTCCATTCTTGTCGTATCCAGTTACCCGATTGCATTTTGCTTCCTCTACTGCTACTGACCTTCACTCCTGATCGACAAGGGCAGTGACTGACACACGCCACCTCAGACAGAGGTGCAGTAGCTGATCGTTTCTTTTTACCTGCACAAGGTGGGTTCAAATAGGGATTGCACATAGAGAGTCATGCATCAATCTCCATTATCCACCGTCTCTGTGCAAATGCCATTGATTAGCCAGCAGAGGCCGTAACTGCAGCAGTCATGAGGAATCCCCTCGGAATTTCCACCCTTAGACAAGCCAATTATTGTCTGTATAGGCCAAGCTTTTTCTAAAGTGTTTGTAGACAGTTCTTCAGATTACAGTGCCATGACAGCCTTTTCTTAACAGACCTAAAATTAGCCTAATACAAATAACCTAAATTGAAGCAAACTTATTATTCTTATGCTTTTATTAGGTTTTTGAAAACTTTAAATAAGTACATTTTAGCAATTTACTGAGGTCTGCCACTTGGCAGCATAAGGATTTCACTTGTATCCCTTTTTAAAAGACCTCATATCTTCACTGCACACAACTGTATGCATCTCTTAACACTTTAGGCCAGAGGTTGCCAGATTTTTATTGCATGGTCTGGAGATTTTTCTTGCTGTATAATTCAGTAGAAATCAGGAAAGAATTATTATATAATTACTACAGATACAAAAAGAAAATTCATATTGTTTTTGAATTAAAAACACACTTTAGTAAAAGTCTAATAGCTATGTAAAATCATGTGCAGTTGCTAAATTGATTTTATGGCTTTGATTGTTCTTGTCGTTGATTTGCACCGGTCACTGCAGTTTATATGCCTAATAATAGGTTCAATGGGTGGCACGGTGGCTCAGTGGGTAGCACTGTCGCCTCTTAGCAAGAAGGTCCTGGGTTTGATCCACATGGTGGAGAGGTCCTGGGTCCTTTCTGTGTGGAGTTTGCATGTTCTCTCCGTGTCTGCGTGGGTTTCCTCCGGAGTTCTGTTTTCCCCCCACAGTCCAAAGACATGCAAGTGAGGTGAATTAGAGAGACAAAATTGTCCATGACTGTGTTTGACATTAAAAATTTGAACTGATTAATCTTGTGTAACCAGTAATTACCTGTCCTGTCATGAATTTAACCAAAGTGTGTAAAAGATGACTTTAAAATCCTAATTCATTCATTAATAGGTTCGATGATACGACTTTAACCATTGATGAATAAATACAAGCTATATGTGCAAGCCCATGTTGTCCCTTGACTATTTTGACTGTGATGTTTGTATTCACAAACAAAAATAACCAAGCATTTTTTTTAAATACCAGCCAAAATATTAGTACATCTAAAATCAGAAATACTTGATTAATCAGTTTAGTGGCCATTTGTATGTACTGATGGGCTGTATAAATGAAAACTGTTTCAGTAGAACAACTTAATGTATGATGTGCCAGACAAGCTTTGATTTTATTTAGCAGGTGAATTTAGAAGTCCAGATTTGACAAGCATGGTGTACTGTGACAGGGACACAGAAGAGGGTACATAGCGACAGGGGATGTAGAGTTAAGGGGATGTAAAAAATTTGGGGGATGGTACTGTGAGGGTCAGAGCTGGCGCAGAGGGACTATGTTTAATTTAGTGGGTAAGGTTACACATCAAATCAATTACAAGAACAAGGAGCTATAAATTGACTCAACATACCAACAGCTGTGTTCTTACGTTTAATCTTTTAAAGAGATTAAGGATTGGTTCTGAATGTTTTCTGCTATGATCTACTATAATCTGAAAGACGGTGTGACTGCTACAACAAAACACTTTTCCATGCATAATGCAGCTTTGTTAAATTCCATATACATATATATCATAGCTTGAAACTATTTTTTCCAAAGCAGTGCCATCTTTTCTATCTGTCTCTTCATTCTATCTATCAACGTGACCATACTACTCGTGCCCTAAATTTAAATTTAGTGTGCTCTCTCAGAGTCTGCCACCCAACCCAATTTCTCAGTCCACAGTCCTCAGCTGACTTTCAGGATTCATCTGTCTCAAGGCCCCTGTGACTGTGAACATGCCTGGGTGTGAAATAAACTTTCTGATAAGCTGTGAACAATGTTGTTGGACATTAATGATCCACCACACAGAAAATGATGGATGGCTGCAGTCCACCCCCGTCACCTTCTGTTCCTAATGACAGAACATCCCCACTCATCATCTGTTAAAAGATCCTGCTGTTTACCCCCGTGTCTTATTTACATACTGTTTTGTAGAGCTTGTTAAACACTGTTATGTATTCCTAGCCCTTCCTGGAATGTGTCCTACTCAGTCTTTGAGTGTCCTTTTGGCACTCTAACTTTTTTTCTTCAACGAGGGATCTTCAAAAAGTTTCTGCACTTTTATATTTTGGTTGGAAACGGTGAGGGAGGGAGGGAGGAGTAGTAATTGGTCATGTCTGAGAGACTGAGAGAGCTTATAGTTCGGATTTAGCGCCATCTGATTTCCACTTTTTTGGACGATCAAAGAAGCTTTAAAGGGAAGAAGATTTTCATATGATGATGATGTGAAAGCAGCAGTGCATCAGTGGCTATGCGCCCAACCAAAAACAATTGCTGATGGCATTAAAACGTTGGTTTGACGCTGGGAGAAATGCATCGGAAGGCGACTATGTAGAAAAGTCATGTAATTTGTTTTTAAAATTCTTAATAGAGTTTAAAAGTGCAGAAACTTTTTGAAGAACCCTTGTACAAGTATGAGTGTACCATACCCCGATCAGCCATAACATTAAAACCACCTCCTTGTTTTTACACTCACTGTCCATTTTATCAGCTCCACTTACCATATAGAAGCACTTTGTAGTTCTACAATTACTGTAATCCATCAGTTTCTCTTCATGCTTTGTTAGCCCCCTTTCATGCTGTTTTTCAATGGTCAGGACTCTCCCAGGACCACCACAGAGTAGATATTATTTGGGTGGTGGGTCATTCTCAGCACTGCAGTGACAAGACATGGTGGTGTGTTAGTGTGTGTTGTGCTGGTATGAGTGGATAAGACACAGCAGTGCTGATGGAGTTTTTAAACACCCCACTATCACTGCTGGATTGAGAATAGTCCACCAACCAAAAATATAACCAGCCAACAGCACCCCGTGGGCAGCATCCTGTGAGCACTGATGAAGGTCTAGAAGATGACCAACTCAAACAGCAGCAATAGATGAGCAATCGTCTCTGACTTTACGTCTACAAAGTGAACCAACCAGGTGGGAGTGTCTAATAGAGTGGACAGTAAGTGTACAGCAGCGCTGCTGTGTCTGATCTACTCATACCAGCACAACACACACTAACACACCACCACCATGTCAGTGTCACTGCAGTGCTGAGAATGATCCACCACCCAAATAATACCTGCTCTGTGGTGGTCCTGTGGGGGTCCTGACCACTGAAGAACAGGGTGAAAGCAGGCTAAAAAGATATGTAGAGAAACAGATGGACTACAGTCAATAATTGTAGAACTTCAAGGTGCTTCTATATGGTAAGTGGAGCTGATAAAATGGACAGCAAGTGTAAAAACGAGGTGGTTTTAATGTATTGTACGTGGCTGTCTGTAATCTGTAATTTGACTAAATACACATATTCACTGACCATTACTGGTCAGTTATATGGATTAAACAGTGCATTCATCCATAGCAGAACCGAGTATGGTCACTGTCATGAATAGCTTTAATGACCGCTCTGTAGAAGCCCTTTTCAGCTGATTCCCACACTGCATGTGTGATCCCTGTGTTTGGATTATGCTGTAATTCTATTGCTATAAAACCACAGAGAGCTGTTAATGTTAGAGAAAAGGCCGGTTAAGGGGCTGTTAAGGGCCATAGGTTTTCTCTGATGCGTTGGTCTGTGTCGGACAGTACGTACTACAGTATGTGTCCAAACCAAAATTGCTTGGAAAGCGGCAAAATGATTGGTGTTGATGTTGGTTTTAATGCACAGGCCTAATGACTGTGTAGTCTACGAATGAGGTAGCAGCAGATAGCTTTGTATGTGTGTTCAGAGGTGGCTAAGGCCGACTGGTTTGTTTTTCCAGCTGTTCGAAGGGAAAGCCCAGTCCCTCGTGACTTATGTTTCTCCAGCTGTTCTCAGATCAGCGAGAGCCCCCAAGTGGCCTCTGCCAGCACCAGTGCATCAGTTTAATAAAGATTCTATGTCATATCTGTCTGCTTATTGCTCCCATGGTTGGGTTTATTGTTTGTCCATTGTTTGACCTTTGAACTACAGAAAGGTTTGGTTAGAAAGAGACCTCTGGATTTGCTTCAACAAGATCTACAAAGAGGTGGCAGACCAAATCAAGTGTTGAGCCACCACATCTTTATTTGGTTGGTGTTTTGGTGATGCTGTAAAGGAGTGCTGTTTAACACAGTGGTTAGATTCCATAGCTGTTTAAATGGGTTAAGATCTGGTGACTGCCAAAACCATAGCTTGTTATTAACATATTTTTTTCCACTTATCAAACCATCCTATGGCCCTTTAAATGGGGGCATTGTTATCCTGGAAGTGACCATTCCAATCAGATGAAAATACATTTATGGCATTGATCAGACTGTTAGAATAACTTGGAAAATACCTTCAACAGTATATCAGGACCTCCAGATTCTTTGCTATAGGGGTCAAGGATTCAGCCATAAACAGTGCATACCACACATTGCACTCACATATGAGGGATCTTCAAAAAGTTTCTACACTTTTATATTTTGGTTGGAAACGGTGAGGGTGGGAGGAGTAGTAATTGGTCGTGACTGAGAGACTGAGAGAGAGCTTATAGTCTGGATTTAGCGCCATCTGATTTCCACCTTTTTGGACTGCTCAAAGAGCTTTAAGGGGAAGAAGATTTTCATGTGATGCTGATGTGAAAGCAGCAGTGCATCAGTGGCTATGCACTCACATTTTTTGCTGTTGGCATTAAAAAGTTGGTACGACGCAGGAAAAAAAGCATCACTATGGCTATGGTCACTATGTAGAAAAGTGATGTAATTTGTTTTTGAAATTCTTAAGAAATAGAGTTTGAAAAAGTGTGGAAACCTTTTGAAGAATTCTCATATTTGATTAAAAAAATTGTGAGTGATGGCTTATCTTACTGATCTCTAGTAGAAGTTGTTCTCAAACTTTGTGAACTTGGGATGCAACAGGACGCAGTACTAGTCCTTAACTCTACATCCCCGCAGTAATGAGTCTTCATACAGTATATATAGAAATAATAGGGCCAAAGTATACATGTAGCAGATTACAGGTTGGGAACCCCGCTTTAAAACAGTGCTTTTGACTGTGTATCAAAATCTTGATATTAAATAAAGAGAAACCAAATCTGCTTAGCACAGATATTTACATTTACAGCAATGTAAATTACAATTGTGACTATATACCATTCAAAAATGGCGGCACGGTGGCTCAGTGGGTAGCACTGTCGCCACACAGCAAGAAGGTCCTGGGTTCGGTCCCTAGGTGGGGCGGCCCGGGCCCTTTCTGTGTGGAGTTTGCATGTTCTCCCAGTGTCTGCATGGGTTTCCTCTGGGTGCTCCGGTTTCCTCCCACAGTCCAAAGACATGCAAGTGAGGTGAATTGGAGACACTAAATTGTCCATGACTGTGTTCGATATAACCTTGTGAACTGATGAATCTTGTGTAATGAGTTACTACCGTTCCTGTCATGAATGTAACCAAAGTGTAAAACATGACGTTAAAATCCTAATAAACAAACAAAACAATCCAAGAATTTAAGGGCTAAGGGCATTGCTTAAGGGCCCAACAGTGGCAGTGCTGGGACTTGAACCAGCAAACTTGCAGTACACCTGTCTTCAAGCTTCTACAGATTTTTTATCTGTAATATTTTATTTAGGTTATTTCTTTGAAATTAAAATCTGGTCTTGGATTTTCTTTACATGTATGAATGAATGCAATGTTTTCATGGACGTACTTCTGTACATACAGTCCTTTTTAGGTGATGGCTGGTGCTTAGAATATAAGCTCTGTGCTTCAGTCCTATCCTTAAAGGGTTAACATGTGCCATTGTTGATAGTCCCAGCTGGTCAGACATGTCTGTCAGCACAGCTATTACAATCCTGTCTGTTAGGAGAGGGGGAGCGGGGATTGTGACCTTGGAGCTGGAGCTGAACATTATCCTCTGACTGCCCCCAAATACATGTTACTTTTAGAAATCATTGAGGGCACATGTTTGTATGTGTGCATGGTGAACGTACCACCTGTTAATGCATTTTTATGTAACTTAAAGTCTTAGGCAGCTCTTTGTGGAGTGCCGCAATAACTTCCTGCTGGTATTCCAAAAACACACTCTGGCCTCTGCAAAGTAGTGCAGTGTGATAATTCAACAATGGTTAGTCATGATCTCTGTGTGTAAGAAAGAGAGAATGATATATACAAAGAGAAAGTGAGAGTGTGCTAATGTCTTTGAGGTACCCCTGAGAACTAAGCGAGGGTGTTAATTTTGCCTGCTCGACAAAAGAGCTTTGCAATATTTAGTGTATGAAGCCCTAAGTGGATAGTTAGCCAGATGTTATGCTTCGTGTGAAAGCGTGGGGTTGCACTTTACAACAAAACAGGCACACCAGAGAAAACACGGTGGTCCTCATACCGCTCTTTATAGAAGGTCAGTAGGTTATTGCATCCTACAGGGAGGATATTTGAGTCCACTGCAACAAAGACAGCCTAAACAGCTTTAATTTATTTGATATTCTTTTAATTTCCTCACCAACATGTGGCCTCATATATCTTTTTTTATTTATTTGCAGTCTGCATACTCTTTTTTTTCTATTCCGGTCGCTCAGCACCCTTTATGCTAAATTTAGATTTGACTTCAGTTCAAAACGTCTGTTAATGAATTAACACTGGGCACAAGGCAGGAATACACCCTGAAAACAGCACCTGTGCATTTTAGGGCATCATGTACTTACATACTCACTCACTTACCCCTATAGAAAATTTACAGATACCAATTTAGATGAGAGAACATGAGAGTTATGCAGGACCCATCCCACCAGCTGTGCCACTGTTCTGCCTTAAAATAAAGTATGCTTCCAAAATGCTTAATTATATCTTGTAGAAAGTATACTTTGCTTATTTATTCAGAAAAACTTAATACTAATAAATCATCACTACATCTGTTTAGCCTTTTTTTATTTAATTTACTAATGTACAGAGTTCCATTGGTGACATCCCATAAATAAATTAAAAAAATGCATGACCACGACTTAATGCATGGAAACAAGATAATTAAGTCATGGCTACAACTTAGTAAGGTGTGGGAAGGAGATATGTGAAGATATAGTCTGGTTTGAGTTAAAACTTAAGCATTAGCTTATATAAAGCTGGGCTTATCTTTCATACATATTTATATACATGCACCCCCCTAGACCATATGTCAGATTCTGTATGCTTGTAGGCTGTGGATAAAATAAAAGCATCTTGTTGCCACACATTACCTTACTAAGGCATTGCCATGACCTAATTATCTTATTCTCATACCTTACTAAGTCGTTGCTATGCATTATTTTTTATTTATACGTGACGTCACCAGCAGAGCTCAGTACATATGTGTTTTTGCTCTTGTTTTGTTACTTTGTTGTTTTTCTTTGCATTGTGTGATATTTGTCACATCAGACCACGAGCTAAAATCATAGACAATAAGGTAAAAGCCCTGAGTGGGAGAGCTGTAAAGTAATTGGTGCTTTACACCAGCCCTGATGAGTCTCCATTGCAGTGCAACTTGTTTATTATGGTATAAGTTATACCCAGGCATATATGTCTTTGCTCTTAATAGTACAGTGTGTAACTTCTTAATGTAATTTTTAAGCATGCATTAGTCTGTTCTGAATACAACCCTGCATAAACCAATTATAACAGCAACAGAAATTATAACCAGGATGTTCGAACATACGGTTTAAAACATCAGTATCAGACAAAAGCCCAAAATATGAAATGTGAAGCCCTGCACCTGCAGGACTGAATGAATACTAGTGTAGGATGCTTAACCAAGGTAGAACAATACTGTGGCTAACAAACTAACACTAACAAACAAGGGACAGTGAAGAAATAAATAAATTGGCCAAAATAACAGAAACAAGGGAACCCAAAGTAAAATGGGAACGTTCCATCAGCTGGCACAGCCTGTGCCCAGCGTTGGTCCATGCATGGAGTCTTTTCCAGAAACGGGTCATCATGCTGTCTCTGGGGCATTTTACCTTTCCAGTGGAAACAACAGTAAAGGCTGAATGCACTGCTACCTCAGCCAGGTTCCCATTGAAAAAAAGATAAAGATTCCGGACATATATAGTTGGTGGAAAGCCAGACCAAGTTCGAGTGTCATTGTTTCAGAGAAAAGCGAGCAGGCAAATAATGATCTGTTAACGCTCACCTGCTCTTCACTGAGTAATAATTAGCTCCAGGTGTGAGATTAGAAGTAAATTACTTGCACAAATATATTTTCATACTTTCATATTCTCTATTTGCTGTGGACTATCATAGCTTCTAGTTATGACATAGCCAAAATAGTATTTCACTATTCTCAGGAAATTTGGCAAAATTTCTTTCTCTGAAGAACAAATACAGAAATGTAATTCAGGATAGCCACCACACTGTGAGGTCTGATCCCTGATTTGTGTTTATTTGTTTGCACCCTGTCATGAAAACCTTCCCATCAACTGCACGTTAATCATGTCAGCAGACTTTCCAAGCATCTTCTTTGCTTTGCATTGAAACCACTCCCAGACCAGACCTCCGATGAATTTACGACTCTCTCCTCACCTCTTCATTCCTCTCTATCCTGCTTCTAATCTTCTTCTATTCCACCTGCTTCCCGCTGGTGGCTTCTTCCTGTCACTGCACAGAAATACATATTACATGCAATCACTGACTACACTTGTTTTATATATATTAAGATGCTACCATTGTGGTGAGGGCTACTTAAAAGCTACGGTGATGGAAAACCTCCGGGTCTTGCTGAGAACCCATCTTGAGTTTCATACCAGAGGACATTCATGGCTCAGCACTGGTGCAAATGGTCTAAAGTTGTACAGTTAATTTATGGTACATTGTTGTACTTTTGGTGGCTTGATTGGCATTCATGTAATTACTGTAGATTTCTAAACTTAGTACTAAGTTAGTTTAGTACTTTAGTACTGTTAGTATTGATAATTTCTAGCAACTCTATACATTACATATTAGAACTGTAATAAAGATCAATCTGAAGATGTAAATCACCACTCCTGCAATGTTTACATTGTTTTTCTGATTTGTTACCCAATCTTTACTTTATCCTATAATAAACACCACTATATAAATAGAATCTAAAGAAATAATTGCATGCAACTTTCCTTATTTTAATCCTAAATAAGTTGTACCCGAATGTTGTCTGTGATCAAAGTGTCATACTACATATACAAACAAAATAAACATTTTCAATATGCCAGACACCTCCATAATATTAATAATCACACAGAAATTTAAACATTGCTTTAATTCCACCTTGCACTATTTTTTGGATCTCCAAAAGAAATTATAAAGTTATTTCATATAGTTATTTCATTTTGAGAATAACAGGTGGTCAGCTGTTGAACCCCTGAGCAAGGTATTCAGTGTATTAGCTCACAGCTGTAAGTTGCTTTGGTTGCTTTTGAATCTGTCTGATAAATGCTGGCAACATGCGAAACAAGACTGACATCACTGACGTCATTTGGATGGATAGATAGATAGATAGATAGATAGATAGATAGATAGATAGATAGATAGATAGATAGATAGATAGATAGATAGATAGATAGATAGATAGATAGATAGATAGATAGATAGATAGATAGATAGATAGATAGATAGATAGATAGAGATACATTACAGATTACAGACTGTGAAAAGGTTGGCATGTTCTCTGTACTTGTTTTTCCCCAGTTACTTTGGTTTACCTTTAAAACATGCCAGTGGGTGAATTGGCAAATGTTTATTACCCTGGGTCTAAATAAGTAGTGAGTAATGAGTAAGTGTAATGCTCTCCAATGGACTGGTACAGTGTAGTTCCAACTAGAGTAGGCTCTGGACCCACGGCTATCCTGAATATGTCTCAGTATTGCACTGTGCCTAACAGAAATTCATTTTAACCTTCTTATCATCTCTTACTCTCGCATGACTTTTTGTTTTTCCAAGCATGACTGGATCTGTCCACTTCCTAAAGTTATGTCTCAAAGTTTACAAAAAAAAGATACATTCATTCAATCACACAAAAATGTCCCACAGGTGAACTGATAAAGGAAGCAAAAGCAGCGGTGTTGTTACAGACACTTTAATTTTATAGTGCAGACACACGACTTTATCATCTGATCCAGCCGAAAATGCTGCCCATCATAATTCACTTTCCAGTCAGACACTGCATGAAGCACCTCTAGAATAACGCTTCATGCTGCTCTGTGGCATTTTGCCCAGGGATGACCATAACATACTGAACACAGTCTGTCCTGACCTCATGGAGACTCAAAAGACGAGCATTGTAGTTTATCCAGACCACAGAACTGGGACACAGATTCATATCATCATACAGACAATGTGGTTTTCACTCATTTTAAACTGGTCTGTCATAAATTCTGTAATCAGGAGCCAGAATAAACATGTTTATATAGTATATTATTATATTGTATTTATTGTATTAGGATTTTAACATCATGTTTTAGACACTTTAGACACAGGACAGGTAAGTTACTGGTTACACAAGATTCATCAGTTCAAGTCTTTAATGTCAAACACAGTCATGGACAATTTTATATCTCTAATTCTCCACTTGCATGTCTTTGGACTGTGGAGGGAAACCGGAGCTCCCCGAGGAATCCCACCCAGACACAGGGAGAACGTGCAAACTCCACACAGAATAATAATAATAATATATTATATACATAAATACATGCATATACTGTATGTATATTATAATATACATTAAAACCACCTCCTTGTTTCTACACTCACTATCCATTTTATCAGCTCCATATAACACCATATACAGTGGGGTCAAAAAGTTTTTAGTCAGCCACTGATTGTGCAGGTTTTCCTACTTAAAAAGATGAGAGAGGTCTGTAATTTTCATCATAGGTACACTTCAACTATGAAAGACAAAATGAATCCAGGAAATCACATTGTAGGATTTTTAAAGAATTTATTTGTAAATTATGGTGGAAAATAAGTATTTGGTCAATAACAAAAGTTCAACTCAATACTTTGTAACATAACCTTTGTTGGCAATGACAGAGGTCAAACGTTTCCTGTAAGTCTTCACCAGGTTTGCACACACTGTAGCTGGTATTTTGGCCCATTCCTCCATGCAGATCTCCTCTAGAGCAGTGATGTTTTGGGGCTGTCGCTGGGCAACACGGACTCCACAAATTTTCTATGGGGTTGAGGTCTGGAGACTGGCTAGGCCACTCCAGGACCTTGAAATGCTTTTTACGAAGCCACTCCTTCGTTGCCGGAGCGGTGTGTTTGGGATCATTGTCATGCTGGAAGACCCAGCCACGTTCCATCTTCAATGCTCTCACTGATGGAAGGAGGTTTTGGCTTAAAATCTCACGATACATGGCCCCGTTCATTCTTCCCTTAACACGGATCAGTCGTCCTGTCCCCTTTGCAGAAAAACAGCCCCAAAGCATGATGTTTCCACCCCCATGCTTCACAGTAGGTATGGTGTTCTTGGGTTGTTCTTCTTCCTCCAAACACGACGAGTTGAGTTTTTACCAAAAAGTTCCATTTTGGTTTCATCTGACCACATGATATTCTCCCAATCCTCTTCTGGATCATCCATATGCTCTCTGGCAAACTTCAGACGGGCCTGGACATGTACTGGCTTAAGCAGGGGGACACGCCTGGCACTGCAGGATTTGAGTCCCTCTCGGCGTAGTGTGTATACTGATGGTAGCCTTTGTTACTTTAGTCCCAGCTCTCTGCAGGTCATTCATCAGGTCCCTCCGTGTAGTTCTGGGATTTTTGCTCACCGTTCTCATGATCATTTTGACCCCACGGGATGAGATCTTGACCCCAAGGGAGATTATCAATGGTCTTGTATGTCTTCCATTTTCTTACAATTGCTCCCACAGTTGATTTATTCACACCAACCTGCTTGCCTATTGTAGATTCACTCTTCCCAGCCTGGTGCAGGTCTACAATTTTCTTCCTGGTGTCCTTCGACAGCTCTTTGGTCTTGGCCATGGTTGAGTTTGGAGTCTGACTGTTTGAGGCTGTGGACAGGTGTCTTTTATACAGATAATGAGGTCAAACAGGTGCCATTAATACAGGTAACGAGTGGAGGACAGAAGAGCTTCTTAAAGAAGAAGTTACAGGTCTGTGAGAGCCAAAAATCTTGCTTGTTTGTTATTGACCAAATACTTATTTTCCACCATAATTTACAAATAAATTCTTTAAAAATCCTACAATGTGATTTCCTGGATTTTTTTTCTCATTTTGTCTCTTATAGTTGAAGTGTACCTATGATGAAAATTACAGACCTCTCTCATCTTTCTAAGTAGGAGAACTTGCACAATCAGTGGCTGACTAAATACTTTTTGACCCCACTGTAGAAGCACTTTGTAGTTCTACAATTACTGATTGTAGTCCATCTATTTCTCTACATACTTTTTTAGCCTGCTTTCACCCTGTTCTTCAATGGTCAGGACCCAACAGGACCACCAGAGAGCAGGTATTATTTAGGTGGTGGATCATTCTCAGAACTGCAGTAATGACATGATAAGTACACTCCACTTACTGTCAACTCTATTAGACACTCCTACCTAGTTGGTCCACCTTGTAGATGTAAAGTCAGAGACGATCCAGCAGCACAACACACACACTAACACACCACCATCATATCAGTGTCACTGCAGTGCTGAGAATGATCCACCACCTAAATAATACCTACTTTGTGGTGGTCCTGGGAGAGTCCTGACCATTGAAGAACAGCATTAAAGGGGGCTAACAAAGCATGCAGAGAAACAGATGGACTACAGTCAGTAATTGTAGAACTACAAAGTGCTTTTATATGGTAAGTGGAGCTGATAAAATGGACAGTGTGTAGAAACAAGGAGGTGGTTTTAATGTTATGGCTGATTGGTGTATAGTCGAGCTTTTTTAAATAAACATTTTATTGTGGTCAGGATCTTGTGGCTCATCAGAAAACACTGGGCACAAGACAGGAATACACCCTGGACAAGGTTCACTGACACATTTACTCAAGCACTGCTAGAGACAGTTTAACATGGCCATTCCTTGTGTTTTTAGAAGGTGAATGGGAAAAGGGTAATAAGAAAAATAGCAGCACAGACATGAGGTGATCATGCCAAACCTTTCACCACCAGTGAACCAAGGTCCTCACTCTACCAGCTGTGCCTTTCTTTGTATACACACATTTTACTCTTTAATTTTAAAGGGCTAAAAAATTAAATAATTAAAATGTGTTTATACATCTATGCACATCGTTGATAAATTGATATCATATAAAGTATAATCATCTCAAACTTAATTCTAAAAATCCTTTTTACTGACACTAAACAGTTACAATACACCTTCTTATGCTTACCAAAGTGTAGATTTCTTGTGTTTTCTATAACATTACTTATATAAAAGTTCTACTTCTACTTTATGCACTGTGGTTAGACAGCCTCCAATTTGTTTATGCGTTTTAAGAATGCAGGAATTGTAAGAAATTAATATTGGTAGTATCAGTTCATCCAAATATTACACAGGCAGTATAATGAACTCCACCTTTAACAGCCTAAGTTGATTCATAAATGTGTTCCATATTACCCAAATAAAATGTGTCTGAAAATACCCCTTACTTTCTTTCAATATTCTGAATAAATAAAGCAAGGTTATGGAGATTACATTTATGCTTTGTCCTCACGCCCCACCATCCTTACGGTTCACAGCAAACCTCTGGAGAGCGGGTCTGTCTCTGTTTAGTTAAAAAGGTTATCTGTAATATATGAAGGTGCTAAGCAGAGATCTGTCAGAGTTAGAAGGTCTGAGGAAGCGTGTCTGTGCGCTTTCATACATGACTTGTGTAGGTGTGGGTGCGTGCACAGCTTCACACAGGCGGCGGGTCAGTCTTAATGGTTTTATTGAATTAATGACATGAGTGAAAGATCAGCGATGGCTGGAGGCGGCAGCCGGCCCTGTCTTTAGACTGATGGCAGCCGATCGGAATGCCAGTTGCGAGCCTTGAAAGAATAGACGACTTCAATTGGGTTACTGTTCTGTGGAGAAAGCGAGAGCGTGTAGAGGCACACTCTTTAACTTAATTAAACACTAATATGAAGCAGTCAGAGCTTTATACTCAGTCTTTGTTGTGGGGTGTTTGGGGAGGGTCTGGGCCCCTCACAATGTGCTTGCGCTGCAGTGAAGGTGTTATTAGTGCTAGCAGGATTACATGGAGCCCTAAGGCCGTGTCGCTGGACTCCCGTGAGAGGAAGCATAGAGAGACAGGCTGTGATTCAGGCCACGCCGCGGTGTGATCACTGACTAAATAGATTAACTTTTTCTTTTATGATTGTTTTGTTGACAGGTAGAATGGACGTGTATTTTTCTAAACTTTCTGCTCGTTAGGAAGTCTGTAAATCTGACCTTTATATTATTAATCATGTGACATATGACATTTGAGACATACAGTATACACTATACTTGGACACCTGACCATGACCTTGTTGGGCATCCCATTTTAAAACCAAATGTTATTCAAATAGTGACCTCTTTCTGAGAAGGCTTCTCATAAGAGTTTAAAGTATGTCTGTGGGAATTTGTGCTTAATAAAGAGCATTTGTATGGCTGGGCACTGATGTTGCTCCAGAAAGCCTCAATTGATGTTCCAGTTTATTCCAAAGCTGTTAAGTGAAGCTGAGGTCAGGGCTCTGTGCATGCAAACTTTTCTTCATGTCTTTGTGCCCCTGTGTACAAAGTAAGGTCTATAGTGCTGGAACAAGAAAGAGCCTTCCATAAAGTGTTGCTGCAAAGTTGGCAGCATATACAGTAATTTCTATTATATAATTGATTTATTACACCTGTTAGCAATTAATGTGGCTGAAACACATACATTCCAAAATTTGAAGGGGTGTCCCAATACTTTTGACCATTAAGTGTTCATTCATCTTTGTCAATTTTTTTTAAAGCATAATAAACTTAAATTCTTTACTGTCCAATATATAAACAGATTCTAAAATAAAACTAGTATTGCTTGCTTGGCTGTGTTTGTTTTGTTTTGAATTTCTACAGTTTGGTTGTAGAAATGAGCATGTGTGTATATGCAGAATGATTGGCATGCTGTCTGGGTGGTCAGATTGGCACATGAAAGGACTTATGTCTTAACAGGATTTTTTTTTGGTGTGCTGTAAGGAGAATGACCATACCCTGTAAGAGACCAATTCCCTAATGGCAATTCTGACACAACCAACAGTCCATGTGTTTCTGGTCAGTACAAAATTTGAAAAATACAGGTTTTATTGACTCAAAGTATCGTTGAACAGGTCATTTTAAACCATTAAACTACCTGGTATGCATGCAATAGAGAAGAAAAAAACATGGCCTAGGACATTTCCACGTTTGCTCTTTTAAAATCCAAGAATCATTTAGCTAAATTAATATATAAATTCAAAATATCCCTGTCTGGTTAATGCCGACAGTCAAAATGAGCTTGCATTTCTCACAGTTGATTTCATATCGCACTCTCAATTATTGTGTTTTCTAGTGATTTAGAAAGACTGCATCCAATATCATACAACAATATCAGTATCAAATGTGCTGTTAGTATTCTGACCCATTGTAAAGTATGCTGAATGCAATTTGGAATGCAGCCTTTGGTGTATATGGTGTATATATACGGTACATAAGGTGTCTCGATAATTGCCAATAAACTGCCTTACACCGGTCATGAGTAAAATAAAGTGATATTTGATAAAAGTGTATTTTAACAAATATTAAGCCTACAAATTATTATAGCCCTAATACTTGATTTATTATTTATGTGTCAAATATACCAAATGTACTAAAGCTAATTCTGTTTTATGCACGTTTACTAGGTTGTAATTTAATAGGGACATTGTCATCCTACAACCCCAAACCAGAAAAAGTTGGGACAGTATGGAAAATGCAAATAAAATAAAATTGCAGTGTTCCTTACATTTACTTTGACTTTTATTTGATTGCAGACAGTTTGAACCACAATAGAGAATGTGTGGAGAATTTTAAAACAAAAAATGCGACATTGATGACCCCGTACTGTTGCACATCTTAAGATGTGTTTGCAGGAAGAATGGGACAAAATAAAAGCTGAAACACTAAATCACTTGGTATCCTCGGTGCCAAAACATCTTTTAAGTGTGGTGAAAAGGAATGGCAACATTACAAAGTGGTAAGTGCTTTACTGTCCCAACTTTTTTTGGAATGTGTTGCAGGCCTGAAATGCAGGAATGGATGTTTATTAATAAATGAAATGAAGTTGACCCAGACACACCATGAAATATCTCAGGTTTTTCACGCTGTCCCAACTCTTTCTGATTTGGGGTTGTATAATATATCCTAAATATTATAGGTCGCAGTCAGATATTTATATCATTTATAATGTAATAACACTTATAGTATATAACACTATAATAAATGTAATCTCCATAACACTATAATAAATCCTAAAAAATATCAAATAGAAATTGACAAATAGAAATAAGAAAAAGAGCTAAACACTGATCATGCCATAAATGACACAAAAACTTGGTGTGATTGAGTAGCAACCTTATTTTTCTTAGATCGGCTTTCCATAGAAGTATTTGGAAAACCATGAGAATGAGCTGTCCAACTATTTTTTAATAATGTTTAATAATGCAGCAACCATAAAATGTTAGCAGTCTACTTTATTTATTTATTAACATGTTGTGTACATGTTTTTTTCACATAAACCTGATTCAGCTAGAATATCTTGCAATACATTTACTGACCGGTCTTTAGACCCAGACTGTGTGCTTTGGATATCCACCACTGATATGCTGGTTAACACACCAAGCACAGACCATGATAATGTTTGGACATAGACTGGCTGTCTTAGACTTTCATCCTCTGTGGATGTTTGGGTAATCAGACCTCGGTGACCTCTGTAAACATCTGGTAATCGCCAAGTCTGGCCTGACCGGATGGAATAACGACTGCTTATAGATCAATTGAGCAAACAAAGGCATTGCTGACAGATCAGATGAGCTCAGAACTGCAGAAGCTTTTCTACACACACCTGTTGCCAAATCCTCACAAACAGATCTGATGGAACCAGTTTTACTTATTTTGCATATTCTTACGATTTCTTATAGACTTATCTGAAGCATGGGAAGAATTAGCTGCCTCTGTTCTTTCCATTTGCTCACTGCCGAGTGTACTGCAGAGAGAAAGTTAGGTCATTCTTCAGGACAGGAAATTGGCTGTATGTCATTTGGAGCTCTGTGTATTTAGTGTATGTTATGACTGAGGTAATATCACAATCTGAAACAAAGCTGCCTTACATTCACCACAGCACCTGAATTCTATATTATTTTTGCTTTACTGGTTGGATTTTAAGACGCTTGTGATGAGAGATTGGAAGCTGTCATGTCTCTTGTTTCACAAGAAAAAGAAATTATAGTGATTAAAATGTGAGTTAAAACAGATCTGTTGTCTACTTAATATCTGTTGTATTTCTTTTACACACCTTGTCAACATGTCTTATAATACTGTTCAGTGTTTCAAGGACATTTTTTTTAGTCAGACAATTAAAAAAACATTTTCTGGCTTAGAATTACCACCTTTATGCCAGTAATATCTTAAGTAACATTGTCAGCTTTCATCAATCAAAGATTGTTTGATTTGACTCTGTTTTTGGCTGATGCACCTACTGACGCAACCCTTCTTATAATATCTGGGCTTTTAACTGACACTGAGAGCACACTGACAAATGCACGTCACAATGGCTTGGCTGTTTGGCCTTCTTCCACCGCTAGGCATAGCTAATCATGTTTGTGTGGGCACCTGACCGGCCGATAGCTCAATTGAGATTCGAATCCAAGAACCCCTGTTAATGACCTAGTGTATTTTACCACTGTATCACCTGTCAGCTTTCATATAAAGAACATGGTTAGGCTTTTAATTGATTATATACAATTAATCTGATATAACAATTAACATAAATCTATCCAGCATCTACTCAGTAGATCAGTATGTCAGTAAATAACACAAAATGGTTATTGTTTTGTTAATAAATAAGGTTTTATTATCAGTCAAATCGCCATGATAAACTACAAATAAATAGTACTTTATAACTAATGATGGACTAATAATTTGTTAGTTAATTATTCTTACAATAACCCAGAGAATGACTATGGCTCCCTCATAACTACTGCTTATTTACTGATAGCTTCAGCATTTAACTGATCTTAACCAAGGGGCCAGTTAAAGAGCCCAGAGTGGCCTGCAAAAAATGGTTCAACTACTCAAAACAACATTTATTACCTGACTAATGTAGATCAAAACAATTCTTAGCATAGTTTACTGATTGTAAAACAAGAATATTACTCTGAGCTGTCAGCCGTGATGTAACCAGGCTTAATAAATTAACTGTGCATAATTGGACAGTTATGGATTAATTATTTAATTATTGTAACATGTATTTGATGTCGATCTTAAGTCAAAGGTACATACAAGAAAATATTATGGCCTGCACTTTACACTGCTGTGAAATAGTATTTGCCCCTTACTTGATTACCTCCACGTTTGCTAATTTGTCATTAATTTGACACATTTAAATGTTTCAGACGTTCAAGTTAAATTAAGATGAAGACAACATTAGTAAACGTAAAACGATCATTCAGTTTATTGAAGATGAAGATTTATTCAAAACCTGTATCACTCGTGAAAAAGCTATAATGTCAAACACAGTCACGGACAATTTAGTGTCTCCAATTAACCTGACTGCATGTCTTTGGGCTGTGGGAGGAAACCGGAGCTCCCGGAGAAAACCCACGCAGACCCTGGGAGAACATGCAAACTCCACACAGAAAGGACCCGGAGCGCTCCACCTGGGAATCGAACCCAGAACCTTCTTGCTGTGTGGCAACAGTGCTACCCACTGAGCCACCGTGCCACCCAATAACTGATTATGTCACCCTTGGCAGTAACAGCTGCAATCAAACATATGTGATAGAGGGTTTTTGAGCATTAATTTACCTTTTAAGGTCTTGTCACAGCATCCCAGTGGGATTCAATTCAGGACTTTGACTCAGGACCAAAAGCTAATTTGTGTTGGAATCAGGAAAAGGGCAAATACCTTCTACTTGACTGTTAGTGATTTGAAATACTGAAATGTACTCTTGGGTAGTACTCTTAAGGGTATGGCTTTTTCTCAATAATTAAGTGTCTTAAATAAAAACGTTTTAATTCAGACAAGGTGGCAAGCAAGACATTCACTGTGGTTATAGTGTTACTGATAAATGTCACCTGAAACCATATTGCAAATGATTGCCAGTAAATAGTACCTACCTACAATCTATGTTGAGTATAAAGATAGTTAACCTTTATTTATTTATGATCTGGTAATTATTAGAAGTATTTTGTGATTTACTAATTTAAATGAATTACTGTGTTGATCTTTTAGTAGTCTGTAGTGTTGACAGCATGACTGTAGTGGCTCAAGAATTTTTGGAAAGGCAATGCTGCCATCAAGTGCTGTAACTCACCCTGGGAATGTGATTTAAACTGGGCCTAAATTCACTAAAACTTAAATTTATTCCCTGTGACTAATCAACTGATGTCATGCCTGTGGTGTATTCCCTTTAGAACAGTATTTTTAATATTATTATCATTAATGTATCAAAGCCACCAGTGTGTATAGTTTAGGACAAGACTAAATCAACCAACACCTTCTGTAAACCTAAATCCTAAGAGCTGAAAAACATAATACACTCAGCAAAACACGTTTACAAAACACATTGGAGAACAAATGTTCATTTTGTGGCTCCAAGAGACAAGCACTGAAGCCTATTCAGCATAATAAAAGGAAAAAAGAGTTTTAGTTTTAACAAGGCTGACTTAAGTGTGGGGGAAATGAGGAGATGCAATCAACATCTCAGCCACACTTTCTGTGCCGTCAACATTATTACTAGTTGAAAACTGCTCTAGAAAAACATCACATAATTACAAGGATATTACTTGGCTTTGCAGGTACTATGCTGGAAAAAGAAGTGTGGTTTTATTACACCTCTGACAACAATAAAGAATGCAAAGTTGAGGTTAGACTTTCAAATGTGCAAATAATTATTAAAAATTATGAGGTCTGCTCATTCAACACAAGCTCTTATTATTCACGGCAATAAAGATTCTTCTCTAACAGCACAATGGCACAGTCAGTATCATTCTGTTAACAATTTGTTTTAATGTGCAAAGGTGTCTAGGTTTATTAATTTCCTGAGATATCTTTGTTAGGTGTGATATTTACAGCCTAAAGCACACATCCAGCCTTGGGGGGTCTGCAAACTAATGAAATGAAAAGAAAATGCACATTCACACCTCAACATGAAACTTGGTGTACCAAATACCTTCACACTTACTAAATAGTGTGTTAAATTCAAAGCTTGCAGTACAGACTTTTACTGTGCAGTCTAATAGAGTGATTTATGTATGTTACATCATAATATTTAATGTTGAGTTATTATATGTAGCCTTAACAGCCATGTGCTGTATTGAACAGCCTGTAAATTCTACTCCATACATTACTTAAACATCTCTTATTTAATTTGCATTAATACATTTTTTTTCATCATTGGCAGATATTTCTGTTATGTATTGATTGTTGAGGAGGTATTATATTTAAACAGTAGATTGGCCAATTAAGGACATTCATGTTTCAAAATACCCAAAATTTGCCAGATTTCTGACACTGTGCTGCAACCACAATCTAGATTTTTGCTGCACTGTTTACAGAGGCTCTGACTGTGACTTAAAAGCACTATGATCCAAAAGATGTTACACCTAACTCCGTTTATCGTAATCAGGGTAATGGGGGGTGCTGGAGACTATCCCAGCTCTCAATCCCTGGACATCGCAGGGCAGACATACACACAAACACATCCAAGGGCAATTTTAGTGCCTCCAATTAACTCCACATTTCATTATGGTCTTTGGACTGTGGGAAGAAACCGGAGCCCCCAGAGGAAACCCACATGATAGGAACCCAGACCGCTCCACTTGGAAAACAAACCCAGGCCCTACTTGCTGTGAGGTGACAATGCTACCCACCGAGCCACTGTGCCACCCTGCACCAGAAGCACTGTGCACAAATTGAAAAGAACATCTTTTTGGAAGCTTCATTACACCATAACGTCAAAATGCATGTAGGACATTATAACACTGCTGCCGTGCAGTGATCATTCAGCACCAGCAACAGCAGCTAAAAGAAAGTACAGTTTTGTTGGTAACATTGCTGCCAGGAAGAAATTGCTCATTTGAGCCATTTATTTTAGTGTGTGTGTGCTCACATTTATTTAAATCATTAATTCACATTTTTAGATTCAGTTGGCCGCTCCCACCTACATAACACAACTTCTTGTGCCAATGTTTTTATAATCCTATATTTACACAATATATCTTGTGTTCAGTGGCATGGACTATCAAACCAAATAGCATTGGTAAAGAAAGCTTTACTTCATCACTGTTACTTTTACCATTGTTCTGTGCATATAATTATTCACAATTCCTTATGGTCCCAACATCTGTTTACAGCCTTGACATGTTGATTCAAGATTAAACCAACAGTGCAGCACACTGGTCCTTAAACAGTTTATTACCGGGTACTCCCAGTGCTCACATAGGCCTTCTTTTACCTACCTGTTGTATTTCTGCCTTGCTCCCAGTGTTTCCTGGAACAAAATCAGTATCTACCAGGACCTTAACCAGGATTAAGGGGTGTTAGATGAATGAATAAAGACTAAAACAGTGGTTTGATCCAATTCTTGATTATTTCAACAATTACAAATCAAATCCTTTAAAAAGACACTCTTTAGATTTTATTTTAATGGAATTGAGGAGGAAAAACAATGAAAAGTCCAAAGTGACATTTCTAAATTGATGTTTTTTTGTGAGCTGGTTTATGTGATGGTCAGTATGGCCCTTTCTCGCTTTCTCCTCTTCCTTTTCTTCTCCTCAAACTGACCTGTAGCATCAGCAAAGAACATCACATCTTCCTTGCCCTCAATCTCCCGCTGTAGGAACTGTAGGCCGGCACTGTTAAAACCCAGCACATCCTAAAAAAAGTGGATTTTAACATGCTTAAATAATGTGTGGTACAAACAATATGTGAAGGTTGGTCAGGAAAATCGACATACCCTGATCTCTCGCACTTTGGTGATTGTGTTTGTCCTCAGCTCATCAATGACTGACAGCAGCATTTGGTTACTAGTGATCTGGCCAAAGTGAATTCTTTAAAATAGAACAAACAAAATGAATTTAAATCAAAGTTTAAATAAACCCTATAATAAAAAAAACACTTTATTCTAGTCATGTGCACTCATTTATTTACTTACAAAGAAAATTTAGTGAATAATTCTCAGCACAGCCGTGATACAGTTTTTATAGTATGTTTTGTGTTTGATGTTAGTATGTTTTGTGTACTGTTATTTTTGCATTTATTTGGCCTTGTTACATTTTCATATCTGTATTGTCCTTGATACTGGTACTCGTGCTGTTGGTGATTGGGTGGCACAAAGGCAATGAATGGATTTTTTATAACTGATGCATATACTGCTGACTGATCAATGGCACCTCCACTGAGACAGGGAATAATGAAGATTATATACAGTAGTGTTCAAAATAATAGCAGTCCAACACCATTAACCTGATAAATCACTGTTTTTAGTAGAAATGCTATTTCTACATAGCAAAAAATTGACTTGAAAGTGTAGTAGAGTAATGAAAACAAAACAAACCCAACAATTAGGACATGCATCCCACTCATTCTGAGTAATCTAAGCATTGATTGAAAGGGGCTTGTTCAAAATAATAGCAGTGAGGAGTTCAATTGGTGAAGTCATTCATTCTGCAGAAGAACGGGTGTCAGTTTTGGCCCTTATTTAAGGTAGGATGATGGCAAATGTTGCACAGGTTGGTCATAGCGCATTTCCTTCTGAAATACTGGGTAAAATGGGTTGTTCCAGACATTGTTCTGATGAACAGCGTACTTTGATTAAAAAGTTGATTGTAGAGAGAAAAAACATACAGAGAAGTGCAGCAAATTATTGGCTGCTCAGCTAAAATGATCTCAAATGCCTTGAAGTGACAACCAACACCTGAAAGATACAGAAGGAAGCGTGGAACTACTGTTCAATTGGATCGAAGATTAGCCAAAATAGCAAATACTCAGTCAATGATCACCTCCAGAAAGATCAAGGAACATCTAAATTTACCAGTGAGTACAGAAGATGATTAAGTGAAGCCAATTTACCAGCAAGAACTCCTTGCAAAGTCCCGTTGTTAAGATAAAGACGTGTCCTGAATGGGTTAACATTTGCCAAGGAACACATTGACTGGTCCAAAGAGAAATGGCTCAACGTTTTGTGGACTGGTGAAAGCAAAATTGTTCTTTTTGGGTCTAGTGGCCGTAGACAGTATGTCAGACGACCCCCAAGCACTGAATTCAAGCCAAAGTTCACTGTGAAGACAGTAAAGCACGGTGGTACAAAATGATGATATGGGGATGTTTATCATACCATGGTGTTACGTCTATTTATCGCATACGAGGGATCATGGATCAATTTAAATATATCAGAATACTTGAGGAGATCATGTTGCCCTATGTTGAAGAAGAAATGTCCTTAAAATGGGTGTTTCAACATGACAATGACCCAAAACATCTTGGTTACAGACAAACAAGACTGAGGTAATAGAGTGACCAGCCCAATCTCCTGACTTCAATCTCATAGAGAACTTGTGGGCTGATATCTGAAACGCGTTTTTTTGAGGCAAAACCCAAAATTGCAGAAGAACTGTGGAATGTCTAATCATCCTGGACTGGAATACCTGTTCAGAGGTGCCAGAAGTTGGTTGACTCCATGCAACACAGATCTCGGAAACAATTGTTCTGCCACTAAATATTAGTTCAGTAATTTAAAGTAAAGTGAAACCTCAAACATTTTTTCATGTTATAAATACATTTTTTGAGTTTTTAAAGAAAAATGCTGGCACTGCTATTATTTTGAACAGCCTAATATTCATTTTTCTTAATTTTCTGTAAAGGATTAACACAAACTGACTAAATTTTGTTAATGTTTTGATTTAGAATTGAAAGTGTAGTATTTTCAGTGCATTTGCATTTATGGAAATAAAAGTTATTATAATGATTTTGTGCTTTATTCGCTTTTTTAAAATCACTGCTATTTTTTTGAACACCACTGTAGGTGCGAGACAAAGCCTCATCTGAACCCGCCTCATGCAGGTGAAAAGAAGTTGCCGGCTATTGCACATGTCGGAGGGGGAGTGTGTTAGTCACTGGTTTCTCCTTGGTCAGGAGCAAAAAAAAATGCAAAATTCAAAAAAATTATATTAAACTTGCTATCAGCAATAAAAAAAATACAGATATGACGACAACTGATGTGCACACTTAAGATACACCTACTTTCAACAAACTTGTTTGCTGATTAGGACTATTTCAAACTTGTGAAAAGCTGTAGTAAAAATGCCTACTGTTACTGCATAGGCACTCTGTATTGTTATATGTAGTGTGTTTAATTCAGTGGTAAATACCTAAGCAGGAAGAAAAGGCAACGGCAGACCAGTTCCACCTCTAGGCCCTGTTTTATATATGCATTGAAGAGTGAGAGCAGGTCAGGGATGTAGGGGAAGGGCAGCACCAGCAGAGAGACCTCCAACTCACTAAGAAAAAAAACAACAATATTTTAAGCATCACAACACAGGTACATTTTTAAAAATATTTACTTTTTTTATAAGCTCAAAGTATATTCTAGATTTGGGAAGAGTTGTCACTAGGAATTTAATAAAGCAAGTGGTCACATGAACAAAGTAATTACTACTTGACACACTGACATTAAAAGAACATTTCCAACCTGGCTGGAGATTAACCAATTGAAAGACATGACTAGGGAGACACAGTGGGTATCACTTGCCCCGTCACAGCAAGAACGTCATGGGTTCACGTCCGAAGTGGAACGATCTGGGTTCTTTCTGTGTGGTTTGCAGGTCCCCCCCATGTGGGTTTCCTCTAGGAGCTCCAGTTTCCTCCCATGATCCAAAGACATGCAGTCAGGTAAATTAAAGCTACTAAAATTGCTCTAGATGTTACTGTGTTTGTGTGTGCGCACCCTGTGATGGACTGAAGACCTATCCAGGGTGTACCTTACACTCAGTAAACTAAACTCACTGCTACCCTGAATCTGATATAGCAGTGGTAAAACAGCCAATGAATGAATGAATGAATGAAGACATAACTAAAGGTGAGGATTGAACCTGGATTACTGGAGCTGTGTTGCATTAACATAAACAGCTGTCACTGTGCTACCACTAGTACATATATCCAATATTAACATAACAGTAGATCAGGAGTAAATCATAAACCTTCACTGTCTGTACATTTTCATATGATAGTTACAGTTTATAAAGTAAGCTCTGACTATTGCACATAAAGGATAAATAGTAAATGTTCCCCTACCTGGACCGAACCTTTTTTATGACATCCAGAACATATCCGGAGGGCTGCAGGTACCAGATAAGAATATGTTAGCACCAATACACAGCAAAAGCCATGGTACCATCAAGTATTTACACATTTACACTCGCAGGTTACACCTATCTGGTATGTACATCATTATTTCAATAAGACCTACAATACTAATGAAATTTGCTGTAGTCCATATGTTGTTCTGTAGACTCTGTCGCCCCCTGTATTCTCTTTATTAATCGACAGGGACCACACAGAACCCCAACTGACAGGATTTTTTTTTAGTTGTAGGCCATTCACAGTACTGCAATGACACTAACATGGTAATGACACAGTAGTGTGTTGTACTGTTATAAGTGTAGCAGGTTCAGCAGTGCTGTTGGGACTAAGTGTCCTAAGATCAGAAAGTGTCCACTACTAAAAGATAGATCAATACAGCTCTAATTGTAACTGTCTAGTTAGAGACTAACAGTGCACGTGTTCCTTATAAGGAGGCCAGTACTTTTAAGTAGTATTTAAAAATCCCAACAACACTGCTGCACCTAATACACTCATACCAGAACATCACACACTAACATGCAGTTACAGTTCATTACTGTTCCCAAACACAATCTGGTTAGTAGGGGTCCTATGGGTGTCTCATTAAATTGATAAATGGGGTGTAGGAGGATGACAAAGTGTAAAAAGCAACAAATGGGCTACAGTTAGTACCTGTATAACCACAAAGGTCATATGTATGGAAGTGTAGCTCATAAAAATCAATGAATAAAGGCGCTCAGGTGGCGCAGCGGTCTACCGCTCTAGCGCACCGCTGCAAAGTGTTTGACATGGTGAGTTCAAGTCTCAGCAGAGCCACCGACACAACTTGCCGTGTTTGAGGACAGGAAGGTCAGACAGGTAGGGCTGCAGCTATCGATTATTTTTGTAATCAAGTATTCTATCAATTATTCCAGTGATTAATCTGAGTAATCGGATAAGAAATACTTTTGCTTAAAATAAATACATATAAGATTAAATAAGATGTCTCTTAAACTGTACATTTTTATTCCTTGCATACAGGACAGTTTAAAGAGAAAATGACAAATGCAAAAACAAAAATAAATCACTTTTAAAATGTATACAGTCCGCGTTATCAAATCTCGGCTGTGTTTCAAATCGCTACTTTCATACTGAACAGTACGCAGGAGCGGCAAGTGTGTTCAAATACATAGTATTAATTGATCTGTACGTGAAAAGTACCTGGTTTAGGTACTGATTAGGTATGAGATTTGGGATGCACGTCACCTGCCCACAGCATGAACACGTTGTGAAAGTGAAAGTCGTCAGTGCGAAAACACCGTGAACTGTATATAGTTGTATGGATTAAACGATGCCGCGATGCAAAAAATTTGAATCGATGATATTTAATAATTGAATTACTCGAGTTTCTCAAGGAATCGTTTCAGCCCTACAGACAGGATCACATCCCACTGCGATATGTAATCTTCAGGACTGGTCGGGGCACCTGCATGAGTGGGGGCTTAACAAGGCTCTTCATATGCTATACGTTTCTATGTGGGCAGATGATAAGAAGTGGCCACAGATTGAACATGTGTCGAAGGGGGTGTGTGGTGATCCGGGCCTCCTTAATCAGATCAGGGCTTGTGCAAGCATCAGCAAATTTACATTGAGGAATTGGAAATGACAAGATTGGAAAATGAAGGTGGGAAAAAAAATCATACTAGAGAGGTATACCTAATAAAGTGCTATGTGAGTGTATATTTGACAGAGAATTCAAGTAATTTTGTGTGTAATGTAGATGAAAGTTTTTAAATCAGAGATTTTTGAAATCCACAAATCTCTTACCGATATATTTCCACAGGCCACAAGAATGGGGTTCATTTTTGGTGGAGGTAACTAAAAAACAAAGACACGTCAGTAATTAAGCAAACTTTACAAGGGGGGTGGGGGTGTATTGAGGGGACTCATACGATTAAACCACATAGTTCCCTGTTATTTGGCACATCCTCAGAAATTACTGCAAATGCTAAAATCATCCATACCTCCTTTCCTGCTGCCTCACAGGCAGCCCTGTGCTCATTCAGCTTTGTGCTCTCCTCTCTGTAGAGCTCCAGGGCCTCCATAATACGCTCCGCCTAGAACAAGAGGCAAAACAAATTTATTTGTCATACATTGCACAGAAACAAAAACATTAAACTTTGTGTTTTATATAACTAAGAAGAGGAATCCCAGGTTCTGGGTAACTCACAGCTTTCACAGTCTCTACAGTCTTCTTTCCAGCAGGTTCTGCCTCTCCTTTGGTCTCTCCGGGGACCTGACAAATAAATATGAGGAATGCAATAAGTCCGATTTCAGAATCAAGAACATACATAAGCACAGAGATCTGTCATATTTGAAGAGAGATGTACATACCACAGGCTCATCTCCTTTGGCCAAGGATTCTTCAAATTCTGCCTCTCGTTCCTGAAAATCAGATATATTTTAAATTTTAGCTGTTTGGAGATATATGTTAAAAAAACTTTTATTATATAGATGTATTAATATGGGCTTTATCATTTTTTTTATATTTTCAGTGCTTTTATAACTATGTTTAACAATTATATAGTTTTCCTTTCTTTTTAGAGTCAAGAGAAGCTACAGGGGTTGGACAAAATAACTGAAACACCTGGTTTTAGACCACAATAATTTATTAGTATGGTGTAGGGCCTCCTTTTGCGGCCAATACAGCGTCAATTCGTCTTGGAAATGACATATACAAGTCCTGCACAGTGGTCAGAGGGATTTTAAGCCATTCTTCTTGCAGGATAGTGGCCAGGTCACTACGTGATGCTGGTGGAGGAAAACGTTTCCTGACTCGCTTCTCCAAAACACCCCAAAGTGGCTCAATAATATTTAGATCTGGTGACTGTGCAGGCCATGGGAGATGTTCAACTTCACTTTCATGTTCATCAAACCAATCTTTCACCAGTCTTGCTGTGTGTATTGGTGCATTGTCATCCTGATACACGGCACCGCCATTGGATGCACATGGTCCTCCAGAATGGTTTGGTAGTCCTTGGCAGTGACGCGCCCATCTAGCACAAGTATTGGGCCAAGGGAATGCCATGATATGGCAGCCCAAACCATCACTGATCCACCCCCATGCTTCACTCTGGGCATGCAACAGTCTGGGTGGTACGCTTCTTTGGGGCTTCTCCACACCGTAACTCTCCCGGATGTGGGGAAAACAGTAAAGGTGGACTCATCAGAGAACAATACATGTTTCACATTGTCCACAGCCCAAGATTTGCGCTCCTTGCACCATTGAAACCGACGTTTGGCATTGGCACGAGTGACCAAAGGTTTGGCTATAGCAGCCCGGCCGTGTATATTGACCCTGTGGAGCTCCCGACGGACAGTTCTGGTGGAAACAGGAGAGTTGAAGTGCACATTTAATTCTGCCGTGATTTGGGCAGCCGTGGTTTTATGTTTTTTGGATACAATCCGGGTTAGCACCCGAACATCCCTTCAGACAGCTTCCTCTTGCGTCCACAGTTAATCCTGTTGGATGTGGTTTGTCCTTCTTGGTGGTACGCTGACATTACCCTGGATACCGTGGCTCTTGATACATCACAAAGACTTGCTGTCTTGGTCACAGATGCGCCAGCAAGACGTGCACCAACAATTTGTCCTCTTTTGAACTCTGGTATGTCACCCATAATGTTGTGTGCATTGCAATATTTTGAGCAAAACTGTGCTCTTACCCTGCTAATTGAACCTTCACACTCTGCTTTTACTGGTGCAATGTGCAATTAATGAAGATTGGCCACCAGACTGGTCCAATTTAGCCATGAAACCTCCCACACTAAAATGACAGGTGTTTCAGTTATTTTGTCCAACCCCTGTATATACAAGTACTTAAAGAAACGAACAGTGTGCAACACAACACAAAGACAGTACAATAAAACAGTACAATAAATACAAAGACCTACAATAAATACAAGAGACATTTCTAATCTAAAAGTAATAGAGGGGAATGGGACCAAATACCAGTGTAGTGTTGGCCAGTACATGGTACTGAGTTAATGACGTTTATTTATTTTATTAAGACTCTACACACTTTGGTTACATTCATGACATGACAGGTAATTACTGGGTACACAAGTTCAAGTTTTTAATGTCAAATACAGTCATGGACAATTTTGTATCGCCAATTCACCTCACTTGCATGTCTTTGGACTGTAGGAACATGCAAACTCCACACAGCTTTGGTGGATCCTCCTTTTATACCCAATTATTCCCTCTGTTATCAATTGCTTGCGCCTGCTTATTGTAGAAAACTGTAACTTCAATACTCAATAAACTTTCCATTCCTATTTTGCCTCTGTCCCAACGTTTTGTAGTGTGCTGCAGGCATTACTCAATATATCATCAATGTATATCAGTTAAATAAATATTTTTAATAATATTCACAGATGACAGATTCTTCTTGTTTGCATTTTACAAAATATCCCAGCTTTTTCGGGAAATGGGGTTTGTAGGTCACTATTCAGGTTTATTGGCCTGAAACCCTGGATTGGCTTCAAATATTTTCTGTCAATTCCGCTGACTATTCTTTGCTATTAAATTGTGAGATGACTGATACAAAACAGATCACCAGTAAAACATGTGACATAGTCAATATTTTTCTCTGGCTTATAGAGACTCACCATCTCTTTCTCCTCCTCTAAAATGATGGGCTCCCTGGTTCTCTCCCACAGCCTGAGGGACTTATCATGAGAAGAAGAGACGATGTGGTCTCCATTGGGACTGACAGCCAGGCACCACACTTCACCATGGTGGCCCTGAGGAAGAAAGCACCAAAGTCAAAGGTCAGGCTGACAGTGTAGTAATGCCTGTGTATGTTTTCTTTTAAAGCATTAGATCAATTGTTTAACTTGCATAAGACAGTTAACCTTTGCTGTTTATCGAAACTGCAACGTAAACTGCAAGTCAATAATGACTGTTTTTACCCTGTAACCTTGAGCATATCTATTTAGCATGCATAAGGAGAGTGAGGCACTATATTAAAAAATAATCACCTCCAGGGTCTGAATGTGCTCAAACTTGTCGGCATCCCACTGTTTGATCTTTCTGTCCTTCCCCGCTGTGAAGAACAGATGGGTTTTGGGGACAAACTGAAGAAACATAACACTGGAAATAGAGAAAAAAAGGAAGAGAGTAAAAAAGCAGAAGATAAATATTCACCATCTGGAATGACATCATCATCTTGTGACTTTTCACCATACAGGAGATGAACTAACACCAGACAAACGTAACAACTGACTAAAAGCAGATTGCGCAGAGGAAATTACCACACTTATGTCATACACCAACAGCGAGGACACACATTCTCCTGCACACTGTAACCCAGGTCATTTAAGCTCTGAGAATATTCTGTTGCAGAGACAGGGAAGCAATATTGTATGAGAAACAGAAACAATTATTACCTGTCATCATGTGCGAACATTGAACGATGGCAGTCACCGAAATCCAAACCCCAGACCTTTACATTTCTGTCTGCAGATCCAGTGGCTATTAGTGCACTGTCCTAAAGCACAAATACAGTTTGTGTGATATTAGAATGCACATATTTTTACAAAGCATAAACTGTAGCACTGAAAGAAATCTCAGTTTAAATCTCAGTGGTGCTACCTGGCTGGGTGTCTAACACAATTAGCTGTGTCTCAAATAAAAAGGCTCCTTATTGTCGCTGCAAAGTAAGACCTCTGGTTGAGGCACCATCACGAGTGGTGAGAAATTCACACAGGACATATTATGACTTTTCATTAACGGTATGTCTGTTAGTCAGTCCACTGCTGAATGGTGTAAAAGAAGCCCTCTTTGGCTAAGCGGTAAAGGAATTGCAATAAGGTCTTGAAAATAAAAAATGGTGTATTTTTCTGCTGGTATAAATTGAGGCCTAGAATCCGAGTTAATTTACTTTAAGACCAAAAGTACATGGACATCCAAACTTAGTCTACGATGGGTAGGTTGAACAAAATATGGAACATTAATCATCCAAAAGATAGTTCCTTTATAAATTCATTTATCACCATTTTTTTTAAGTTCTTATCAGAACTGAGCAAGGCCTGCAGTTCTGTACATATAGGTTTAGGTTTGTTGTAGACTTTGGCATGCTATATTCAGCAATATGCTGTTGGAGAAATTTCAGTAGGGTGGTCACTTGTATAAAGATTTTGTACTGTTCTGAATTTCTATTTTGGAAATAATGGCCTTAGAAATGGCTTTGTAACCTAAAATGATTAAATACTCTTTTTTTAATGTCATACAGAGATACGACTCCTTCAGATATATTACCTTAATTAACACAAGCTGGCTTTTTTAACACGGGCCGGTTGAAGTTTTTTTTTTGTTTGTTTTTACAAAGAATCATTAAAAAGTAATTAGCTTGTTTTTTACTACATTTACTTTAAAGGTCTGAAACAAGTGTTGCAAAATGGCAATAAAATAAAAAGAGGGCAAACTCTTAGAACTTTTAGAATCACTGTATATTAGGGCAAACTTTTAGAATCACTGAATATTAATTCATTACTTTGTTACCTTTTCTAGAATACAAATACTATCATGGGATCTACTGTTTTCAAGTATAAGACACAGAAAATAAATAAATGCCGAGAAGTGTCTCGTGTAGTGTAATAGAAGAAATGCATCATGGGACTAGTGTATTTTTTTTTATTTGATGCCAGTTTAGTGCAATATCATAAACCAGCAGTACGCAACAATTTTAGTTAGGCTGCATCTTCAAAGGCAAGTTTCACAGGCTCTATAATCATTGTGGCTTTACTATAGGCATTATTTATTCTATACATGCACTTCCATGAAAAGGACACTAACTGAGAACTGCTGTGAAAACTCATAACAGCGGGTTGGCCATTTATATTGTGATCTAATAGTGTTTGGTAAAGAACTCACATGTGAAATGTCCATGCACAGCACTGGCAGTTTATGTCCATAGAGAGACAGGAAAAACTGAAGGAGAAAAACATGTATTCAGTTAGATCTGGTTTTCAAAATACAACAATACATGTATTAGTGCAGATTTTGGAAGAATTTTATAAAGGCAATGTGCTGACATTAATATAGTATGTTGTAGATATACTTTTTAGTGATATAAATCGCTCAGTAGCTTGAATAAATATGTATATTCATTTTCCTACTGTGGACATTATGTATATTGTAAAATGCTGTGTTGGGTATTTCTTGTTGTTGAAAGTACATTGAACTACTAAGTACACTGAACGTAAAAATTTTTGATTCCAGTATGGTATGCTATTTATTTACAAACTTTTTTCTGTATCTCAAATCCAATGGCATCGATTTTTAATTACAGCAAAACATTCACAGTTAGATTAAAACAAATATTTTTTTAAACATTTAGTTGTATTAAGTGTTCAACTGCATTTTACAGAAGTGATAAATATGCTGCATATCATGTTCCTTTGCTTTATTTTATCTTTAAAAACAAGTCTAAAACCTAAGCCCTAAAGTGGCCAGCGATTGTAAATGTATGTTTAATGTACAGACCACCCTAGTGACCCATAATGATTAATGCATATTTACACATTCTGGCCCCATAAGTATCCACGCTGTGGACGGCTGAGTGAAATACCTTTAGTGTATCTGTGTAAAATATTTTGATTGTGCAGTCAAGCAGAGACACAGCCAGCAGTCTCTGATCAGGACTTAAACGCACACACAGTACATCCTCATCCAACTGTAATGTGCGAGTGTGTTTCACCGTCAGTCTCCTGCAGAAATATTCGGAAAATGTATATTTATAAGCTCTAGACGACCAAACACAAATACAGTGAGAACTAGAGTCAACAGTAATAGTCTGTCTTGTCTCACTTGTTTGGTCCCGATTCCTTGTCCTTTATTAGCTCAAAGTCCCAGAACTTCACTGTCTTATCAGCTCCTCCGGTTACAATGCCCCTCTAAACACACACACACACCAAAAAATTTAAAAACAGAATAACATGCAGACATAAAACCGGTCACAGTACATTCATTTAAGAACACAAATGACAAAACAGGAAGAAAGCACAGATGCAGGCTTAAAAAATAACTGACGTAGCTTATCAAACATGGTGCCTTTTTTAACCAGTAGCCAGTCAGTATTTTGACTAGACAAAACACCACCAGCTGAAATTGAATATGATCGTGTTGTTGGAACAAAAAAAATAAAACACTTCACAGATCACACACCAATGTGTTTCATCACAAACATTACTGACAAAAATTAGCATGTTGACCATAAACACTGGGTGAACAGTTAACAACTAGTCTGGGAAGGACTCAGTACCACCAGTTTTTCAGATAGATTTTTAACATTATAGTTTTGTAGTGATGAACTCATAACTGGTGAGTTTATATTATTCATTTAAACCAATTAATATAGCCTGCTAGTGCAGTTACTACAGTAATTGTATTCTTGTAATGGTATTATGCAGTGTAATAAATGTTTATTGTAGAAATATCAGTAAATGCTAAATCCCTGAAGGAACTGCAATATAAATTTTACTTCTTTAAAACAATAACACCTGACTAAAATTGTTATTGACCTGACTCTTTTTAACTCTTGCAGGTTTACCACTATTAAACCAGATCTTTCACATTAACTGTATATTGCCGCATTCATCCAAGTTCAGATAAGTGTATTGCGATATTTTAATAGTATACTAAATGTCTTACAGTACCTGATCAGGAGAGAGACAGATGGACCACAAAGCTCCCTCATGGGCTTTTACTGTCTCCAGCAAGCTGCCCGATGCCAGGTCAAAGATCTGAAGGTTTCCACTCTGAAATAAACCCAAACAAATTATATACAAACATAAACATTTTAACCTAAGGCCTGATTTACTCTTCTTTGGAAAGCTGCCTGAAATCACATTTGAAAAAACTGACATGGCCGTGGTTAACAAAAATGTTAGAGGGTTTATGACTATCCATCAAACAGGAAAGTAGCAACCAGGTAAAAAAATGTAAAGGCTTTGTTATCAATTGTTAATGCAAAATGCTTTAGATGAAAACAGATAAAATACCTCAATATTTATGGTAGTTGATTTAAAATGAAGTCATAAAGCATCGACTCCCCTATAAACAGCCAAATTTAATTCAGTTAAAAAGTTACTAAAAGCCAAGGAACTTTTTCAGCAAGTGACTAACTTTAACTGTTTAACTGTTGTTACACTTTAACTTTGGAAGCCTGTTTGAATGGAAGCACAAATCAGGTCCTAATCCTTCCAACCTTTTTTGTAACCTTTGGAACAACAGTGTGATATACCTTAGTTCCTATAATGATCTGTCTATCTCCAGGCACAAACAGGGAACAGAGGGCATACTCGCAGGCCATGGTGCGAATCACCTGCAGGGTTGACCTGAAAACAAACAAACAAAAAAAAGACTTTCTGTTGAGTAGAAGAAACCAAATCATTTACTGCAACCACTGTCGGCAAACTCACCGACAAGTCTTACAAGGCCCGTTATCTGTCAAGCCCCTACAGTTTTTACAAAATCTAACTGGTTAACACAGTAGACAATAATTATAACACTAGAAAACCTTCAGTTTTCTTTTATAAATGCACTGGTGTCCTTTTCTACGTCCTTCCCGTAAGTGACAGCACACAATATACATTTTTGTTTTGCATTTGACCTTAATTATCTCTTAATCTTAATAATTATCTTCCAAACTGCCACACGCCCAGTAGCCGGCCGCATTGTTCCACCTGCCAGTGGCAGAGCCTCCCAGAGAGCTGCACCATGCCTGGAGAAACATGCCATGCACCATACTAACACCTGTAGTGAAACGCTTTTAGATCCACACCAAGGCACAGCAAATTCTGCCTGTGTGTGTGTACACCTAGTTTTGTTTTTATTTTTAATGCATGTTCTCCCTTTTTCTTCCGATTTTTAGTGCGTCTATAGTTTTTACCCAATTGCGTTATGCTTCCTCTCTACTGGTGCTGACCACCCCGCTCCTAATTGAGGAGAGCGAACTGACACCTCCCCTCTGATACGTAAGCAGTAGCCGACTGCATTTTTCACCTGCACCAGCCGAGTTTATATGCGAATCAGCCCTGTGCACGGAGAGCCACACCCTGATCAGCATTATTCCTCTACTCTGTGGAGACGCCATCAATCAGCAGCAGAGGTCGTAATTGCATCAGTTATGAGGTCCCCATCCGGCTCCCTAACCCTCTATGAACAACAGCCAAACGTTGTTCATATAGCTAGCTGCCCAGCCCAGCCAGATGGCAGAGCTAAGATTCAATACTAATTAAGGCCCATATTTAAACAATTAGGACCCACAAAATCACACTTAGACTAACCTGTTCCACACTTTGACCGTATCTGCAGAGGCAGACAAGATTGCTATGTTGTCTGAGCTGAAAGCCAGAGTTCTGGCATCTGTGCGGTGGCCACCCAGTGTGAGCCGGGAGGTTTTGGTTCCTGTAGGGGTTTTCTCTGTGGTCTTTACACTGTACGTCTCTACAGTATTGTTCTGTAGCAACAAGGCAACCTTCATTTCTCCATTTGAAGACAGAATGCAGTCCACAGACCTGAGAAAGACATAGATTATAAATAATATGTTATCAAATATACTTCATCACAGATACACCCATGCTGCAGTATAATTTATTTTAAGGGATCATATTTAAGTGTTCTAACCTGATCTTGGAGGAGGCTTTTATACTGGCCAGTTTCTGTATCTCATCTGTTAGTTTTCTGTCCACAACTGGATCTGCTGCATCAGCACCACCTTCCTGAGATCTAAACCAGAAGCAGCAGTTAAGTGTGTGTTAATGCATAATGATACCGCAGTCATGATCAGATTTCATTCATGAATAGCACATTCATAATTCATAAACAGCATTTATTATTTCTTTCAGCTTTCCCTACTTGCACATAGGCAGACAGAGACCACACAGAAGAGCAATGCATTATGTGTATTTTGCAACTAAATAAGTATATAGCTTACGTACGTAGCTTGGTTAGATATATATAAGTAGCTTATTATTTCTTAAACAACCATGTTGGAAGATGTATCATGTGATCACAGGAAAGATGCTACTGTGTTTTATAAGGGTCAAATCATTAGCCTGCATCAAACAAAAAACAGAAGAGGAGGTTGAAATTGGGATAAGAACTGTAACTGTTCAAAACCTGCAAGTGGTACAGATAGAGGTAAACCATCAATGTTGCGGAAGAAATGTGGTCTGAAAAATTCCTGAATGCTTAATAAAGTCTTAAAAAAAACACAGAAGAACTTACATCAAAGAGAGAGATTTCCCACATGCACAATGCAATGAGAATTTAAAGCCTTTCATTTTTGCTAGGAAGCATAAAGATTGGACTATGGAGGAATGGTAAAAGGTCACATGGTCCGATGACCCCAAAGTTATTATATTCCAGAGTGATAGGTAAGTCAAAGAAAGAAGTAAAGTGCATGAAGACATGCACTAATCATGCATAAAACCCACTGATTCAGTTGGTCAGTTCTAGGCTTAGAAACGTTATGTGGCAATAAAATGAAATCAGCTGATTAACTCAATGTACTAAATGATGAGGTTATCCCATGACTGGACTTTTTTCATCCCTGATGGCATGGGCAAATTCCAGGATAACAATGCCAAGATTCAGTGGGCTTAAATTGTGAGAGAGTGTTTCAGGGAGCATGAGGAATTACTCACACATGACCTGGCCACCAATTAGGGTTAAGTCCTGACCTTGACCCTATAGACTTAGAAGACTTTAGGATGTGCTGGAGAAGACTTTACAGAATGGTCTGACTCTCCCGTCGCCGTTACAAGATTTTGGGCAGAGATTAATGCAACTCTGAATGGAACTAAATGTTGTTGCATAAGGTTGTCGGAACAATGTGAATGCGTGTCGTAATAATTTTTTGGCCTGGCAGTTTTTACAAAAATTTGACCTCAGAGCTTTAATTAGTACCCTGATAATTATTACAATCAAAAAGTAAGTAGTAAGTATTTGCACTTACTGGTACAAATAATACATTTTCTCATTATAGGCCATTTGATTTATATAAAGTCAACTACCAGGTAAAGAGACACACTGCTGTATAAAATCTGAGTACGGGCCGATTTTAACCATGATAATGATTTCCATTATTAGATTGAATCCACGTAACTTTGTTGATCATATAATTATAAAATCTGACTTCTTGCAGTTATCTGATTACGCATTGTTCTAAACCCTGGTTGCATACTTCGCCTTTTTTCTGGCTTTCTTTAGCTTTCTCTCCATTTTCTTCTGAATTTCTTCTTCTGGAAGGACAGCAAAGAGCTCCAAACTGTTGTCTAAGCCCTAAGAACGTAAATAATGTGAATAAATAAAACATAAGATATTTAGAAGTAATACATTATTGTTAAATTTGCAACCACAGAAAATACCTACATGACATGCCACGAATTTAGCTTTGGGATCGGCGATCAGGGACACAACCCTGTCTCTGGCTTCTCTTAAAATAGAGCCAGCTTTCTTACAGCTCAGGATCCTCTGCAGAACAGGACAGATTTGATGAACAGTCTAAATATTAAACACAATCTAAATTCTAAGTTGGCTTTAGCAATACTGGCTGATAAGGCATGCTGGTATTAAAAAGAACATCAGAGTATTACATCTTCTGGCTCTTCATTAGGACCTTCATCTTCATTATCATCATCATCATCAAGAAGACTTTTTCCTTTCTTTTCCCTTGGCTCTCCTACTGCTTTAACCTGAAAAGAGATGGTTGAATTAGGCTTTTATATAAATAAATACCAAGAGTCCACACATTATATTTCAACTTCAGCACTGTCTTAGGACTGTAGGTCGACTGTAGGTCGACTGTAGGTCGACTGTAGGTCGACTGTAGGTCGACTGTAGGTCGACTGTAGGTCTAGTCAGACAATTACATTTATAAGTCATTCAGGTAGGTAGGTAATATTTAAAAACTAATAATAATTTTGGAGACAATGTATATAAAAAAAAAAGAGAATTACTTTTTAAGGTGTACACAGGTAACTGCCATCATCTAAGTATGAAAATACAATTACATTTTTCAAATGTGACCATAAAAGGGTTAAGGACCATGCTCAGGAACCCAACACTGGTAACCTGGCAGTGGTGTGACTTGAATTAGCAACCTTCTGATTATGAGTCCAGTACCTTTTGTCCACTTTCTGTGTATCTATACACTTAGGAACAATTAAAACATACAAATCGTTCATTATATAAACAAACAGTCTGAATGCTATCAGTTTACCTCCTCCAGGTAGTCAATGTCCCAAGCTCTGAGTTCACTATCAGCCGAGCCAGTCAGCAGTCTGTTTTCCTGGTTCAACAAAGTCATTCCCCATACCTACAAAGAGTAAATCAGTACTGTGCTTATTCTAAACTGTCAATACAGAAGTGGATAACATTAAACCTTTTAACCCTAAAAGTTGTTGATTTGGGTTTTCACATCTCTTTTGATTATGTGCACATAATTACTCAATGCTTCTTTGCTTTGCTAATCATCTAAAGAAGTTGTGTCTAATTCCCAACTGCAACTTTCTTTACCGCTGCAGACCCCTACCCTGACTGAGGAAAACCGCATACTATCACACGCCCCCTCCAACATGGCTGCAGCAATAAGAAAACCGTTTGACTTTTCCCACCCTCAGACACAGCCATTTGTGTCTGTGTGGGTGCCCTGCTGGTCAATAGTACCACTGAGATTTGAAATAGAGAGCTTAAGATCTCAATAGTGATGACTGCTGCACGGCCCATGAGCTTTATTTATTTCTTTATATGTGAAAGTTACTCGTGTTTAAAATAACTTTACATGTGTTGTTAAATCATCTTGTTATATCAGAGACTAAAGTAAAATTATGTACAGTGTGGCCAATGTAAAACCTGAAACAGATAGTAGTGTAACATGTTTATTCAACTTTACACATACAGCCATCCAAAGTTGCTTACTTAAAGCTAACACCAGACCAGCACCTTGTTTCAAAAACCTCACACACCCACATGTACCATGTTTAAAACAATCAAGCAAGTGTGAAAATGCCCAACAAACAATCCAGTCTCAAAATGCCAAACTGAAGATTTCTGACTTGAAAAAGTATTATACAGAGATTGTGCTCACCTCACTGCGATGGCCCACCATGGTCTTAAAACAGTGCTGTGTATCCAGATCCCACCATTTAACAAAGCTGTCTTTCGAGCTGGGATTAAAAGATGGCAAAACAGGTCAGTGGTTTTAACAGTTTTACCAGCTGACATAATTTTTCTAGTCATGCCACATACCCCATACCAAATCGCATTTCTAGAAAAGTTGGGACATTTTGTAAAATGTAATAAATACAAGAAACTGTACAAGATAGGATTTACAATGTTTTCACTGACCAACCTAAATATATTTTGTAAATAAAATCACCAAAAAATATTCAAAATGTATTTATATTTACAAGATACAATCCAGCCGGTCAGCCAAAACATTACACCACAGATTTTTGTTTTAATTACATTTTACAAGTGTTGATCAGTGCTATAGAAAACATTTTTCACCAGAGTACAATAGTTATAATTATTATAAGTTATGTGATGACTTAAACTAGCATGATTTCATATTCTAATACAACACATGCATAAAATGAATCTTGACTAACCTTGTGACTAGGAGATTTTTGTTCTTTAAGAGCAAAGCTTGTGTTATGGCATCTTTGTGCCCCTTAAGCCTGTACAAGCCACATTCATTTATCACGTCCCACACAATTACATCTGTGTCCTACAGAAACAAAACACATCATTATTTTAGCATGATAAGCATTAATAATAAAAGCTTAAAAAAAATTGGTGATTGATTGGTGGAAATAATTTTTCACCTTTGACCCAGTAACAAGTCGTGCTCCCAGTCCATCGTAGTGCATGACTGTGATGGCGGATTTGTGTCCATTAAAGGAAATGTTACTTTCACCATTTAACAGGCTGAAAATGCGCACACTGCCATCCTCATAACCCACAGCTATGTGAAGACCATCAGGAGAGGGGCACATATATGTTACCTCATGCTTCTTACCCTCCAGAATCAGAACCTATGAACAGGAAATTAAAACTTTAAACACTAAAACTTAAACTGACATGTTAAACATGCTGTGATAAGCCACAAACAGTCCAACAAGTCTAAACATGAAAATTAATTAATCATTTTCATTTCATTTTTATCCACCACTTTATCACAGGAAGATCCTGCACAGTGCCCTACTATAACGCATGGCCTCAGATACCCCCATCCTCTTTCCCCAAGCAAAGTTATTAATGTCTGTGAAGACCTGTCGAAAGCGCAGCTGAAATTCAAACCTGGATATCAGCACTGGTGGGATAGCATAATAAACCATTTGCACCACCCGAGCACCCAGATAATTTCATTTTTTAAATGAATTAGGTGAAATCCTCAAAATGTAAATGTGCATTTCTACTCACTAGTGATGTGCTAAGTAAAATGTGGCATTCCCACAGTAGATGCTCTGTTATACCAGATTTTTGGATGTAAAATTACATTCATTTTGTTGAGATTAACAGCAACTATCAAAATACAGGTAAATACAATTTGCCAGAGAAATTAAATGTAGTTCAATGCAAAGTTGTACAACTGCTCTTTGATGTTGACTTTGGTGCTTCATGTTAATACACAATGTAACTATAATTGTAGACTATTTTCACTAATATGTTTCAGGCTGTGGTGTTCATGTGTGTATAGGCCATGACTGTGCTATAGTGTAGTCTGCCTATATGCTACACATGCTAAGTTTACTAGTGGTATGGGCAGTAAACAGAAGGTCACTGGTTCAAGCCCCACTGTTGGAATCTTGACCAAAATCATTAATTGTATTTGGTCAAGATTACAAATCCCTTTCTGAAAAGCAGTGACCTGGAACAGAATTGTAAATCACATCCACTTCTAAATAATGCAATAATACCTTTTCAGCTTTGCGCACATCCCAGATGAAGACATGTTCACAGGCTCCTACAGCCACATATCGGCCCTGTTCTCCTCCTCTCAGCCTCACAAACACCAGGTTCGCCTTCTGACTGCCGATCACCCCAAACACAGCGCTGGGTACATAGCGCAGGTACTGCTTAGTCAAGCCCATGCTTAAATCAGTGTCCTACAGTTGGAGGAGAAGTTTTGAATACAATTAGCACACTTTTAGACACGTCTAAATCAAAGTAGAGTTTACCCAGAGATCCTAGTGAATATATTAGTAACTGATAACTGGACTTGTTGTTTTTGTATTTAAATAATACATTATAATAAAACAATAATACAAAACAATAATTACGAACTAGTACAGCTCTGTGAGACTGCTGCAGGACTACATGTTGTGGTAAAGCTTAAGGCTGAAATTCATTCCCACGTGTACTGCATGTAATGTGATCCAACCAATCCAGCAATCTAACCGCTTAGTTTCCACGCTTGCAATATTTAATTATGTTGATTATTTACCGACTTACCCTTAAAGTCGATTGTTTTTACTACATATAGGCAATATTCAGTTTTTAACGAGTGGATATCGCGATCATACACATCGAGTCGCCATGTGTAGCATTCAATGAAGGCAAACGTAATCGATTCAACAAATTCGGCAGAATTTTATGTGAACTAAATGTAATTAATAAATGTAACTACAAAAGGTAAATTCTAAAGTACAAAAGTATATGAGAACACATGTTAATGTTGCATGTTTCTTGTTTTGGATTATTTTTTTCTGTCGCAATTTCAAATGATGTGTGCATTTTCGATTACTTCGGTCTTGCCGTGTTACTGAACGTCAGTAGCAGCGCTATCAGACTATCTGAGCTAAAGGAGGAAAATAGATTTATTTAGTTATTAAATAAATTGTGATAGTGATACGCTTCTTATTAACACTTATTATTATTAAACAATAAAGAAATGCTTAAAATATATAATAACACTTTTGTCTAACTGCAAGTCCAAAAGAGCAAAAAGCCAAACATGTACTGTGTCCAGCCCACAGAAAGAACATACTGTATTTATATCATTATCAAATCTGCTAAGAAAGTTGTTTCTTGTAGGATAAAAAAATACGTAAAAATAAGCATGTTCATGCTTTAAGAGTGATACACTTATGTGATTATTAATCCCTTGCTAGGGATCTGTTCTACAGTATAAAGTGTAAACCAGTTAAATTGGATTACAAATTATTGGGGGTTTGTAAAATACAGAATTATTAAATAAACATAAATTCATGACATATTTGGTGATGTTTAATTTCCATTATATGCAATTTGCAATGAAATTTCTGAAAACCCACTAGAAATTCAGACTCTACGTTTTTCTTTATAGTTGGTTAAATTGTGACGGTCCCTTATGAGACGCCTTCCGGAAGTGAACATGTACTGTTGAAGTGAATCAGCTGATCACATGCGCTGCACAAACGAGACATTACAAACAAATGTGAGAAGGTTATTAACGCTGCGTGTGATTACTCCTAGTTTATAATGTTACAGTCATATTAAGAGAATGAAAAGCTTCTGGATAAAGTTTTCTCAATAATTAATAGTTAAACTGACTCAGTTGTATTAGCTGGATAAATCCCAGTGTTTATAGCTGCTTTGATTAGGTTCGGTTCACCAGGTTGTATTTTTGACGGTTCAGCTCACTGGTGAGTAGCTTAAATTCTTCTTTGTTTATTTCACTTCAGCGGTATTTTTATATTTTTAGTGTTCATGGTATTTTTCATAGGGCTCTTAGTGCAGTTCACTGTATCATAAGTTTTCATTTATTTATTTATAGTCATTAAATGATCAAAACCTTCAAACTTTACGCTGATATTCAGCCTTCAAAATATTAGCGTATAAATAACAGTAGCCATGATTTGTAAATCTACTTGGGCCTGTATTTAAATAAAAGAGTGCCACCTAATATACTTAATTATTCATTGTAAATGTGCATGCATTCTTAGGCAGGTTGTAAAAAAAGTTTAGACAAGTGACAATGTAATGTAATGTAATTTTAAAATGCAGGTGATGAAATCAAGCTTAGGTTTAAATAAAACATTCAGAACTTGTGCTTACTGCTAATCATTTATTTACTGCAGTGGTTCTCAAACTTTTTGAAGCTGAACCCTTTGTATGCATAAATAAACAAATCCACAAGAGCCCATTAATTTATATTAAGGAACTTTTTTAGGGGACAGTGGTAGCCTAGTGTGCAGAGCTTTGAGCTATCAACTGAAAGGTTGAGAGTTCGAATCCCAGTTCTACCATGCAGCCACCGTTGGGTCCTTGAGCAAGGCCCTTAACCCTCTCAGCTCCAGGGACTGTACAATGGCTGACCCTGCGCCCTGACCCCAGCTTCCAAAAAACAAGCTGGGATATGCAAAGAAAGAATTTTGTTGTACTGTACACCTGTATATGTATATATGACAGGTAAAGGTATTCTATTCTATCTATGTCTGTTATTTTACAATAGGGGTAAATATGTATTGGGTAAAATTAGGTAAATTATTTTTTTTTTACTTTTTATAACAGGCATTTTTAAGCACCCCATGGAACTTGGGTTGTAATTCACTTAGTTGCGTATATTTAGCAGGTGAAAGTTCCTCCACAAGAGGGAGATGTGAGCACAATTTTAATGTAGTTCACATCATTGTTAGTGTACTTCATTTATCAAATGTTTTTGTAAGTTCAGTGGACTTTATTGCCCTCAATTCAAGTGACGTTGAAAGCAATGGCATGAGCCAGCTTACCAAATAAATTCTTTAAAAAAGTGGCCTAAACTGTTTTGATCTCAGTGGGACCTTGTGGTTCCTATTTAATCTCTTAAAAGTGTTTTTTCCAGATGCTTCCAGCTTTTCATTTTTTAATGGATACATTCTAATAGAGGTGGGTGATTAAAGTGTCATATAACAGTAATATTAAAACTGACTTTTTTTTTTTTTTACAAAATGTCATGTATGGATCACAGTATTTAACCTAATTTACACATAAATTATACTTAACTAGCACAAATTAATGTTTGGCCATAGATGTAGGAGTCTTGAAAATTACCAACGAATTATTAGTGAAAACTCCTTTAAAATTGTTTTGCATGTTTGAAATGAAAATGAAATGCAAAAATGCATAACTGATTGGTGTTGCACCAGAGATGTTAATTTATGCTCATGATTAAGCAAAAATCTAAAGGTACAACTGAACAACTAGCAAGAATCATAAGTAATTTTCACAGGGTGTATGCAGTAATTCTGTACAAAATAAAATATCAACAACGGGATGTACGTATCAGGTTACACACAGAGCAGGGGAGAGACAGTTTAGCACATGTTCAGTAGATGAGATGGTATTTAGACCACAGGGTTCTTCATGCACAATGTCTTGTGTAGCCTGATAAAGTTTACAAAAAGAAAATTTTAAGAGAGGGATCTGTCCACCTAAGGGAACAAAGGTCACAAGCTTTCAGTGTTGGTTTTTGGCCCTGTCATTCATGCACAGAGATTATTCTGGATTATCTGAATGATATGGACTGTAGATTGTGAACACTCACAACTCCTTGCAATAAGAAATGTTGTTTTTAAATCATTGGACTTTTTGCTCACACAGTGCAGTTCCATTCATGCCCAATTATGATAACATTACCAAAACAGTTTTACATTATTGCACACACTTTGCAATCTTATATCGCTTCTAAATTAATCTTTTTGGAATATTTTCAGGCATTACATTTGGAATTAATTAAGATTAATTAGGACATTAAGCTATCCCTTTGTGTTTGTAACTGAATACATTGCAGTTTACAAATCACTGCCTTCACTTTGTACTTCCACACTGACAATCAAACACATATTGACGGACTGCCCAACACTAAACACAGAAAGACTGAAATTCTTTAATGAAAACAATATACAAAACCTGCTTAAGACATCACCAGGGAAAATACAGAATTTTTTGTCACACTTAAATCTAAAACATAATTTATAAATTGATTAAAATGACATGCACTTAAGATAAAACCTATGTACCGCTGTATAAATAGCCTAAATGTGCTGATACGGCGTTAAACATAAACAAACAAACACTTTGTACTTGCATCATTTTTCAATTTGAAACAAATTTGATTTTAACGTGTGTAACAAAATGGCCAAGTCAAGTGATTTTAGTTTTATGTTGTTAAAATGAAAAATATGTAATGTTGCTGTCACACCCAAATAGTAACCAATATATAAAACAATAAAATAACCATATAATATAATATAAACCATATAAATAAAAAGAAAACTATATAGATCGTTTATAAATATAACCATTTAGGACTTATTTAAAGATATCTGCAGTTGAGTTTAAAGTTGGTGAGTTGGTGTTTGTAATTTTTTTTTGTTGCAATTGCAGAGTTTGACCAGCAAGTGATGCTGATGTGTTGTTGTTGTTGTTTTTTTTAAACATGGAGTAATTGTAAAGACATCTTTTTTCAATAACTGAATTTATGAGACAAAAAATCTTAATGTCTTTTTTACTAAGTTTCCCTTACTGGTTACATTTGTTACTCTTTTATAATTCTCTTTTATAGCTTTATTTAGTTGACCCTAAATGCATTTAAGTGCTGCTGTCCTTTCAGTTTGGCATGTCTCTGCTGAACATCAGGCTGTATGATGTGCTACTAACACAAATGTCAAAAATAAAGTAAGTGTGTTTTTTGTGTTTCGTTTACAGCTGCCCTGTAGATCAGCAGTATGGATCCGCTGGGTGCTCGCTCTCAGTTTGTGGAGGTACACACTCTTCCCACCTGGGACCAGCATGATGAAGTGGATAACAGGGACAAGTGTGGAGAGTCTCACCAGAAGGATATCGCTGACAACCTGACAAACGCCACAAACTCTCCCCTCTCTCCCTTCCCATTTAGAGAGGATATCAACAAAAAGATTATTCTCTTGTAAGTCTCAGTAATAACAGTATTCAACTGTACCTGCTTTCTTTTGGAATGAAATTTGTTTTTAGCTCATCCTTATCCTTTTTTGCATCCTTGTTTTTGAAAAATATAGTGTAAGGCTTCTTCCGTATGATAGTTGTATCTGCTCAGCCGTGGTTACATAACAAGAGTTTGTTTCCTTTTTCTGAAAATGAAAGACAGAAGCTGTTGTAACAAGTTACCCCAACATTAATGTTTATGTAAGACTTTTGCATTGTGTGCTACATGTAATTTAAAAATAAAAATGCAAATAAATTGTAATTTGGTTTAGAATTATAAGCAGCAATAGAAGAGAATAGGCTTTTCAGCACATTTCTTATGTTTGTGGATTGATGTGAGATCCATAAAAAATTTTACCTTGTCTTTCAATAGAGATTAATTTTATAGGTAAAACATTAGAGACTGTAGCTCATATAGTGCTATTCACAACTTCCCTCTCTACACTGCCAAAGATTAAAATGAGTAGATTGCATAATGCTTATGCAGTTTAATATGACAATATAGACTAACATTATTCAAGGCTTTTCATATTTACCCAAAACTCATTAAAGTCAAGTTACAATTATTTGCATATCATTTTTTACAAATGGACATTGTCTAAATGCAACTTTACAGAATCTAGTTCCAAAAACTCCTAATGAGCTAGTTTAGGATGACAGTGCCAACAAAACTCTCATGAAGAATTTTAACAAATAAACCTTGAGAGGAAACAGACTCAGCAGTGAACCTTCCTCCATGCGCACTCTAGAAGATAGTTGGATTAAGCCATTCAATTAGGAATAAACAAACAAATACTAAACAGATTAAATGAAAATTATGGTGAGTTTCTGGACATTGTAAATCCAGATTAAAGATGAAAGGAAAATCGTATAACTCTCTGTACTCCTGTACAGAGGATTTGTTTTACATTGAAAAAATAAATGAATCATCACCATACATAATACATTTAAATATAAAAGGGTTCATGTATGGCATCAAGAGGTGCAGGAACATTTTGTTCTGACAATCTCATTCATAGTATATACACAAATGTTGATCTGTCAAGTTAATTTATTAATAAGATGCATGCATTCTATTTCTCAAATGTTTTAGGATATTCCATATATATTAAGGCTACTGAGCCATTTAAACAGTAAAATGTTAAGTGTGAGTGAGTAAATGTTGGGTTTTTCCTTGCTGGACTGAAACTAAGTTGTTACTTGATGCTGCAGAGATTTGTATAAACCAATTGATTAATACCTGTTATATACACATTACAGTAAGACCAAAAGACCTAAATACAGACTAAGTATAAATGTACAGTATATTATTGGACTAATTAATTTCACTTTAATTCAAGCTCCAAGCTAAATGTAGAATTCTAAAAGAAATAAACTAAATTTACATTGTAGTAAGTATGTGGTTGAGTCCATGTGTTCCATCACTTTACATTAAAAGCTGCCTTTAGGGTTTTGTGTTGGGAGTTAATTTTTCCTAAAAGAATTAAACTTTGCATGTTTTATTTGCAACTACTTTTTGAGGGATTTGGACCATTGTGAACTGTTCTGTTACACAAATGTAAGTAAATATAAGTATGTAATAATGTGATATATCTTTGTTATAGCAATGGAGACGTGGCACTTTTAAACTGCACTGCTGTGGTCAGTACGAGCAACGAGACACTAACAGATAAGAACCCGATTTCAGACAGCATTCAAAGACACGCTGGTCCTGAGCTTAGGGAGGAACTGAGTAAACTGAAAGGTAAGCGGCAAAACTGAGAGCAAAACAGACAATAATCCCCATAAAACCTACTTTTAATTCTTCTTAATTTTTAATTCAAAACCACATTTATTGATTATGTGCGTCAGTCATTGAACCACTGTCGCCTCACGGCAAGAAGGTCCTGGGTTTGATCCCCAGGTGGGGCGGTCCGGGTCCTTTCTGTGTGGAGTTTGCATGTTCTCCCTGTGTCCGCGTGGGTTTCCTCCCACAGTCCAAAGACATGCAAGTGAGGTGAATTGAAGATGCAAAATTGTCCATGACTGTGTTTGATATAACATTGTGTAAACTGATGAACCTTGTGCAATGAATAACTACCGTGTCTGTCATGAATGTAACCAAAGTGTAAAACATGATGTTAAAATCCCAATAAACAAACAAACAAACAGTCATTGAACTGATTCTTCATCTGTTCTCAAGAAAACATGTCTTTTATTACAGGCTGTCGGACAGGAGAGGCAAAAATGACTGAGGGCTTCAACTTGGCTGCACGCTTCGTCATTCATACAGTCGGACCCAAATATAAAGCCAAGTATCGCACAGCTGCTGAGAGCTCACTATACAGCTGCTATAGAAATGTCATGCAACTAACTAAGTAAGCTATACCTTTATTTTTCATAGTATCTGGTTAGAACTGACATTTTCTTAATTGCCGTAAGTACATATAGAAACACTATGTATAGACATTGTAGACACATTCAAAAACTACTGAATCATCAGTGTAGAACTGTAAAAACACTTGACTTCTTGATTTGGCATTCCAAATTTTACTGCTAGAATACCAATTCCCACTTCAACAAATAATAGGTTTTTCTTTAATCAACTAATTGGATTGCTTTTTAATTTTTGATGATAAAGATCCAGATCTATGCCAGTGAAATGTTTCATGTTTCATATTATGGAAACTATAATTTAGCTGTAGTTTAAATCTAGCCATATATATCTAAATGCCACTTGTCTCACAGTAACAAAATGACCACAGCCAAAGTTATTTCATCAAAGTTGGGCCAGTGGCCACCCTGCTGGTTATTTATTTAAGAAAGTCCCCTCAGTCTTTTCTACAGTCTATAAAAGAGAAGTAAGTGGCTTCACACATGTTAAATGAAGCATGTCTTAGCCAGCAGCCCTCCTTAGCCAGTAAAGGTGCAGTGCAGGAATCAAAAATATTGGAATAAAGGGGGCGGCATTGCAAAAATGTTCTTGGAATGCTCACTTGCTCAGTTTTACACCTCAGTCTTACAGCTGTGGTGTGGTTGGATTAAGCCTTGTTTATGCTTAGTATGTCTTTAGCTGCTGTATAGCAAGCTGTTTTATTTTAGTAGTGTAAGTAGTCTGCTGTGAGACGATCTGAAAATGTGATCTGAGGTATAAAACCTTCTGTCATCTTGTTTTTTAGGGAGCATGCCATGGTTTCTGTGGGTTTGTGTGTGATCAGTACTGCAAAGAGAGGATATCCACTTGAAGATGCTACTCACATAGCCTTAAGTAAATTACTTTTACATAAACATCCTATAAAATGTGAAATGAAAACCGATGTGAAATTAAAATGAACTTTATTGCATTGTTAGAACATTACTTAATGTCACTTAAATCTGTATCACTTAAATAGATTAAATGTTGTTCGAACCAGTGAGTTTTAAGACTTTAAAGCAATAGTCTGTTATTTAATATGAAATTGTATGGCCTGTTGTATGGAGACAAATCTCATTGTACATGGAGCTTCAGTTAATTTCAGCCATACCTTCTCCGCAGAGAGCTCAGTTTTGTTCAACCAAAAGCTTTTATTAGATAAACATATGGCCAAAGATTTAAGGTAATGCTGGGGTCTAAGGTCAAGCATAATTACTTGTCTGATGTCATTTTATATGGTTTTAGATTTAGATTTGGTCCTTGTGTTTCAGTTGAGGTTATTTACATATTTAGTAATTTAGTCATGTCCAAGTCCAGATTTTATATTCGCTGCTGCATGCACAGCCCCGATCTGATCAAGGAGAGACGGATCACCACATGCCTGTTCAGACACATGTCCGGTGTTCGGCCATTTATTACTTGCCAGAGTTAGGTTCCCACACAGAGCCATTTTGGAGAGCCACTCTAGGCTTCAAGTGACCCTGCAGTCTGACCTTTCCTCCCTCAACCATGGCCATTAGTGTTGGTGTGGATGCCCGGCCAGGTCGGTGGCTTGCAGTGGTGTGCTAGTGCATTAGACCACTGCACCCCTCAAGCACCCAGTAGAGGGAAATCTTAATGTTTTATGCAACATTTTAGGTTATCAAGAAAATTCTTTGCTTCCAACTTTGTGACAGTAGTTTGTGAAAGGCTACTTCCTGTTTAAGCATTGCAATGCTATTGTGTACACAATTCAATTTGAAACACTGAAATTGACTACAGTCCACGCCTGTTTAGCCAAAATGCCTCTTATTCTAATGGCTAAGTAAGATAAGTGCCAAACGTGTAATTTTCTTTCATTCTTTTATTTTCCCCACAGGGACGGTGCGCAGGTTCCTGGAGAATCATGGTGAAACCATAGAGACCGTGGTGTTTGCTGTGTCAGATGTTGAAGAGGTCAGTTTCATTTTGTTACAGCTTAAGCTTTAAGCTTGTTTGTTTGTGTGTGTGTGTGTGTGTGTGTGTGTGTGTGTGTGTGTGTGTGTGTGTGTGTGTGTGTGTGTGTGTGTGTGTGTGTGTGTGTTAAACATTGCTTACATTTTCTGTTCTGACAGTATTTTACTGTATTTAAATTTTTGTATCATAGATGAACGTGTGTAACAATGTTTACATTCAATATGGAATTCTGGTCTTATTTTCTGAATGCCCTGTTCTGTTTAGGCTGTTTACCGAAAGTTGCTCCCACTATACTACCCTAGCTCTGAGAAGGAAGAGAGAGACAGTCTCCCTTTATTACCTGCAGACATTGGAAATGCAGAAGGGGAACCGGTGGTGCCTGAGAGACAAATCCGCATCACTAAAAAGCCTGGTACCCTTGAAGGTAAGAGTTTTGTCTTTTATACCATTTACTCTTGGTAGTATATGAAAATGGCTTAGGACGCTCGGGTGACACAGCCAGCTGAAGCTTTAGCCCAATGTTTCAATCATGTTGTAACCTAATTTTAGGTCATACAGACTAGCAAGGATGCTTTAAGATCAACAAAATTATGTAGGGGTTGCAAAATTGTGACATGGCAGTATAAAATATCTTTATTTTTTGTTCATTTGATGTATTATTCAACTGATAAAGCCTTTATTTAAAGTAAAATCTAGCTTTACAAAACATTTTTATCCCTATTTTCTTTGGGGAGTTGAATATTTCCCAAATGCAGGTATGTGCTCATCTCTGGTTTTTGCTTGGCAGTTTTATAATCGAAGGCACATACACAGGTGCTCAGGTGGCGCAGCAGTAAAACATGCTCATCAGTTTGTATCTCAGCTCTGCTACAGGCAGACTGGGTGCCTTCGTGAACAATGATTGGGATTCCTCATAACTGGTGCAATTACGACCTTTGCTGGCTTATTGATGCCGCCTGCACAGAGACGAGGGATAAGGGGGTCAGGGTGTGATTCAATGTGCGCAAAGCTGATCCACGTGTGAACTCACCTCGTGCAGGTAAAAAGATGCAGTTGGCTACTGCACACGTGTTGGAGGGGGCGTGTGTTATTCACGATTCCTCGGTCTGGAGTGGAAGTCAACATCAGTAGAGAGGAAGCATAATGCATTTGGGTAAATGGATACGACTAGATTGGAAGAAAAATGCAAAAAAGACATACACAATGTAATATTAATTTTACAATTAATGCTATCATTACACTTGGTTGCAATTTAGCTTAATTAAAATGTCAACACAGTGTAATGAAAATAAAAGCAACCTAAATACTGCATCATAAAGCTGTAAATGTTGCTACATAATCATAGCAGCAACCATGTAAATACCAGTGTGGAAAAGGTACTGTAGTAAAGTTCACTAAATAAAATATGTTTACTGTCTTATGTTATTTGTTAGATTCAGACCCAGCCATTGTCTGCCCGTCATTCTTACAGGCCCAGATCTTTGGCCTGTTGTCCAGCTGTGTTGATAGGTTCACCCCAGCTTTGAGCTATCGATCCAGTTCAAACACACTGTGAATATGATGCTTCCAATGTAAACAAACACACTTTCTCCCTGCATGTGACCCGATGCTTTAGTTTAGGATGTGAGGACAGCCCAAGTTCTCTGTGTAAATCTGTTCACCATTTTTAAAGCCAAGCTTAGCCAGGGTGACTCAAGGTCATTAGGACTCTGAAGTGGATGAAAAGCATAATATGATGCCATTGTCAAAGAAAAGTCTCAGCTTATTCATTTATATGATAGGAGGATCATGGCCAAAAATAACATTTTCAGACATCTGTATTTTATTGCATCCTGGTGTCGCCCCAGTTTTTCAAACATTATCATTAACATATAGGCAGTTTTAAATATTCTCCATTGCATGCTGCTCCACAATGTGACTGTGCAGTGTTACAGCAGAGAAGCTAGGTTTGGCTGGCTGAATCAAGTTTTATATAATCAAGGTCATGTGACTTTACATCCTGCTCACCAGACTTTAATTATTTGGGTTCAGGGGTTACAATTGTTTGTTAGTGGCCTTACTTGTTAATGAAAAATACTGTATACAATTTGTGTTGTAAAACATATATCATATGCTGAATAACACAAGTCTAAAAATATGCACTCAGAGTTTAAATGTTTATCTCTTTGTGTTTGTTTTAGATGACTCGGGAGATGACTCCGAGGACTCTGACTTGGGACTGGTGGGCAATCATGCTTTTGCTAGGATGGAGGGAGACGTCGATAAGCAGCGAAAGCTGATTCTCCAGGGTCAGCTCTCTGAAGCAGCCCAGCACAAACAGCATCAGAGAAAGTAAGAACATGTTCAGAATAGGATACATGAAACAGTGAAACATTTGTGTTCACACAGTACTCGTCCCATATTGATTCAGTCCCTTTTGAAATTACTCCAGAGTGTACTCAGGTGGCGCAGCTGTAACACGCTCGCGCTCTACTCCAGAGCAATGCAGGTGCCAGAGAAATTGCAATAGGTCCTATCTAAATGTTTACTGCATTCTTATTTGAACTGTAAATTATACAAATATTATATATTTAAATTATAAGCAGACTACCATGCTTGTTAACAGACAGAATGTAGTGGGGTGTGTTTTATTAACAGAATGATTTCTACATTTATATTACTATGCTGTGTGATTATTATATTATTATATTTTGCTCTCTTATGATATTTGACTCTGAATGCCAAACCATTCATCATGGTATTCCTCTTCTTTACAGTGCATAATACATCTTTTATGTTCTTTCTATCTTAACTAATGCCATGTTGTCCTTTTACTTACAGCTATAACCGCTGGCTGTGCAGAGCTCGAGCAGAGGACCTCTCAGACATAGCAGCGCTCAAGGCTTTGTATCAGACTGGTCGGTTTCTGTCTTTGTTCAGCATATAAGTGTGTGTTCGTATGATTTTGTTCCAGAAATGTGGAATCAATATGCACTTTTAAGAAGTTTTTTTCCACTTCTCTCTACAAGCACACACTAGCTCATTTTCATCCCTCCTTTTCTGAGTCTGTGCACATCTGTGTGCTGGATCTTCATTCTGCGTGTTTGCGAACGAGACAGGAAGTCTCAGTTCCAACTCATTGAGCTCAACAGCGGGGGATTTTGTAATGCCCTGTTTTCGCTTCACAATTTCGGGATTAAAAATAGCCTCCAAAGTGGTTGCTGTGGTAATGTTTTGGCTCATCCTTTTTGTTGCTTAGGTCATGTAGTGTTGTAGCTGTTGTGTTGTGAGCTCCCCTGCTGAGTTTAAAACTGAATCATGTGGCAGATTATGAAAACTATAATTCTTCATATATATTGTGTCAGGCTGCTAATGCCAGCAACAGTCATGAATTTACACAGTGCCGATTAGCATCTCAGTAGTTGTAAATGACCTTTTCATTTCTGACCAAAAGGGGGCAGGCTTTCTCTATATTCATGTTGTAAATCAATAAGAACATCTGGTTGTGTTTAATTTAAAACGGGAAAACATGCTTTACTATTAAAGTGTGCAATATAAGTTCAAGAAAGTGGCTGAAACCGATTATGAAAATATTTGAATGAGCTAAAACCAGTTTAGTCAGTAAATAATGTTAATTCTGACAACTCTTGTTTTCATATTTAGTTTCCAATTAAGTGTCATGTTTGCCCCCAGGTGTTGACATGTGCGGCCGCACAGTAATGGTGGTTGTAGGCAGGAATATTCCAGTAACTCTTATTGACATGGAGAAGGTAAAAATTGTTTTCCTAGTTGATTTGTGATGTTAAACCTAATCCTTATTAATGCCATATGTTTCACTTTCTCTGTGTGTGGGTCTGTCTCATCACAGGCTTTGTTATATTTCATCCATGTAATGGATCATATCACAGTGAAGGAGTATGTGATGGTGTATTTCCACACACTTACTGCTGAACATAATCATCTAGACACAGACTTCCTTAAAAAGCTCTATGACATTGTGGATGCAAAGTAAGTCACCTTAGCTTTTATAAATATATTGATTAGCCATAACATTAAAACCACCTACTTGTTTCTACACACGTCCATTTTATCAGCTTCACTTACCATATAGAAGCACTTTGTAGTTCTACAAATACTGACTGTAGTCCATCTGTTTCTCTGCATACCTTTTTAGCCTGCTTTCACCCTGTTCTTTAATGGTCAGGACCCCTACAGGACCACCACAGAGCAGGTATTATTTAGGTGGTGGATGATTCTCAGCACTGCAGTGACACTGACATGGTGGTGGTGTGTTAGTGTGTGTTGTGCAGGTATGAGTGGATCAGACACAGCAGCGCTGCTGGAGTTTTTAAACACCGTGTCCACTCACTGTCCACTCTATTAGACACTCCTACCTAGTTGGTCCACCTTGTAGATGTAAAGTCAAAGATGATCGCTCATCTATTGCTGCTGTTTGAGTTGGTCATCTTCTAGACCTTCATCAGTGGTCACAGGACGCTGCCTTTGTTGGTGGACTATTCTCAGTCCAGCAGTGACAGTGAGGTGTTTAAAACTCCATCAGTATTGCTGTGTCTTATCCACTCAAACCAGCACAACACACACAAACACACCACCACCATGTCAGTGTCACTGCAGTGCTGAGAATGACCCACCACCCAAATAATACCTACTCTGTAGTGGTCCTGGGAGAGTCCTGACCATTGAAGAACAGCATGAAAGGGGGCTAACAAAGCATGCAGAGAAACAGATGGACTACAGTCAGTAATTTTAGAACTACAAAGTGCTTCTATATGGTAAGTGAAGCTGATAAAATGGACAGTGAGTGTAGAAATAAGGAGGTGGTTTTAATGTTATGTCTGATGTATAAGAATAATGCAAAATAATATATTTGCTGTTTCGACCCAAATGTCTCACCAGCTGCCCAATTATTGTCAATTAATTTTGCTAATAACTGCCTGTTTACTACGAGCCCTTTGTTTATTGGACATCTAAAGAACTTTTGTTTTGAGATACTTCAGGTTTTTTAGTATCTGTTTTGGGCTGCTAGTAGACACACTTTAAAGGAAGCATACCTGACTGAGCATTAATGGGTTGAGGTTTATATTATTTGTAGACTTGACGTTTGCAGTAATTGTTTGCTCCAGTCATTGAAAACTTGTTTATGTATTCACTGTTGCTTAAGAAAATGTTTAAGTAGATATGAATTGATTGTCCATTGGTAGTATTCATTTAATGGTTTATGTATATGCATTAATGGTTATTATTTACCATTAATATGTATTTTATTTTAACCTGGCAAATAACCTTTCAGTCATATAGATATTTTTTTGTAAATGTCAGTGCACTGACATTTGTTGTAGATAAATGAGAAGTATAGCTAGTGATTCTGTAACCATAAATTCTATATCCAATTCCTTCTTGGCATTGTCTCTTGGCCCTGTTGCTCTTTAAATGGTTGTTTAAATGCAGCCAAGGGGATGTCATTTAGTTAGTTTGGCACCATTATGGGAATCTGGAACAGGATTTTGATAATAATAGTCAGACTTTTTGGGCTGTATTAGCTTTGACACTATTAATCAAAACTTGAATATTTTAACTTTGTCTTACACTGTAGGGATGATTCTAAGTGTCAGGTTGTTTATACAGTACTGTGGAACTTTGTCATGAACGCACATGAACATACAGACTAGATGCTTTTCTGATAAAATGGTTTGAGTTTGTGAGTATTTTCTGAATTAATGAGAAGTGGGACAATGCGTGAGGTCTTCAACATTCCCACAGTGGAGCACTGGGGATTTTCGTGACCCCAGTCATGACTTCTGCTTTTTATTTTTGAGGAATTAGTGTCTCCTGTAAACACACTGCATGTGTTATCAGATGTAATAAATTTAACCAGTTGTGCTCTTCAGTCTGACTTGTCTGGAACATCCTGTGTTTAAAGAAAAACTTTCTTTCTTATGAAGTCATTTCATTCAGTCTTTCTGCACATGCTGATTTTTAATACACACATTTATCTTTTAACAATGTTAGGAACTAAAGATGATAAAATCCCTTAATCCTTTCCAACTGTGCTGTCAGAAACTATGTTTTATATCTGTTTTACTACTCCTTTATGAAGTTTCTTGAAAAAAGGTCAAATAAGGCTTTGTTAATGGTAATAATAGCATCATGATGGGGTTACCTTGTTTCCAGTGTAAAGTTCCAAAACTGAAGTAGGGTTTGTACATACTGATTTCTTTCCATATGTGTATTTGCATATAGGAGCCTCTGCAAAACAGCTAAATGTAAATGCAAGTATGGTGTCATACCATTTAGCCAAAAAGCTGGAAGCGCCAAATCTGTAGCATTAACTTTTGTACTTGTCAGAGAATGATTGCAAGGTGTCTGTTGTGATCCACATTAGGTCTGCCTGTGTCCTCCTGGACAGCAACTAAGCATATGTACTTCAACATGTTTCACCATTTGCTTAACCTGAAATAAATGGTTTTCTGTTTAAATAGTTTTGATGTGCGATACAAGGTGTTGATTAAATTAATGTATTTTAATGTACAGTATAATAATTTAAATGTATTTTTAAATATTTTTTCAGGTTTAAGATACATCTGAAGGCTTTCTACTTTGTCCATCCAACATTTCGTTCCAAGGTAAATTATTGTTCTTGATATTGTTTTGAAATAGCTACTACTGTTTGTGTGGCACTCAGTATGATATACATAAGTGACATTCACACCATGTTATTCACCAAAATCTGATCTTTTTGCTTACATATGACTCAGTGTGAACTGCAAAAGTTAGCAATTAAGTGGCCTCTGTCTTCTAACAACTGACATTTACAACATTTAGCAGACGCTCTTATACAGAGAAGTGCTTCTTCACTGAATATTTTCTTACTTTAGTACAAATAGAGCACAGTCAACACAAGTCTACTGAGAGACATACCGGAAGACGAACAAATTAAATGGTAAATAGACTTTTTAGTAAGTGCAGGGTTTGTTCCCATTTCGGTGTTTAGTAAAGAGGTGGGTCTGTAGTCGTCTTTTGTGGATGGCAGTAAACTCAGCTGATTGAACAGAATGGGAATGTTCAATCCACCACTTTTTACAAATACAAATACAGAAAAGAGTCTTGATGCTTGTCTTTCTCAAACTCTGATTGGTGGATCTAGAGCTTTTGCTCAAGCATTGCTGCTTGATTTGTTTAACAGATTTTTAATGATAAAGGCCTGATTATAGTTTTGCTTTTTGCTTAATGTGTCTGTTTCTTTTTCAGGTTTCCACATGGTTCTTTACCACATTCAGTTTACCTGGGATGAAGGAGAAGATCCATCACATAGAGAACCTGCAGCAGCTCTACACCTGCATCCTGCCTGAGCAGATCGACATCCCTCCATTTGTGCTAGAGTATGACAACAGAGTGAGTCCAGCTACCCACACTTTTTTTTTTTATTCCACATACTGCAAATAATTTAGCATAGTAAAAATGATCTCTTCATTTTTGAAAAGCATTATAAATACAATGCAATACAATTTAATTACAGTGTACAATGTAATAACAGTATACAAGCTAAAATGTGCATATAGCTCAGCTAATTTAAATGGTAGGCAGCATTCTATTAACACTCCAAGCTAAACACCTTAAAGCTTCTTTGAGCGGTGCAAAAAGGTGGAATCAGATTTCACTAAATCAGGACTATAAGCTCTCTCTCAGTCTCTTAGACAAGACCAATTACTACTCCTCCTGCCCTCAAAGTGTGGAAACATTTTGAAGATCCCTTGTGTGTGTGTATAAGTGTGTGTGTGTGTCTTTATTTATTTCAAACATTAATAAAGTATAAATGGCCTAACAGTAAACATGGCAGTAACAAACTGAAACCATGAGCAGAACCAATTCAACAGCTAACAGTTCATTACAATTAAAAAATAATAATGCGGCTAGCAAAGCTCTACTTGCAACATAGATGAAGTTAATACCAGATCAACAGAATCCCACTGGAGCATGATGCAAATCCACATGTGTGCACGTGATGTGGGGATAATTTTATGGAATAATAGTTCCGTCATTCATAACTAATGTTATATAAGGGCAGTTGTAGCCTAGTGGTTAAGGTACTGGAGTAGTAAGCAGAAAGTTGCTGGTTCAAACCCCACCACTGCCAGGTTGCCACTGTTGGGCCATTGAGCAAGGCCCTTAACCATTAATTGCTTAGACTGTATACTGTAAATTGCTTTGGCTAAAAGCGTCTGTTAAATGCAGTAAAAATAAATACATAAAACTGGTTCATACCTGTTCAAGTGGCAACTGCAATGTGGTGTCCTGAAAGGAGCAACAGCTGTAAACAGGGCACATAGTTCAATTTAAGACCTGTCACAAGTGTTGGTTCTTGGAGGGTGCATTCCTGTAATGACAAACGATGTGTCTCTCTGATATAGCCACTATAGACCTTTACTCAGCAATTGTGTACTTACCTGACCTTTGCCACATATTTTCCTTATGGTGTGATGAATCGTGTAGTAATATTTTTCTCTTTTAGATAAATGGCACATATAACACTTCCCACTCATCAGGCCTGTAAAGTCAACTTTAAGTGGACCTAATTATAAATGTGGACAGGAAAGAGTCACCTGTCCATTCACCCTGGTGATGCATGTGCAGGTGCTGAGTTTACTGACTGACTGTGACAGAACTACTGTGCCAAACATGAGTTTCACTGACTTCAACACAATGTGTGTGATTGAGAGAAGCAAAAAGGAAGTCTGTCAACTTTTTATTACTCTGCAGCAGTGTTAATCTCTGTAAGAATAATCAGTCATTACTGGAAATGTTTGTCATAAATCCAAGCCTTTCACAGTTCAGAAGGAGCAAATTCAAAATGTGATTAAATTATATTTAATATTAAAATTTCGTGTTGCAAAATAAAAGCAAATATTTTTATTTTTTCTTTCTTAATTACCAAAGTCATGGTAACATGATTGTTGTTTTTAAATTATTTTTAAGTGTTCTTATTGTATTGTTTTATTGACAAAAGAATGTCTTGGCAAACACTTGTTTTTGCTTGATGGTCTTCACTTTGCATGTGATGTAGAAATAAATAAAAATGCTATTACTGTCAGGAGGTAAAAATAATGGTATCCAATACACTGTTACATTGAGCCTCAGTCAGTGCTATTGGAAATGAGTTTAGCTTTTTCAGAGCGTATCACAGCATTGTCATATTTAAAATGTTACTTTTTTTACAGTATACGGTTTTGTAAGAGCTGGATGATGCAAAGTAATTTTAAACAGAAGGTACTTCAGCATCCAATGCTACTTACTCTGGTGTGTGCCATAACTAAAATCCATTATTTAAAGAACCAAAATGTTAATGAATTATTACAGTATTTTCTCCCTGCAAATCCAAATAATAAATGTCACATTTTGTATATACACATTTTTATAGTTGTTTTTTAATAGTTGTAAATAAATAAAGAACATTTTGTCTTATTTTGTGTTTTGAGTTAAATGAAATATAAAACTTTGTAGGAATTACAGCTAGTGCACCAGGACTCTTGTCTTGCTTTTATTATTTAATCCATACTTACCCAGTGGACTTACATGTAAGCATTGTTTGCTCAAATTTGCACTTCTTTTTGAACAATTCATATATATTTTTTTTTAGCATTTTTGTTTGCACATTTGCTGTGATTATTGCTGTCACTGCCAGTATTAAACTGCATAAAAATGAACAGCATCTACTAATGGGGTGGCTAAGTGGGTAGCACTGTCGCCTCACAGCAAGAAGGTCCTGGGTTTGATCCCCAGGTGGGGTGGTCCGGGTCCTTTCTGTGTGGAGTTTGCATGTTCTCCCCGTGTCTGCGTGGGTTTACTTTGGGTGCTCCGGTTTCCTCCCAAAGTTCAAAGACATGCAAGTGAGGTGAATTGGAGATATTAAATTGTCCATGACTGTGTTTGATATAACCTTGTGTGAACTGATGAATCTTGTGTAATGAATAACTACCGTTCCTGTCATGAATGTAACCAAAGTGTAAAACATGACGTTAAAATCCTTATAAACAAACAAACAAACATCTACTAATGCACATTAGTAGCCGTTACATTAGACTATTCTTTTTTAATACAGTTGCAATCTAAAATATTCAACCCCCCAAATAAAGTAAGGACTTTTAACTCTTTTCAGCAGAGCTAGACCTCACTGTAACTGCTGTGTGGTCTTTATCAGTTAAATGATGCAGCAAATAAACAAAGAAAATGAATGATGTATTTTGTAGTAACAGGATATTTTGTTAATATTTACATGTCACAATTATTCAGCTCTTACATAATATTGCTACTGCTAGTCTATATGAACTAAAGTTTGTTTCAACATGATTAAACCTTTAGGAAGTCAATAACATCCCTTAATCTGCTTCATCTGTCTTGTGTTACATAAACACCACCCATTGATGTGTTCAAGGTTTGTTGCAACCATGGTAAAAACTAAACAGCTGAGAAAGCACTTCATTGCATCAAAAGAGCAATGGATATAAGATGATTTCCAAGACCTTGAACATTCCGAGAGACATCAATGGATGTATTTTACATTTAGTTAGCAGCAAATTGCATATGTAAAGGCCTGCAGCATTCTGGTTCACAGGTCTATAATTTGATTAATCAAAACTGGAACTGTTTCCCCACATGGATTAGCTGTTTGTCTAGCACAAGAAAGGCAAGGCTTATGACCAGAAGGAATGGAGTTGAGTCAGTGATGTGGCGATGTATTTCTGCTACATGAACTGGCAATCTTGACCATGTGACCAGCGCCATGGATTCGCAGAAATACCAAGACATAATGAGGAATGTTTTGCCTTTGGTTGTGAAATTGAACCTTTGTGATAATTAAGACTTTCTAGCAATACAATGATCCCAAGCACACTTCCAGTTCAACCAGAGCTTGATTAAAGAATCAATCCTGAAATATCCTGGACCTTCTCAGTTTCCAGATTTAAATCCCATTAAAAAAAACTTTGGTGGAAGAAAGCTGTTGCAACATGAAAGCCATCAAACCCCAACAAGGTGAAAGCTTTTGCTTGAGAAGAATAAGTAAGGATTCCACTAGAGTGGAGTCAGAAGCTTGTTAGCACATACCTAAATTACTTATTAGAAGTTATTAAAAAAAAAAGGATGTTCCATCAAGTACTGAGGCTGGAGGTTGAATAATAGTGCACATGTACATTTGTTAAGGGAAGTAGCTGTTTTTCATTAAACTCAAAAAGATGTTGACTTGTTTATCCAGAATTGCTTGTATGTGTCAGTATAAATTGTTTCTATGCTTATGGAGACTTCTTGTGGTATATTTCCATGCCATTCTATACACATCAATGTAATTTTTTTTTACAGTGAAATGGGGTTAAGCATTTCTGATTGCAACTGTGCACGAGTAGGAGCATGTTGCATGTCATGCGTATGAAATTATGATGCATTTGCTTTTCATTGATTTTTTCCCGGGTCAAGCACAATAAATGGTTGTCAGAAGAAGGAGAGTCAATTAGTATTTCATAATGCTTTGTGAGCTAACTTTCCTCTGTGAACAAAATAATATTTTAGCTGCAAATGAGTTAACCATATTTAAGCAAGACAACCACTTTTTAATTGCCTGGATTTTGAAGTATTTCTAGGATGTGGTCTGATCACTAAGACATTAATTTATTATTTCCAGTGTTTTGATCATTTACTGCTACATCATATCCCAAAGCTACAGACTTTCAAACCATCCAACTTTCAAAACACTCAACTCGATGTTGTTAGGAATGGCCCACCATTCACACTGCAAGATATGGTGGTGGAAAAATTATTGTTTGGGTGCTTTGTTGTCAGCTTGCAGCCAAATAAACTATGAATACTAAATTGTATAAATGTATATTTTAGCATGTTCTGTTAGGCCTCAGTTCACAGGGTCGCAGGTCATGCTCTGCGGTTTATTAGAAGTTGGATGATGCAACAATCCAATTATCCAGGAGGTGATTGACTTAGATAGGTAATGTAGCAATCCAGGTAATATCAAAGGGTTTGTATTAAAACTACATAAAGAACTTATCTGTACAATGCAATGAGCTTAGGAGGAGCAGGAGACTGAAAACACATACATCAAGACAGAAGAGGCCAACTTAGTGATGAGCCTGTAGGTCTGCATATTTTAATCCTGCACAGAGACAGAAAGGTAAGTATTATCTAACAAAATGTGCTAACTGATTAACATGTGCTGTGAGACTATCAGCAGCTAAAAACCAATATGACCCTTGTCTCTTCTGCTCTTGTCTTTATCATGCCTTAATGCAGGATCAAACAGTTCATCATTTTCATTAATCCTGCTTCTGTTTATTCTTTTACCATGTGGTAATGAAAACTACATTTAAAAGCAGAGTAGTAAATAATAGTCTAGGTGCTTGAAAGGCTAGAGAACTGACAGATCAAGTGCATATTAGTGAATCAATTATTTATAGGGTTTTTCAATGCGAGTTAGATTAGTAAATGTAAGAAGCCATGGTGAACTAAAAACACCTGGGTGGAATTAATTCTGTTCTTTTGTGAATTAGCCGGGATCAAAGCCCAGCACAAAACAGCATTAGCCAGGAGTGGAGGTTTTATACAGCATGTGAAAAGCACGGCTCATGAGGTTATTGCAGCTGAACATCACCACTGTCCTTGAATAATGATACAATGCTGTAGTTAATTTGGGGTTAAGATTAAAAATACAAAACCAATTTCATATTGTTCATAGATAGTCGTTTGTATTCAGAGCAGTTTATGGTAACAAAGTGTTTTACAGAATCTAAAAAAATAGTTTGATGTTAGCCGTGGAAAATTTAGTCCAAGTTACTAAACTGTGGTAAGGTGGGCACAATTTACTTTTTTAAGTTCTAAATAAATAATTTCATTTATTTGTGCTACATTTCAACAGAAAATGTGACCAGGAGTTAATAAATAAACTAATAAACATTAAAGCTTATCTATAAATTCAACATATTTTTCCCATATAATTATTTCTCCTTGCTTTGTTCAAGCTTAGTTGATCTTGATTTTGAATGAAGATGAGATGAGAAAAACCGAAAACACTGAAACATTATGTTGCTAAATGGAGTGACATGCCATATATACACATTTCTGAAAGTGCTGAATCTACACTGAATAATTCCTTATAGCTGCTCCTGTTAGGGGTCACCACAGCAGATCATTTCTCTGCATATTTAATTTGCCACAGTATTTTTACGCAGGATGCCCTTTCTGACACAACCCTCCTATTTATCTGAGCTTGGGACCTTCACTAAGGGTGCATTAGTATTTGTCCCACCAATGGTTTACATATCCTCACTGCGAAACCCACACTAGCATTGGATCAGTGGCGGCTGCTGGTCTTTCAAAGAGGGGAAGCTCATTGTCATACATCATAAAATTTGTCAATTTATTTATACATAAATTCTGCCCTCCGTTCCTTTTCAAGAAAATGGCCTGTGATCCTATCGAACAAATGGGTTGCAGTTTGTCTTTCGACTTCACTCGCAAAATCCGCGATAGGACTGAAGCTCCCAGTGATTAGATGACGGTGTACATCTCAAAATAGCTGTCAATCAAAACGGGAATCAGCCTTTCAACTGATCCTCCAATCATCTTGCAGAAGCTCCGCGTCCAGACCCGACCACAGCTCCATTCACCCCCAGAGACGCTCAGCGTCCGGGGGCGGGACAAAATCGTGGCATTTATCCAATGACTGGCGAGTTTCGAAGCAATGAAAAAAACCGTTCCATGCAGTCCCATTGAAGTGAATAGATGCTCAGCTTCTACGGGCAAATGCATTGACGCTACGGGAATGTATGGGAAGTTAACAAAATCGAGTCAGTCGATTTGTGATAAGTAGCTAATTCTGAACTCATCTTCGAGATGAACGTGTTCTAACGCATTTGTAGTCAATGAAATGTTAACACAACTGTACATATTTCACCATTTAATTTTTGATATTTTAGGGGAAGCTGAGCTTCCCTTGCAGTCTTAAAGAAATCGCCACTGCATTGGATAAATCCTTTATACACAGATTTTAAATCCTCTAGAGTAGTAAAAAGTATGCTGTACAATACAAATCTGGTCATGTTCTTTCATCCTGGCCTGAATTTATTTATTCCCTATCAAAATGTCAGTTTCTCAGATCAGCTTTTGAGTGCATATGTTTAGAACTGTCAGCAATCTGATTCCATTATGTGTAAGAATGAAATGCAAACAAACCTGAAGTGTTTGGACTTGTTGATTTGGGCTTATAAAATAGTACTAAATGACTGTGGCATCCATACAAAAATAAATGATGAGGTTTAGCTCAGAGCAATGTAACTGAGTCATAAACAAATATGAGGAATAAGATGGAACGAGAGATAAAGCAGAGGCCAAAAGTTTGAAGCCACCAGTGAAAATGCTTACATTTTGCATTTTCTTAAATTGAAGCCAATGTTTTTTATTACAAGTTTATAAATTTTTTTTTCTTCAAAATATTCTATAATTTTCTGCTTGATCTGGAAGAAGATATGCCATTTATTAAATAAATATTTGTTCTGAGTTTGTGGTTTGTTTTACAAAGCCAGAATGTTCAACTTTATTGGTGATAAATAATGAACGTTCTCCAAGTGTAACGATTCTGTAATTTTGGCCAGAGTTGTATACTAGCCCATTTTTTAAAGGCCTTTTCTATAATTTAATACTTAAAATTTAATGCAAAGATAATTCATTTTCACTGACTGTCTGATCAGGGTTTCTATCTTTCCTGCATAGTCCAGAAATACGGGGAGCAAGGAAGGAACAATCCCAAGACTGGGCAACACTTACTTAAACCGATGAGCAGTTTAGAGTACCCAGACCACCTTTTTTGTTTTTCGTAACCCGAGAAGACCTAGACATGGTAGGAATATGGCAAAATCCTCACAGACAGTGACTGGAGACGAGGACTGCAGTTGCATGATGTCACAGTAATTTAGTAATTATATAATGGTAATAGAAGAAGTGTTTGGTGAAGCATGAAAATGAAGGTTTGTGGAAGCTGAAGATCAATTATGATTTTCAGTCACAATAAGGCTAAATGGAGGTGACCAGGCAATAATGTCATGATTGTAAAATGCCTAGAAAAAATCCAATGTTGAGTGTGTGCTTTGATAATTTTCCTGGCATAACATTAATATCATGTACTATCCTGCCTGCCCCACCCATGCCCTACAGTGAGCTATTAAGGCACTGACAACTGACAGTGAATCAAAGGTGAAAATCAGCATATTTTAAGCTAAAAACTAGAAGCTTAAACTGTCAAGGTTTAAAAACATGCTCAGATTAGCATTTCAATACTTGTTCACACAAATCTCTTGTCCAACATGTTTATTACTCAACTAACAGAGACCCAGGTGAAGAAAACTACAAATGCAATTTTTAAATGTTAATAAAGCAAGAAATAATTATAATTTTTGTAACGTTTGTGTGAGATGTTCTAGTTGAACATGGACGATAACAGCAGTATAAAACAGAAAGTGTTTCTCTTTTCACTTTTTTTTAAACATTGTACAGTTTGCAATGTATTTATTCATTTCCTCATCTAATAATAAACAATAAAGCCTCCCATTCATGCCCTGACACACCTATGCTTGTCATGCATTAAAACTGTTACATGAGTCTTCACAGTTCTGTATGTTCAAATGTTTTTAACCTTGTACCTATACAGCATGTAAACATCTAAAATTGTTCACACTGTAGACGCCAGGAATGGACTAGATTAACTCTGAACTGTTCAATAACTACTGAACTCTAAAATCTTCAGGTTAAAAAATCTAATCGAACAGCTCAGGCTGTTAGTTAATAGGTTGCTTTGTTTAAAGGTTTACATACACAAGTGTGGGACTTAAACTCTTTATGGCGACAGGTATGTAGACACCAGACCTTTAGATCCCATTCCAAAACCATTAATATGATTAGAGTTGCCTCTACTTTACTGAAAAGTGTCTGTGGAAGTTTGTGTCCAATTAGTTAAAAGAGAACTGATGGCACTGATGTTGGACATGAAAGACTGACCTGCAATATATGTTCCAATGTGTGCCTTAAATGTTCAATGGGATTAAATTTAGGGAAATGCGAGCCAATGGAGTGCTTCCTCACAGAGCTCCTAAAGCCATGTCTTTATAAACCTCGCTTTTGTGCATACTCATGATGGAGCAGTAAAATGCCTTCCTCAAACTGTAGCCACAAAATTGAAAGCACATCATTTATATATAATTGATTTCATACACCTGAAAACACCTAAACTTAATACTTAGGAGAAGTGTCCACTTACTGTTGTCATGACATTTGGAAATTGGATTTTTGTTATTTCTGCATTTTTATGTCCAAAAATGTTCAGTGATTTTTCAGAAAATTTACTGGAAAGGTCTTGGCAAGCTAACTTACACCATTAAAAAACATTTTCCACTTTATTAGTCTGCCTAGCTATTGAACCCTGAGGAACCTGGATAAAATGTGACCAAAATGATCTCTTGTGGCAACACCTTATATATACGGGAGCATCAATAAGAAAAAAGTCTTATTATTATTGTTTTCTTTTAAGCTCATTGTGTCAGAATCTGATTGTATAACTACTATTGCTGAGGTCTGAGAGAGTAGGAGGGAGTTAGTTTAAATGTTCATGTTTCAAGTGAGAATGTAAATGCATTACACTGTAAAATATTTTATATATATATATATTTAAATGTAATGAAAATGTTACAGGAATGGCAAAAATGGTTACTGGAATAAAAGTTCCAGGAAACATGTACTGTTGGGGCCAAACGTCTGAGACCAGTAGTAACAATACTTGTTTTGCATTGTTCTTGATTTGAATAACATGGTTTTTTTTTTTCATATCACATAATCAGCATTTTGAGTGAAAAGTGTTAAGGTTTTATATGTTTATTGTGGTGAAAATTGCTGGTGAAAAATATACGTATAGCAACACTATCAATTTCATGTTAAAAAGGTTTCTTGCTGAATGTCATTTACATTTATGTCAGATCTTCTAATTCCATGCCAATGATTATGATTCACTATAACTTGGTATTTTCTCTGTGCATGCATATTTTCAAAAGTACACAGGACAGTGATCTCTTACCTAGGGAAAACTTGTCTGGATGGTCATGGGTAGTTGAAAAACTGCCAAAAACAAGTCTTCCATAAATTTGTGAAATTGTGTAAATTGGTGAAACATATGTGACACTGCCTACAAGCAGATTTTACATTGAAATTCCAAGACTGCCATAAAACACACAGTTATTTTAAGTGTATTTAAATTTGACTTTAACCTCACTTAATAACCAAGAAGCAAACATAAAACCTCAAGCAGTCATAAATGGTTTTCTGAGAAATGACAATGACAGAAAAAAACTTCACAACATTAAAATGTACACCACATCCCTTCTGTACCTCACTCTACCTCTCTGTTTCAGCCACAGTAACATCTGTCACCCTGCCTTTACCTATCAGCTGTTTCTCAGGACCTTGACATCCTATAAATGGCACTGTTTAAGAGTCGTTGATGCAGCCAGTTACAGTTTGAACAGCGTGTCTATTTCCTGGAAATGAAGGACAGTTTGCTTAAGCTGTTGGGTTTCTCAGACTAGTTTGGCAGTAAGTTTAGCTTCTTTGCTGGTTACACCTTACAAAAACATATCAGACTTCACTGTCCTGTAAGCATTGCACTGCAGGCTAAGTTCTCTCTTATGGAAGAGAGTATGGGTTGCAACTTGACCTAGCTTCCCTGTGACCATGGTTAAAACAACCTCTTATTTCATTCATTCATTTATTCATTAATTCACTGTCTGTTTTACCACTGTTTTTTTTTTATCAGGGTCACAGTGTGTCGATTAATTGGGAGAAAGACAGGAAACCAGTTCATCAAAGGACACACAGAGAGAGCTAGCTAATGTTTGCTAATTTCATAAATAGCTACCCAGACAGCAACAGAGAGTTGGCCGAAAGTTGGTGAATGACATAACTATTGCACATCGTATTCTGCTGTCAGAACAATTTTGGTCTATGTCTAGCTGCATTTTCAGAATGTTGGACAATGCTTGTTATAGAATGGAGGTTAGCATCAAAATGCAATCTTTAATCCAACTTCAGCTTTTTGGTCTGTGATACACAAATAAGTTAAAATCAAAGTAATATCATCAAAAGGTAAAAACGATGCATGACATGTCACAAGTTATTTTACGAATGTTATTTGCCTAACTTCTACTACTCAACAGAATAAAACACATTTACACTTGTAACCAGACTGTATTTTGTTTGTAGTAGTAGTAGTAGTAACTTTATTGTCATTATAAATTGCAACAGGTACAATTACAGCGAAATTAGCCGTCAACCCGTCCAGAACATTCAATATGACAAGGGGGGGGGGATGGGGGACAGGACGGGAAGACAGGATAAGAAACAAGAAATAATAAACACATTGGGAGAGTAGGAGATAAAAAAAAACCAGCAACCAGATTGTGCACACTATAGCAACACGAAAAAAAAGCCCCTTACAGCACACAAGCACATGTAAACATAAGAACATAACACAGTCACACAACCACCACGGGTTAGGGATGTGGGGATTGATGAAAAGTAACCAACTACGACAAGCAGCCATCCGGCGATTCGCAGCCATAACCAGCGCGCGCTGCAGACCCGTCCTGCCGTATTGGTGGAATTAAGCTAAGAGTGGAGACGTTGGGTTGGGGGTTGGGAAAATGTTCTGTCAGTCCTTCATTCCTGTAAGCAAAAAGTCTGTACAAAGTTCGCGATAAGATGGCTTTTACATCAGTTGCTACCCAGAATGAAAAACAGCCAGAGAGCAGGGGAGGGTAGGTACGAGATGACCCGTAGCAACAGATCCTCTGGAGGAATTTCCTTATCAGCAAGGCCGAATGCTGATAACAGGGTAAGCCGAAGAGCAGAAATGACTTGTTTTTTTTATCTGAGCACGAGTAAAAATTTCTCAACACATGCTCTCAGATTGAGTCAGTCTCTGGTTCAAACCGTGTTGCATAGCCGTTAGTTTCTCCAAGATGGAATCCATATTGCGATTTATAGTCACAGTCTGAGTTCCAACGGCTCTGCCCATCATATCAATCAAATTGGGCAGTTTCTGGGGACCTTTAACAACTGACCCAACTCTTTTAATTTCCCGATACAGCAGGGTAAAGCCTAATCCAATCAGCAAAAACCCCACAATCATAGTTCCGAATAGGTAAACATCCTCTATGTCCTCTAACGAAAGAGGTGCCAGGCACACGACCCTCCACGAGTCCATCGCGTATCCCGCCATCTGCGTTCCGCCGGGGCATGTGGGTTCCCCCGAACCCGAACTTCTCGATGAGAAGGTGGTGTTTATAGCATTCAGAGACCATTTAACCAATTCCATAATTTGTTCTTTGAAGAGCAGTGCTAAGAGAATCCCTGTAGAGTAGAGTAGACGAGACAAGACGATACAGGAGAAACCAAGCAGGAAAGATAAGGGAGGAGAGAGAAGTGCGACCGCCTTCCACGAGAGCAAGAACAGAACAGCTCCATTACCTCATGCTAGCTAACTATGTCTAGGGAGGCAGGAGATTCACTATAACAATCAGCATATCAAACTGAATTTTTGGCTAATTTTTAAGCTGTTTTAAGCTGCAAGACACATATTTATGATACAGGCTACATGCGATGTCTGAGTCTGCTCTATTTGATATTGTGCTTTAGTTTTAATGTGCAACACAATTATATAGTTTTATAAGCACGCTACAGTACAGCTAATCTACATTTCATTTATTTCGATTAATTTGATACTGTTACAGTTGATAAATTATAAAGTATTGCACATATTTAAGTTGCCTTACAGTTGGTGACATAATTTTCCATAGCTTGTTCTTAAAGACCACTACAGTGTGCTATCTACAGGTTGGTATTACTGCTTGAAACCCATAGCCTATTTACATTTACACTTTCAGATAGTATAGAACAGTGGTTCTCAAACTGTGGTACGCGTACTACTGGTGGTACGTGAAGCAGCACGAGGTGGTACACCAGATAATCTCGGAAAAGTAATTACATGCACCGAAAAAAAAAATTAATAATAATAAATAAAAAAATAACAAAATGTGTAAATTACTAATAAAATTCTTATAATTCTGTTTTAATAAAATCAGTTTAATTCAAACAAATCGTATTCAAACTAATGTGTTATTTAAAACATTCGGGGCTACGCAGACACCGTACTTCATTACGTCTATACTTCACGTTCGCGGTTTTCATCTGGAAATTTCCGAAACGGTATCAGTAAAGTTATCAGTAAAGTTATCAGTAAAGTTATCAGTAGATCTCTCGCTTTTATCAGATCAGATCTGCGTTTGAAGCTCACTGATCTCGTTCCTGGCTGCTCCGCTAAACAGACGCATCCCACTCACTCACATGCCGATTCTATTGAACGGATCTTTGAAATGAATGAAAGGAGCCGAGTCTTTTATTTCTGCACAATTCTTATCGGCTGTAATCCACCCATTCAGCTTCCATCAGTAAAGGGGAATTAATCGTAAATCGTAATAAAGGCTGTGTATTGTCGATATTCAAATCCGAAACACTTTCAGTATTGCGGAGAGCGAGACACACACACACACACACACACACACACACACAGAGAGATAGCTGGTAGTATAATTACAAATAATTGAGAAATACACTATAAACTTGTTTAATTCTGTTAAATCTGATTATTTCTTTGTGCTTATGTTTTAAAGCAGAAACAAACACAGTCACATCTCACATCTGTACAAGAGAGGATTTTTCTGAAACTTAATGAAATGCAACCACAGTCTGCCTCTTCCCTGTAGTGTTTTTGCCTTTTGAAATGAATCTTTCTCATTTAAGTGATGTTTGAATTAGGCCTACATTTAATGCAAATTTGATGTTAATATCGGGCGTGTCTTATAGTTTACCTAGTAGCGTGAAGAGTCACTTTTTGAACGGCTCTTTGAAAGGAACCGAGCCAAAAGATCCAGCTCCCGTCAAGAAGCCATAATTCCCATCACTAATATATATATATACAGTGGGGCCAAAAAGTATTTAGTCACCCACTGATTGTGCAGGTTCTCCTACTTAGAAAGATGAGAGAGGTCTGTACAAAATAAGAAAAAAAAATCCAGGAAATCACATTGTAGGATTTTTAAAGAATTTATTTGTAAATTATGGTGGAAAATAAGTATTTGGTCAATAACAAAAGTTCAACTCAATACTTTGTAGCATAACCTTTGTTGGCAATGACAGAGGTCAAACGTTTCCTGTAAGTCTTCACCAGGAATGCACACACTGTAGCTGGTATTTTGGCCCATTCCTCCATGCAGATCTCCTCTAGAGCAATGATGTTTTGGGGCTGTCGCTGGGCAACACGGACTCCACAAATTTTCTATGGGGTTGAGGTCTGGAGACTGGCTAGGTCACTCCAGGACCTTGAAATGCTTTTTACGGAGCCACTCCTTCGTTGCCCGAGCGGTGTGTTTGGGATCATTGTCATGCTGGAAGACCCAGCCACGTTCCATCTTCAATGCTCTCACTGATGGAAGGAGGTTTTGGCTTAAAATCTCACGATACATGGCCCCGTTCATTCTTCCCTGAACACGGATCAGTCGTCCTGTCCCCTTTGCAGATGTAGGTATGGTGTTCTTGGGTTTTTCTTCTTCCTCCAAACACGACGAGTTAAGTTTTTACCAAAAAGTTCCATTTTGGTTTCATCTGACCACATGATATTCTCCCAATCCTCTTCTGGATCATCCATATGCTCTCTGGCAAACATCAGACGGGTCTGGATATGTACTGGCTTAAGCAGGGGGACACGCCTGGCACTGCAGGATTTGAGTCCCTCTCGGCGTAGTGTGTTACTGATGGTAGCCTTTGTTACTTTAGTCCCAGCTCTCTGCAGGTCATTCATCAGGTCCCTCCGTGTAGTTCTGGGATTTTTGCTCACCGTTCTAATGATCATTTTGACCCCACGGGATGAGATCTTGACCCCAGGGGAGATTATCAATGGTCTTGTATGTCTTCCATTTTCTTACAATTGTTCCCACAGTTGATTTATTCACACCAACCTTCTTGCCTATTGTAGATTTACTCTTCCCAGCCTGGTGCAGGTCTACAATTTTCTTCCTGGTGTCCTTTGACAGCTCTTTGGTCTTGGCCATGGTTGAGTTTGGAGTCTGACTGTTTGAGGCTGTGGACAGGTGTCTTTTATACAGATAACGAGGTCAAACAGGTGCCATTAATACAGGTAACGAGTGGAAGACAGAAGAGCTTCTTAAAGAATAAGTTACAGGTCTGTGAGAGCCAGAAATCTTGCTTGTTTGTTATTGACCAAATACTTATTTTCCACCATAATTTACGAATAAATTCTTAAAAAATCCTACAATGTGATTTCCTGGATTTTTTTTCCTCATTTTGTCTCTCATAGTTGAAGTGTATCTATGATGAAAATTACAGACCTCTCTCATCTTTCTAAGTAGGAGAACCTGCACAATCAGTGGCTTACTAAATACTTTTTGACCCCACTGTATATATATATATATATATATATATATATATATACAGTGTATCACAAAAGTGAGTACACCCCTCACATTTCTGCAAATATTTCATTATATCTTTTCATGGGACAACACTATAGACATGAAACTTGGATATAACTTAGAGTAGTCAGTGTACAACTTGTATAGCAGTGTAGATTTACTGTCTTCTGAAAATAACTCAACACACAGCCATTAATGTCTAAATGGCTGGCAACATAAGTGAGTACACCCCACAGTGAACATGTCCAAATTGTGCCCAAAGTGTCAATATTTTGTGTGACCACCATTATTATCCAGCACTGCCTTAACCCTCCTGGGCATGGAATTCACCAGAGCTGCACAGGGTGCTACTGGAATCCTCTTCCACTCCTCCATGATGACATCACGGAGCTGGTGGATGTTAGACACCTTGAACTCCTCCACCTTCCACTTGAGGATGCGCCACAGGTGCTCAATTGGTTTTAGTCTATCACCTTTACCTTCAGCTTCCTCAGCAAGGCAGTTGTCATCTTGGAGGTTGTGTTTGGGGTCGTTATCCTGTTGGAAAACTGCCATGAGGCCCAGTTTTCGAAGGGAGGGGATCATGCTCTGTTTCAGAATGTCACAGTACATGTTGGAATTCATGTTTCCCTCAGTGAACTGCAGCTCCCCAGTGCCAGCAACACTCATGCAGCCCAAGACCATGATGCTACCACCACCATGCTTGACTGTAGGCAAGATACAGTTGTCTTGGTACTTCTCACCAGGGCGCCGCCACACATGCTGGACACCATCTGAGCCAAACAAGTTTATCTTGGTCTCTTCAAACCACAGGGCATTCCAGTAATCCATGTTCTTGGACTGCTTGTCTTCAGCAAACTGTTTGCGGGCTTTCTTGTGCGTCAGCTTCCTTCTGGGATGACGACCATGCAGACCGAGTTGATGCAGTGTGCGGCGTATGGTCTGAGCACTGACAGGCTGACCTCCCACGTCTTCAACCTCTGCAGCAATGCTGGCAGCACTCATGTGTCTATTTTTTAAAGCCAACCTTTGGATATGACGCCGAACACGTGGACTCAACTTCTTTGGTCGACCCTGGCGAAGCCTGTTCCGAGTGGAACCTGTCCTGGAAAACCGCTGTATGACCTTGGCCACCATGCTGTAGCTCAGTTTCAGGGTGTTAGCAATCTTCTTATAGCCCAGGCCATCTTTGTGGAGAGCAACAATTCTATTTCTCACATCCTCAGAGAGTTCTTTGCCATGAGGTGCCATGTTGAATATCCAGTGGCCAGTATGAGAAAATTGTACCCAAAACACCAAATTTAACAGCCCTGCTCCCCATTTACACCTGGGACCTTGACACATGACACCAGGGAGGGACAACGACACATTTGGGCACAATTTGGACATGTTCACTGTGGGGTGTACTCACTTATGTTGCCAGCTATTTAGACATTAATGGCTGTGTGTTGAGTTATTTTCAGAAGACAGTAAATCTACACTGCTATACAAGTTGTACACTGACTACTCTAAGTTATATCCAAGTTTCATGTCTATAGTGTTGTCCCATGAAAAGATATAATGAAATATTTGCAGAAATGTGAGGGGTGTACTCACTTTTGTGATACACTGTATATATATATACACAGTGTATCACAAAAGTGAGTACACCCCTCACATTTCTGCAGATATTTAAGTATATCTTTTCATGGGACAACACTGACAAAATGACACTTTGACACAATGAAAAGTAGTCTGTGTGCAGCTTATATAACAGTGTAAATGTATTCTTCCCTCAGAATAACTCAATATACAGCCATTAATGTCTAAACCACCGGCAACAAAAGTGAGTACACCCCTTGGTGAAAGTTCCTGAAGTGTCAATATTTTGTGTGGCCACCATTATTTCCCAGAACTGCCTTAACTCTCCTGGGCATGGAGTTTACCAGAGCTTCACAGGTTGCCACTGGAATGCTTTTCCACTCCTCCATGACGACATCACGGAGCTGGCGGATATTCGAGACTTTGCGCTCCTCCACCTTCCGCTTGAGGATGCCCCAAAGATGTTCTATTGGGTTTAGGTCTGGAGACATGCTTGGCCAGTCCATCACCTTTACCCTCAGCCTCTTCAATAAAGCAGTGGTCGTCTTAGAGGTGTGTTTGGGGTCATTATCATGCTGGAACACTGCCCTGCGACCCAGTTTCCGGAGGGAGGGGATCATGCTCTGCTTCAGTATTTCACAGTACATATTGGAGTTCATGTGTCTCTCAATGAAATGTAACTCCCCAACACCTGCTGCACTCATGCAGCCCCAGACCATGGCATTCCCACCACCATGCTTGACTGTAGGCATGACACACTTATCTTTGTACTCCTCACCTGATTGCCGCCACACATGCTTGAGACCATCTGAACCAAACAAATTAATCTTGGTCTCATCAGACCATAGGACATGGTTCCAGTAATCCATGTCCTTTGTTGACATGTCTTCAGCAAACTGTTTGCGGGCTTTCTTGTGTAGAGACTTCAGAAGAGGCTTCCTTCTGGGGTGACAGCCATGCAGACCAATTTGATGTAGTGTGCGGCGTATGGTCTGAGCACTGACAGGCTGACCCCCCACCTTTTCAATCTCTGCAGCAATGCTGACAGCACTCCTGCGCCTATCTTTCAAAGACAGCAGTTGGATGTGACGCTGAGCCCGTGCACTCAGCTTCTTTGGACGACCAACGCGAGGTCTGTTCTGAGTGGACCCTGCTCTTTTAAAACGCTGGGTGATCTTGGCCACTGTGCTGCAGCTCAGTTTCAGGGTGTTGGCAATCTTCTTGTAGCCTTGGCCATCTTCATGTAGCGCAACAATTCGTCTTTTAAGATCCTCAGAGAGTTCTTTGCCATGAGGTGCCATGTTGGAACTTTCAGTGACCAGTATGAGAGAGTGTGAGAGCTGTACTACTAAACTGAACACACCTGCTCCCTATGCACACCTGAGACCTAGTAACACTAACAAATCACATGACATTTTGGAGGGAAAATGACAAGCAGTGCTCAATTTGGACATTTAGGGGTGTAGTCTCTTAGGGGTGTACTCACTTTTGTTGCCGGTGGTTTAGACATTAATGGCTGTATATTGAGTTACTTTGAGGGAAGAATGAATTTACACTGTTATATAAGCTGCACACAGACTACTTTTCATTGTGTCAAAGTGTCATTTTGTCAGTGTTGTCCCATGAAAAGATATACTTAAATATCTGCAGAAATGTGAGGGGTGTACTCACTTTTGTGATACACTGTATATATATACACACACCTAATTAATGTGAGCCTTATGTGGTTCTGTGATGAGAAACATAGGTGGTACTTGGAAGTTTTGGTTTGGGTGGTACTCGGTCTAAAAAGTTTGAGAACCACTGGTATAGAAGATTACTAAGTGCATGTTAATCAACATAAGCAATAGAACTTTTGGTAGCACCTTTGACGTCCCATTTAGGAACTGCTCTTAAGAAATGTAATTGTTTATTTTACTGCACCAACGTTGAAATGAAATTTACACCCTTGACTGTCTACTAAACACAAAGCTTTAAAAATTACATCCAGCATACACATCCAGCAAACAGTTTTACTGTCATAATAAAGTTAGCTGGTGTACTGACTTAAGTGTCTTATGTACATAAATTAACAACTGGTGTTTGTGCTGTTTAAATAAGCAGACTGTGTTTACTGAGTTAGTAAAATAAGGATCTCTGCTGTAGGAGGAACTAAGAGATTAGAGATGTAACTGATTAGAGATCATTAATTAGCAGCAGATCCTTTAATGTAAGGTCAAGTTTGTAAATAAAAAATACATTAAAACCATGATGTCAGTTCCTACTGTTGAGAAAATAGGCTGTGAAGAAAATGCCTTTTGTGATAAACAAAAGACAGCACTGCACTGAATGTTGAGGGTGGATATTCTCGGAATTGTCTCTTTGCCTCTGCCCCTCTCTCACTTTTCATTCTGCTGTGTAATGATTTTATTGTCTTTGTCTGCATGTCTTTCAGGAATATTCAGGACTTTGCTAACTGCCTGTTTTGTCTGACTGTTCCCCTCTCACTGGAACAGCCCTCATGACATGTTTGTAACTTGTAGAATGGTTCTAGTCAGGGGTTTTGTTTATCCACAATTATCTGAGGTCTGTGTAAATGAACCATATCAGTCATGTTTCCATGTTAAAAGTGAGTCAGGAGTGAAGGACGCACTTGGGGATCAAATGCATAATGGGGAAAAAACAGCAGTGACAACAGCGTAGCTCTCAGCAGCAGGGCAGGTTCCTTTTAAGTCTTGGTTATTTATGTAGTCTTGCTGACTCACTACGAAATTAGGGAGATTATAAAATGGAAACTCCTGTCTGACCAGATATTTAAAAAACACATGGTCTACAAAAGGCTAGAAATTTGCAGTAACACTACTGGCTATCACTACAACACCCTACCAAAACATAAATCTAATTCTAGTAAAAGAAAAATTACATTTTTTAGTGTGGTTTTAGTTTAATAAACATCAAAAAGTCAGATACTGTGGTACTAAGTTGATACTAAGTTAAACATCAGTAAGCACCACCTTTGCAGTTGTACAAAACTTCTTTTACTTTTAATACTAAACAGATGAATTTGAACATTATTTTGTCTCTTTAAAGTAGACAAAGTTTGCAAGAAAATAGTCACAAAATTAGAATGCATCTCCGACCTCTAACAGAAGACCTACAAACAGATAGCAGCATATTTCTAATCACTTCACAACTCATTAGTAATAATAAAATGTTTCTTTTTGGCATTTACCATAGAACTGAGACATGGTTCAATGCTGCCAGCAGGCTGACTCATAGATGTTCTCTGGTGTGGCAGTGAGAAATGGAACAAGATCAAATGAATGGCCCAGGAAGCTCACAGGTTTAGGAACCAGAAACAACTTTAAAGCAAGGTCAACATTTGTATGGTCTATTTAACATTACTGGTAATGGACACTGAATTGTGTGTCCAGCAGCATTCACATTAAAAGTATAGGCAAATAGCTAAATATTAAATAAAGTTTAGATTTTTATATCTTCTTAAGGTTCTATTTAAATGTTTAATTGATTAGATTTCGTGAACTCCGAGTACCATTTGATCAAAATTGGTATGTTTATTCTACTTAAACCTGTAAAGCACTGCTCACATAATAAAAAAAAACCCAGCAAAACCAACATATGGTAAATTAAAAAAAAAAAAAAAGACTTAACAATTCTCAAAAATTTAAGCTTAAATGACAAACTTCTGCATTTTCTTTGCTAAATTAAACAAACAAAAATTTGTTAATCATGTTTAATGTATTTTAACAATTAATATTTTTAGCTTGCTGTGTTGTTCCCCAGCCAGGCCATCAGGGTGCTTTCCATATTGAGTTTGAATGCCCTGTGCCCGTGTGGCTTTACTCCCACAAATACAAAGACATGGTCAGGCCGATGGGAGCTACTAGAAATTGCCCAAGAGTGCGCGTTTACCCTGTGATGAACTGGGAACCTGTTCAGGATGTTTCCTGCCTTTTTCATCAAAGAGTCAGACCCACCACAACCAGGATAAAGCAGTGGTAAAATGGTGAATGAATAAACATTCACATAAAGTAATTTACATGTAATGTAAATTTTGTAAGTTTTACATAGCATTTAGCTTGTGTAGTTCAATTTCATATTTCCAGTTTACCTTGTTTCTTATTCTAACCCCCTCACAAAAACATCCTTTCAGTAAGTTTGGAAATCAAACAACTGACAACAATATGGGGTTCAATACTTTATTTATTCCCCTCTTCATACACATTTTCCCAATATTCAACTTTATCCAAAGGAAAATTAAAGTGAGGTAAAAGTGCTGAAAATGAAATGACAATGATTTTCTTTTTTAATAAACCTCAATACCAAGCTGGAAAAACACACACTTTCCAAAAGAATACAGTGTAACATCTCATCTTTTCCAACTCACATTCATTAGCACAAAGAAAATTTACAGCAACACAAACAGCATATCCAGCAACTTCTCTTGCAGACAAAATGACTTTCTACAGAGTCTCTACATTAGCAAAACTTGTACTTGAGAATGATCTGCCCAGGTAAACACTACACATTATTGATAGATGCTTTTTAAACCAAAGTGCAAGTGTACAAGCAAATCTCAAACCTTATGTTCACAGAGACAGCAAAGTGAATGTTTAAATGGGGAATTATTTGGAATATTATTACAAGAGGAAAAACAGCTTTTTAAATAAATCCTTTTGCTTTAGTAAACATTGCATTAGTTTTAAGCTCCCAATTTACACACATCCTGCTGTAAGCACAGCCTTTATACAGGATGTGCCCAGCCAAGCAATCAGATAAAGGCATATCTGTATGAAGTTCATAGACATAATAAACCATGTGAACACATTTTTCAATAGCAGCTGGTCTGGAGCATGTTCAAACTGGGAAGATCAAATGCAGTCACTGCAGGGTCAGCATTGACACGTCACATCAGTGGCCTCAAACCCACTAAGCCTAACGCTGTATGTCAGCAAATTTAATCCCAAATTGTATCAATCACCACTAGGGAAATAGGTCCACTGACAGACAGAAGCTAAAGAAAGAGACTGCCTGAGACATGCAGATGCTAACAGATAAATGTAAAGACCACAATTCTCAAGAAAAAAAAAAAAGAAAAAAAAAAAGAAAAAGAATTCACACAGCAGACTTTTTTCTCTCTCCCACAGCTGATCTGTTAAAGATTCATCCTTTAATACTGTACACCTAAGTTTGAGCATATCCACTTAGATCACTTTGAGGGTTATGGCATACATCAAGATCTAAAAAGTGCAATTCACTTGCACATTTGAGATTTTTTTTTTTTTTAAATTGACTGGTCAGTACCCAAATGTGCTTCGAGTTGGAAGATAATTTGAAGTGTGAATGAAAAACCTGACAAGTGAGTTACTGGAATGCCTAGACAACTAGGGGTAGAAGGATAGACCAGAACATTGACAGTTTTAGGTATTATCTTAAATGTAGATTCAAGCTTCAATCATAATGAACACTTTCCTTATACCATACCAAAACATTAAATGTTGCCATGTTTGGACGTGACTTCAGTCAATTGCAACCTCACTCACCCAGCTACAAACCTCACCTTATTGCAACCTTAAACTAGCACCAGTTCAAAGCCCTCAAGAGCTTTGTTACCAGTGCAGAAATTGGTCCACAGTCTAGCTTTCACAACAGCATACAGACACAAAAAAAGCTCAATATGTCCTGACCTAGGGGTGTAACGCAAATTCAGAGGCCAATGACACCCCCCCCCCCCTTTCTCCAAAGTCTGTGTGTAAAGCAGATAAGAAGCTAGCGTGGCTCTTTAGGTTATCTAATGTGCTTATGTGCAGAAAGAAAGAGAACTTGTTAAGAAATGAGCAGCCACGGTGCAACCACCAGCGATTTTTACTTCATAGATAATATTGCTTATACATAAGAACACGCAACACTGCTCGCTCAAGGGTGGGGGTCCAAAATTAAAGCCGACCTAGGACTAGGGTAACATTACTGTGAATATGACCCTGCTCTAATGTCCAGAAAAGGTTTGCTGTGCGCCTGGTGAATGGGGAAGAGCAGCCCGAGCACATGTAAGGTGTTCGTCATAGTGGAAACCCTGCCCACCTCCCTCCAGCGTAGACATATTCTGCTCTGTGCCTCCCAGGATAATTTTAGAGCAGTGTGACACACCAGTCTGGAGTCCTGTTACACAGCAATGCAAAGCCTGCTAAGGATCACGACAGACTCGAAAGGATAGCACACCTAACGTTACCCTTTTAAGGAAAAAGGACAACCTTACCATCATGCACCCACTCGCACACAAAAAGGAATTTAAAATGCACACAAGTGTTACTCTATAAAGGTGAACCTAAACAACAAAAGCCAAAACTACTCCTTGACTTACAAAATCGGCAATTAATTTCAGGGCTGAACAAGTTTACAAAGAGATTAGAGACACACTGTTGATGTTTTCACTGGAACACTGAAATGTGCAGAGTTAAAGCACACATACTGAATGCTGCTTTAACTATATCAAACTGTTATCTATAAGAACAGACATGGTCAGCTTCATTTACCCCACTATATATTATGATAAGCTGAGGGAAAGTTACAACACTAATCAAGCTGAAAACTCATGAATATTAGCAGCTGGTAGTGGAAAGAAAAAAAAGAAAAAGGGAAAACAGCTTCCTCATGCAGATTAAATCCTGCCATTTAAACCTGTGCTCATTTTTTTTGAAACCCAAATCTTATTTTATACTTTTTTTTTCCAATTTATACAGTTTTGTTGTTTTTTTCCTACATTTTCTATTTTATCACAAGTAGCAACATCCCTTAAACATTTTATTCACCCCTTAAGTTAATTTAACATTAAGGAGGCATTAAGGCACAATATTTTTAGTAAGAATACAGGTAACAAAGACTTTTTGGCAATATATGTATAATCTGAGGACTGAAATATACTACTTTGGATACAAGTGTCTTGATATGTTGTCATAATTAGGACCCAAAAAAAAAAAAAAAAAAAAGTAAATGACAAAGATTTGTCTTTAAATATATCATTTATGTCCCCATGGGGAAATACGATTTATGCCCAACTAGTCCGTTTTTTTATTAATAAAGCATCTGTCGAGTGTCTCATTTACACTGCAGCCAGGTAGGAATGGACTGGTTACATGAGGCCACATAGTAATTACTGAAGTTTAGGTCTCTGACATAAGGTGCTGGCTGGTAGTAACAGGTCACATTTGATGCATCAGGTATGGCGTTCTGTTCTGCGAGCACTCGAAAAGCTGTGAATGATATAAGGTCAAGTGTCTGTTTCCTCTCGTGGTTCATGAGGCAGACTGTGCTCTCGTTGACAACTCTCCTCAAGATTAGAAGGTAGTCATACTTGCTCTTCTCCTCACCTACAAAGTGACTCTGCAGGTAGGCCTCAAGTTTTCTCTGCTGCTCACCGATGTCAGGAAAATCGATGAAAAAGCGAGAGCACATGTACCGCTCTAATGCTTTGAACTCTTCTTCATCTGTGGGCCTGAAGTCTCTCACCAGGAGGTTACAATATTTTAACAATCCACCTCCACGAATCTCCTCTGGCCTTTTCGTGGCGATCAGCTTGTTTTTGAGGTGCTCTAGAGCCACAGCGAAGTCACCGTAAACGCTCTCCACTACCACAGAGGGGTGGAAATGCTGAGACACTACCTTTTCAGAGACATCATAATGGACCAGCATAGAGTCCAGAATAATTTGAAAGGAATCCACACTGAATTCAAACTGCCTGCGGATTGAGTCCACGAACTTGAGCTCTACATTGCGACCGTTGTTGTTGGACAAAGAGATAAGGGACCAGCGGTCTTGCTCGGTGTACACTTTAACCAGCTTCTGTACGTAGGCCTCTTTTAGAGTCATGTGTGTGATCTTCTCCTTGTTAACACCTTCTGGCAAGAAGTCCAACAAAGTGCCCAACACAACATCTTTTATCAGCTGAAAGTCAGTCTCCTTGGGAAGATCAACCCTGAAGATAATATCCAGATCTTTGTAACTCCAGCCAATGTCCTTGACTAGCACGTGGCTAGCTGTAGAGCCATTTAAACGGATGTCTTTTACTTGAATGTCCCTCTGGTCAAGCCGATCGCGTACCATCTGCACTATGTCCTTCAGACGCACCTCGAGTGTGGGGAAGTTGCCACGACCATGCACTGGTACTGGTTCAGTCAGGACCTCATCCAGCCGGCTCACCTGCTCCCAGGTAAGCACGCTGTAAGAATCACTCTCGTTGCTGGATGAGGCCTTGGTTTTGTCTGCCATCATTTAAGTTTTCTTAGAGAAACTGAAAGGAAAAAAAAAAAAATAATAATAATTTAGGTCAGGTAGACGAAAAGAAAATGATAAAGTAGGAGATGTAACAAGGACAATACATATGAATTCACAGTATGCTTTTTTTAAACCACAATTTTTTTTATGATGTCATTTTAAAGGTGCAGTAGGTTTTTTTTAAAACACTCCATGTTGCCCTTAAGAGCAAGACATTACACAGAGTTGTTTTAAATTTTTAGACATTTATTTATTTTTACTTAAGTCATCCTGGATTGCCACCTGATCATTATGCACTACCTGACTAACTTAAATGTGCCTCGTTACTTCATGTTACTGAGTTGCTAACAGTTCTGCCAGGAATATCTTTTTAACTAACCAAGTTACATAATATTTCATTAATAACACAGCTGATCTTTGCGTGATTAACAGTGTTGCAATGTCTATTAACAAGGACCGTTTCCACAATACACAAAAGAAGAAAATCTTAGTGAGGATTGACCAACCATAATGAATCAACCAAAGTGGATTAGCACACACCTTCACTAAAAACACAAGACTACAAGTCACATAACTGTCAATTATGTGTGGTTAGAACTGAAGGCCTGTTGATAACCTGTCCATGCCTGAAAACTTGAGTTTAACCTTGATATTGGTCACCCTAGCCCTGCTATGTTTTCACCCAATGTGAGAATAATCTAAATTGAAAAGACTATTACAAATAAATATGGAGTAAGTTATTCAAAATGAAATTCCAGATGCCTCAATTTCCTTCCCATGTTAAAATGTATAAAGGTATAAATAACTAATAAGTTAAAATGAGCTCAATATTAATTTCAGGTGGCAGTTCAATTACCAACGACACAATGAGCATAGCAAATGGAAGTGTAAAGGTACTTAAAGCATAAAAACTGATTACATTTAATGTTTGACAATACATGAAAATGTAATCATGATAACTGGATTAAATAAAAGTGATCAGTGATTATGTAATGAAGTGTAACCTCCCCTACATCTGAACTTGGTATTTGTGAAATATTTCTACTAAACATTAGAGATAATGACTCAACAAGGGAGTTATTACATAAGAGATATCATATCTAGAAATAGTGATGGAGGCAGCTGAATGTACAGATAAACATGTAAACTTTGGATCAGAACAGCAAACCTCCCAGCCTGCCTACCCCCCCCCCCCCCCCCCCCAACCAACCCCCTTACCCCCGACCAACACTCACTCAGCTTCCATTAACATTAAACAGCTTCCATTAACTATTGAGAATTATTACAAAACTTTTTGCACCAGACACTGAACCACACTTACTCTACAAATACACGTAAAGTAGGGAGTTTGGCATGGAAATAAACAAAAGCACAAACAACTAGAGCTGATGTGAAGTTTAGAGAGGAGTTTAAAACGTGCTGCGCAGCTTTAAATTAATACGAAAGCAAACTACGTGTAGATTTGGCCATTTACTTTACTATAAAAAAAAAAAATACATCATAATTTCTTTTAAAAATTGTTCCTTTACTCTAGTCCAGGACGCCTAATGCCCAGCTGGGTTTTAATAAAACACTTAGCTGTAAAAGTCGTCGTTTCAGGTGCGACGTTCCGTGCTGCGCAGCACGAACACGTGACATTCATCAGGACAGTACATTCAGAATATAAGCGAAGCTACAAACTTCCATTCTACTCTTTTAAAACACAGTTAACCTTTATATTAACTTTTATATTTATATTACATAATTTACCTCAAGCCAATTCCAAACAAACGAACCCGTAAAATAAAGATTTTTTTTACTTCACACTACACAACCACGCAAAAAGAGTCCACTTTCGCCCACAAACAGGCTAAAACGCATAAAACAGACAAGTTGTACAAAAACGCAAAAAAAAAAAAGTTTCCAAACCTGCTGTAGAAAGTTAGTCCACTTGAAGTTCTTAACAAAGCAGTAAAGAAAAAGAAGTAAAGTTTAGCACAGGCTGCTCCATCCACACACTCAGCTTTATCTCTGCACGACCGGCCTCGACTCACAACAACTCTGTTCTGAACTCAGCCTGCTGCACCACCTACTTATAGACCGAACAGCCTACTGGGTAAAACTTCAAACTATTCCGCTCCACCCTCCACATGACCACGCACTAGCTTTTCTTAACCTGACCCTGTACTGCTATTTAAAATACACTGACATGAATATAATTAAAACTATAATTAAAACCTGCAGCGTGTGGGCCGCTCTGTAGCACATGCTTACCACCGATGATCCCAAGTCTGTGTATGAATTTAAAAACACACATGTGTTTATGTGTGTTACACACACACACACACACACACACACACAACCTTGTATCAATGCGCTTAGCGAACCTCTGATTGGCTAAGCAGATTTTTTGTGTTGCCGGGTAACCACAAGCTGATTGTAGTGATGGGCATTCTGAATCGTTATAGTGAGTCATATTAATTGACTCAGTTCATTATAAGAGTCGGCTCTTTTAGCTACCAGAATGCTCTTCGTTCCGTAACGTCTTTTCAGCAACGGATCTTTGGACTTTGTGTCTCATATCTGGAACCTTAATCGTTATACATCTTGCATTACTTAATCAATGTTGTATAAGGTACACAACACTCATAGTTCAATTTAAAATAAAAAATACTTTGCTGAAAATCAATCCAAGTAAAAGGAAATCCATAAGGAAGAAAAATGTGTGCTTAATTAATAATAATAATAATACTAATAAAATATAATGGAATAACAAATTAATACAATTTGTTTTTATTTAAACAAAAAATACATTCTGAGTTTTTTTCTTTCATGTCAAACCAACTTATTTGTTCCATAAGATTTTCAATTGTCACTTTAGTTGTTTGTCAATGTCAAGCTTACCAATCCACACTACTATACTAATTAGACCAAAGGAGCAGTTTACATTTACATTTTCAGCATTTAGCACACTCTTTTATCCAAAGCAACTTACAATTATGACTGAACACGATTTGAGCAATTGAGGGTCAAGGGGCTTGTTGAGGGGCCCAACAGTGGCAATTTGGCGGTGGTGGGGCTTGAACCAGCAACCTTCTGATTACTTGTCCAGTACCTTAACCACTGAGCTACCACTGCCCAGTTTGTAATAACTTGAACACATAGAAAAGTTATTTACTGATAAATGCAAAGAAGTACAGAACTTTGATTTTGATAATAATTTAACCCACATTCTCATTTGAAACAAATAAAACTGTTTTTAACATTGTTTCAGATTGTGTGCAACAGGGTTAAAGTGTTATATGGACTAACATTACATTATTTTGTTCCATGTCTTATCTTCTCTCTATATAAAGAATGCTATACAATTAACTTAATACAAGTCACCGTATTGTAGGGATGAGCCATGTTTGCAGGCCATAATATTAAATAAATATAATATTACACCTTTCATCCAGGCTAATGGTGAAGGGTGTCAATCACATTTGACAAGTTTTACAGGAAAAAGATGTTGACTTCAGCCTCTGTTGCTTCTTGTTTATGGATTTATGATTGCTCACCTGCACTTGTTTTAAGATTGGTCAATCAACTTGACATTTATTTTTTTCTATAATACATTATTATTATAAAAAGGTTATATATATGACCACATATACACACTATTAATCTAACTTTTTGTAACTTTTGATTCTTTTAAACATCATGCACCACAACTAACAAATGACTTTTACTATGCTTTCAAGAAAAGTCAGCAGGCATTGTTTTCTTAAGGAGACCCAAAGTGTTGCAGTTACAGTTACGTAGACCATACACAATACCAACAAAAGGATATGATTTCATTTTACATTACAACTTACAGTGTACTATGCAGTGCAGACAAACATTATACACATGTCCATTTACAATTTTACAGTGTTCTTCTGTAGATCTTGGTTTAAGCCTTGTGTGTGGTCACATTCCAAGTTTGGAATGTTTTCCTTTTGTCTGTGTGGATTTCCTTTTACATTCCAAAAAATACAGATGATAGATTGGCTGCTTCCAACTCCCCTAGGTGTAAGTAAATGGGTATGTTCCTGCCTTCCACCTTGTGCTCAGTTTTTTCTGGTACACTCCAAAACTGCTACAACCCCAGTTAAAATAAAACATTTATAATATATACATTAATGAATACATTTTAATAAAGTGGACTTGATGTCTGGGGTTGTTGATATGATGTTCAGATAGTTCCTGGTAGATAATACTTACATATAAGTCTGCAATAAGTCTTCAATAAGCATTGTTTCATTCAAATTGTCTTTAATAATGTGTAATGTTCCAGTATTTTAGCAGAGAACAGCCTGATTTTAGCACAGTAGTTAAATATGGGGTGTAGGAGTGACGATGATTCTGGACCGTTTTACCCAAAAGTAAAAGAGTTGCCAGATCAGATCCATTGGCCACTTACAGTCTACATGTATGTTTTTTATGTTTTATGATACATTGCTGCCTTTGTTTGGATACATTAGGAATTAAGTTTAAACTTTGAACCCCGGAAACAATTCTGCAGGAATTCATCAGGTTTAATCTCTCCACAGACAACATATGTGGATAAGTACAATTCAAACTACTTAGCTGTTTCTGTGAAATGTTCTCTAGGACACTGAAGATAGTCTTTTTAATAATTGTAACCAATAGAACAAACGTCAAGAGTTGCAAAACTGAACAGTAAATATGGGCGATGGACCTGGAGTGTGATTATAAAGTTAGGACATCTTATTAGACAATGTATCTGACTTACATTGTGAAAGCTGATTCTCTGTTGAGACATTCCCTCTTTGTAACCAGTTTCTACATTTAACAGGGGCAGTTCTTAATAAATTCTTACGAACAAATACAATTAAGCCTCTTTCCTGTCTCTGATGTGAGGTGTTTTATTTAGCAGTGCTGCGAAAGTAGAAAGAAACTCAAAGGAAAACGGGGGCTTGCATGATGCACAGAAAGAGAAATCGGGAATCCCCCTTACTCTTTCAGATCTACAGTGTACATTGTGCTGATTCACTTAGTGTACATTTTACTGTTTGTTCCACTTCCTGTTTCTAAAGGGTAATCCCACAAGCCCACCCCTGCAACTACTCAGTTACACTTATTCCTTCTAACCATGTCAGCCCACACTTTCCACTACATCCGTTATATTGTGTATGTGTCTTATTACATACAATGAAACTAAACTTTAACCCAGTTCATGCCCAGAGTCAGAAGTATTGTAAATTAGGAACTTAAATTTATTAGGTCATATCAAATTACAAAACTGTAAGAAAGATGTTCAGCATGTGTCAGCATGAAGCAATTGAAATACAGGGTGACTCCTCAGCAGGAAGAGATGTCCAGGTGCAGGAGAAACTAAAGACATCACATACTTCTTACAGCAGAAGTATTCTCTCAGTCAGCTAGCTGCAGGAGGTATAATAACAGCAGGATGTAAAAGCAGACTCATCACAAATCTAAGTAGGGTCTGGCTTAATTAGTAGTTGGACAGTGAATAAGATAAGCTACAGTGGGTCTGGACCTCCTTCCTTTAGAATATTAGTTATTTTATGGTACTTTCCGATTGCCTTTGTTATTGCCCGTTTGTTACAATGGATTATTTCAGACAATAAACAAACAAAAAAACATAAATAGCAGCTGACCTTACATTCTTCTTATTATTATTACTATTTTTTTTTTTACAACAAAATGAAATTCATTGATATATTAATGATGAAAAATTGTCCTGGTCCCAATGTAATAACAGCAACCTAACATAACACAGCCACTGCCATGTTGACTTTTCTTGGAACATATTGCAGCTATAAAATTAAAAATGGCGTTGATAAATAAACAAAAAATAATAGTGCAAAGATGAGATGTTTCCAATTAAATACACATCCAAAAGGAATCGCAAATAATTGCATGTGGTTTTTATTTTCATTTGGATTTAAGTTAAGTAAATATGCATTAAGATGAGATAGAACAATCAGTACCATCATGAAAATGTAAATGTTGATAAGAATAAGCAAAAAAAAAAAACTTGTCAACCTTTCAAACAGCTCCAGAAATGTACAAATAAAAGAGATTATGGATTATGTATAGAAATAATGTCACCTACATTTTAGGTATTTGTACTTATTATGTTTGCCAACTTTACCTTATATTTTACTGCATTTGAAAATGCATATTTAAGACCATTTTTAAGACTATTTTTGCTAATTAAATTATAAACTATATTTTGTCTAATACTTTAGCTTTTTGTGGATAAGAAAGTGTGTATGAAGCTGCTTGTGCTCCTTGATGAGCATGGAGGACTCAAGAGGATGGTGCATTCTTCACCTCACATGGCTCAACATTAGCAATAAAGCCACTATGTAGCAGGTAATATGCAGCGTTAAACTCTGCCTTACTTTAGTGTTGAACATTAAGTATGATAAATGCTGTGACCTGCCTGTAGTCCAGACCTGTTGAAAGTGCTCGACAAGTCTTAAAGCACAACATACAACAACAAAGATCCCGAACTAGTAAGCAGTTGAAGTAGTATACCAAGAAAGAATGGGGAAACTCCACTTTCACAATTACAGTAAAAGAAGTTCTCAGTTCCTATATAATAACAAACTGTTGTTAAAAAGATAAGTAATGTAACACAATGTTAACATGCAAATGTCTTCATTTTTATGAAAGGTCAAATTACTTACCTATATACAGTACAGGCCAAAAGTTTGGACACACCTTCTCATTCCTGTGGTTTTGCTTAATTTTTTTAAAATTTTCTACATTGTAGATTAATACTAAAGACGTCCAAACTATGAAGGAACACATATGGAATTATGTAGTAAACAAAAAAGTGTTAAACAAACCAGAATATGTTTTATATTTTAGATTCTTCAAAGTAGCCATCTTTTGCTTTAATGACAGATTTGCACACTCTTTGAAATTTTCTCAACCAGCTTTATTAGGTTTCCACCTGGAATGGTTTTCAATGAATGTTTGTGCCTTGTCTAGAGTGAATTTTTGGAATTTGTTGCTTTTTTAATGTGTTTGAGACCATCAGTTGGGTTGTGCAGAGGTAGAGTTGGTAAAATATAAAACATATTCTGGTTTGTTTAACACTTTTTGGTTCACTGCATAATTCTTCATAGTTTGGATGTCTTCAGTATTAATCTACAATGTAGAAAATAAAAATAATCAAGAAAAAACATTGAAGAGAAGGTGTGTCCAAACTTTTGGCCTGTACTGTACATACATACAAAGCAATAAAGCTGAACACTTTATGAAGGTCAAAAGGCATTTGCAAATGATTGGTCAATTTCACATTTTCTAACTGTTATTTGTACTTTTATGTGTGCAGAAATGCTGGATTCTTCTAGTATCACAATTATAGGCTTGATGGTATTAGATTACATGCTTCATATTGGTGGGAGGTTTTTTTAACCACATATAAAACCTACTAATTTCTCACTATTTTAAATGAGCTGAATCCAATAATAATAATAATAGGTGGTGCGGAGGGGCAGTAGAGTGTGTGTGGGTCCATTCTATTTTCATGTTTTACCACCACTTTATGCTGGTTAGGGTCACAGTGGGCTTTCATCCATCACCCCCTCAGACATAACCAATCATGTTTATACGTAAACGCCCGACTGGCTGATAACACCACTGGGGATTTGAACTCTAGATTCTTAAGTTAGCAGTCATCAGTATTTAGACCAGTTAAGTTTTTTCAAGATTAAAAGAAATTGATCTAAACACAAAGCTTGATCAGATATTGATATTTGAGACACAGAAAATAAACAGACAGTAAGGAAAAGCTGTAAGGAGTAAATGAGGAGAAAATTGAGGAGCTGGATTTTACAGAGGTGAACATTTAAAATCTCAGGAGGATTTGTGCCACCTGCTGCAGCTGGGCTTGTCATCGAGTGGAAGTGAGTCACTGTCCATGCCATAGATGGTTAACCAGCAACCATTAACACATTAAACACAAGCTAGAACACACACACAGGCCATTAACACATTAAACACTTCAGTACATTTGCAGATGTCCACGCAAATGTCACCCCCTCCTCTTTCCATCCTGTGACTCACTGTGACATATTCATAACACACCTTTCATACGTGACATCAGAACAGACTTCTCGGCAATACTGATTATCAGCGTGGGTCTGTAACCGACTGTAGAGACACGGCAAACAAATCCACTGCCTGCCGTTTGTTGAGAAAGAGTTTATTCTTGCTTTGAAGAGCTAATTGGATACAGGACAGTTGTGCTAGTGTTTTCCTCAGATTTTTTACTATGAAAAATTGGACAATTTAAGATTTCTTGACTCCTGGTCAGAGAAGGCTATAGCATCTAAATGTTCTTCTGTGTTACTCAGTAAATTCAATTTAGCATTGTTAAGTAGGAATTAAATTATTTTAGTGCTACTTTGCAAAATAAAAAAAAACACAAAAAAGCATCTCATCTGTGTCTTAAGTGTTTTACAGCCAAACACAATAAACTCTACATACCACCTCAACTTATTAGGTTCAGATAGTTCTATAAATTCTAAAAACTAAATTATAGGTTTACAATAGTTTGGGAATGTCAGTTCCTATTTCTACAGGATTGTGCACCTGTGCAAAAAGCCAGTTTTATAAACACACGTTTTGAAGAGTTTGTTGTAGAGAAATGGGGACAAAAAGAGCCCTGACCCTAACCTCATTAAACATCTTCGGGATGACTTGTAGCCTCAGTTGCAAGCCAGGCCTTGTCAAACCTCAGTGCCTGACCATCCAAAGGTTCTCTCAACAGACACACTCCAAATTCATATGAAAAGCCCTTAAAGGAGAAGTGGAGTCAGATGTCCACGTACCTTCAGCCATATATTGTATAGACCAGTCTTTTTAAGAAAGCACTTTTTAACAAGTCAGTTGTTGTTGGAACTCAAACTTAATTTACCAATTACATGCTTGGAGAGGGTCAGATCTTCCTCAAGGGACTGATCACTTTGACGTCATTCTGATAAGACGCACTGGCACTGACTAATATGAAAACAATGCAATTACAGACTAAAGGAAGACTTTACTGAACTACATAAGGAACACTGACCTGCTGGGATTGATGAAACATTATACACTTGTTTACATTCTGTATGTACTTCTGTATAGCAATGGTAGTTCCATTAATTGAAACATTTTTTCTACTCCTGTCCTAAAAACAAGGTCTTGTTAATCTGAGAAGTTCCACAACATTATTAATGGTGTCCATCAAAGTATCTCGGAGAAAATAAACTTGATCAGGATTATTAATAAACAGCTAAACAAAAAAATAAAAACAAATGACCAGCTTTAAATTTATTTATTTATCGTAAGCAAAGTTAGCAAATGGTTTTATGCAAGGTGACCTGAAACTGAAAAGAAGAAGAATGCCTTTATTTGTCCTATACATATATAGACACGTGTACAGTACAACAAAATTCTTTCTACGCTATCCCAGCTTGTTTGGAAGCTAAGGTCAGAGCGCAGGGTCAGCCATTTACGGCTTCTCCAGATAGGGTTGGGGGCCTTGCTCAAAACCACGGTCCCAAATAGCAGCTATGTTGAGCTGAGCAGCTACCTGTATGTTGTAGTGGGCCTTGTTCAAAGATAACATCTTATGTCACACCAACCTCCTGCATGTCCTTTTTCTCCTCATATAACTCTCATCTCTCTTCTGCACATGCCCAAACCATCTTAATCTGTCCTCCATAACTTTGTCTCCAAAACAACTAACCTATGCTGTCCCTCTTATAAATTCATTCCCAATCTTGTCCAAAATATATGTTGGCCAACGGTAGATCAGTGGTTAAGGTACTGCACTAGTGATAAGAAGGTTGCTGGTTCAAGCCCTGCTACTGCCAATTTGCTACTGTTGGGCCTTTGAACAAGGCCCCTAACCCTCAACTGTTTTAATTGAATTGGCTTTGAATAAAAGCGTCTAAATACCATTAACGCTCTTATGTCTCTAAGCTCCTTCTGCCTTGGTGATTTACTTTTGATACCATTAGCAAGCTTCTGGCACAATCCTGCTTGGATCTGTGACTTCTCTACTTGGCAGAATTGATAAAAGTTTAAACAAATGTTTTGGTTTTCAGGGAGGGACCTGAAAACATTTAAACAAATGTTTTGGTTTTCAGGGAGTCCACATGTTCCTAACAGGGTTGAAATCAGGACTGATTCCAAAACCAGTTTTAATGTGTTATAGGCCATGGTGATTCCTGCACAAAATATTGCATCCAAGATTTAAGACTAAGATAATCTTTCTTCTTTATTATCTGGCAGCAAAACAGCCCCAAAGCATAAAAACTGCCCCTTGTATGCTTCACTGTAGTTATACTATTGTTGGGTTTTAATACCTCCCACTTTCTTTAGCAAACATACACTATATGGACAAATATATTGGGACACCCCTTTAAATTATTGATTTCATGTGTTTCAGCCACAACAATTGCTAAAGTGTAATAAATTAATTGTATGAAAGAAATTAAATGCTTCCAACCTTGCAGCAACAGTTTACGAAAGGCCCTTTCCTGCTCTGGCATGACTGTATCCCTGTGTACTAAGCAAGGTCTATATAGACACAAAGAGAAGTTTGATTTAAAGAACATCAGTGTCCTACACAGTGCAACCTGAACTCAGCCCGACTGAACAGCTTTGGAATGCCATGGAATATCAATTGATCAATTGTTGTCTTGAACAACATCAGTGCCCCACCATACAAAAGCAATACACATGATCTTTTGACTAAAAGGGCACAAATGTGCAGAGACATACAGTACTTAAAAGTCTTGTAAGAAGCCTTCTTAAAAAGTGACTGTTGTTTTAGCTGAAATGGTTGCATAGAGGTCATTTTATTTTAAAATCATTTGTTTGGTTTTACAGTTTTTCTCAGTCGCTTTGGTGCATTTCTCACATCACTATTAACATTTGCACAACACTAAGTGTATTTCTCAAAACAATTAGTACAAACTGCAAAACCTAGTTGATAACCTGCAAAAGTGTGTCACTTGCTCAAAATGGATAGTTCATTACTCAAAAGCAAGTATTCAGGTCAATGAAAGTGTCAGTGTCATCAAAATAAATAGTCCTGACACCATTGTTTATGAACAAGAAGGCTTTGTCATGTTTTCATTATGACAGTTCACTCTGTAAGTGTTTTCCAATGCAAAAAAGTCAGATCATGGTGACACTACCTGAAAATGCTCAAGACAGCACTATACACTATTAGCACACCCATTTGAAATCTACAGTTTAGTAAGGTAAATGAGTACAAGACACTCAATATGTATGTTTCACATTTTTACTGCATATGCTCTTTGCAATTCTAATTTGTTCACAGCATTGTGCTAAAGCAAAGTACAAACTTATTTACAACAAACATAAAAAACACCGTTTGGGTAGAGCTGTGCACAACTGTAAACAATATTGCAGTACATATTCAAACTGAATTGGAACATACAACATACACAGTACTGTAAATCATTCTTGCACATCCAGACGTTCCTGTCTGTCTGGCCACATATTTTCATCGACATCACAGCGAATATCATCCCTGGCAATGCAGCAAGGAAAGTATCTCCTCGAGTGGCGAATCCACCCTCTGCAGGACTCTGCTGTGATGTCATCACATGCTGCATTCATGGCCACTAGCAGGGCCATTTGGGTATGTGGATGCCGGTCATATACCTTCCACCTCCAGGCAGAGAAAAACTCCTCTATTGGATTAAGGAATGGGGAGTAGGGAGGGAGATATTCCACCAGCATCCTTTCATGTGCTGCAAACCACTGCCTGACCAAATGTGAGTGGTGAAAACGCACATTATCCCATAATACATCATACTTGTTCAGATGGTCTCCATTTAGACCCCTCTCATTCTCAGGGATTATGTCCCTGTAAAGAGTGTCTAAAAAAGTCAGCAAATGTAGTGTGTTGTATGGACCAAGACGGGGTATATGAGTGAGGACGCCATTTTCTGAGATGGCTGCACACATTGTAATATTCCCTCCTCATTGGCCTGGGACATCAATGGTTGCTCTCTGTCCAATGCGATTTCTTCCACGCCTTCTACCTTTTGCCAGATTGAAACCTGCCTCATCAACGTATATGAATGTGTGCAGCATTTCCCTGGCCTCCAGCTCCAGTACATGCTTTATACCAAAAGAGAGAGAGAGAAAAACTATAACAACTTTTCCTGTGTAACATAATGCATTTTGGACAACATATTGTACAGTATGAACTGCCATGTAAGTGTACTGCATGGCACTACACAAAGTAACCAGTTTACAGCACTGTACATTAGAGTATGCATAGAACACATAAATGTTTTACCTGTACATACTGGTGACGGATCTCCTTCACTCTGTCGCTGTTGCATTCAAATGGCACATTGTACAATTGTTTCATGCGCATTTCATTTCTCCTGAGCACTCTGTCAATAGTAGCGATTGAAACAGATTCAATATTCCCAAACATATTGTCATCCTCTATAACAGCGCTTTGTATCTCTCTCAACCGTAGGGCATTGTTTGCAATCACCATTGCACAAATGGCTTCCTCTTGTTGCGGAGTAAAAAGGGGCCCTCTTCCACCTCTGCGAGGTTGTTTTGCAATCCTATGTGGTGCAGAGTGAAATTACAGTAATGTAAAGTATACATGAGATATACTGCTTTAACCCATATTACTGTAGTGTACAATAACAGTGCCTCCCACTTGTAAAATGCTGCAGTACAGTACCATACTGTAAATATGGCAAATATTTACTGTAACACTACTTTACACTACAATACAGTCAATCTGTGCTGCAATAAAGCTGTTAGTCTAAATGTAAATTGTAAAAGTTCTTGTCCCACTGTAAGCTTCATGTATGACACAGTGACAGTAGTGCAGTGCAGATTGTTTAGTGCTGAATTACTGTCCAATATACACACCTGTTCTCCCGACGAAATGTTTGAATAATTGAATTTACAGTGGTTCTCCCAACATTTGGCTGCACCCTTCGACCAGCCTCAGCCATTGTGAGGCTGTGATTGACTACATGGTCCACAATTGTAATTTCATCAGGAATCTGCCTATGTACTTGGCTTCTTCTTCCTCTTCCCCTGTTTTGTCCCCTTCCCCTTCCTCCACGCATTCTCACCCCTTTTCCACGATGCTGACCTTCCATTTCTGTGTCACAGTATTGTCGAAATGGTACACACTATGTCCTGCCTGGTTCATATATGCTTGCCAATTGAGGGTTCATGGGATTCAGCTCTGAGTGACTGTGGAGAGGTGGTTTATCATTGGTTACAAATAATGCTTCAAACACTCCTCATTAGTGAAAGCTGAGGTTCACCTGAGAGAAATTGTTCAATTTGGGAGACATTTTCAGGAAAAAATGATAAAGAAATGCATAAGATTTGCTTGACTGATTTTGACAACTAGTTCAACATTTTTGTATGTAATGATTCAAGCAATGAAATGAGGACTATTAGTTTTATAGGGAATGACTATTCAGCATTCATAAGTATAGTTCATTTTGACTGACATGACATAAGCAAATGATAATGTTATAAAACAGCAGAGAATTGTGTGGAAGCAATTGATGCATGTCCAAAAGCATTTGCAATTTGTTGGAAGGAATGAGAAACTGCTACTATGATGTGCACAAATGACTAAATCTTGTGGAGGTTGAACTAACAGTTATGAGAATTTTAATTCTGATCAGAGAAATGCACCAAAGCAACTGAGAAAAACTGTAAAATGGGATGTACAACAAGCTCATGGTCCAGTGTCCAAATACTTTAAGTAGTGTACCTCCAAATAATCTTTGTTTTATTTGACAACAACGTGGACAGTCACACCTGGGTTCAGGCATCTCTGTAGTTATGGCAGATCTGTTTTTACTTGTTTTAGACTACACTTGACATTTTTGAAGAATTTCCTCTCAGCATAATTTGACAGTTTGGGTTTTCTTCCTGACTTTGACAATCAGACCACTGTTCCATATGCTTTGTACTTATGGATGGCTGTTTGTGCAGAAGATCTTAGGACCAGAAGTTGCTAAGATGCTCTTCCAGGTGATGTTCCTGACTGATCTGTACTACCTAGATTTTCTCACTGTAATGCTTATGGCGCAATACAGTTGATGCAGTCAAACAAGCCCTGTTTACATGTTCATATTATCTGTCATCACAAGCCGTATCAACCATCATCCAACAAGGATTTAAGCAGCATAGCAGATAAAGATTTATGAAGCCAAATAACCATTTAACTACATTTTCAACTGACTGTAGAATTGCTGTAGTTCACTGCTGTGACAAACTTTGCTAAAATTACAGGGCAAGTTGCAGAACAGATTTAGAAGCACCAGTGGCTACTTGCATATAATTATAGCTTGGTTATTAAGACTACATTTTTGAAGTTTGTGTTGGAGGACATTTTTTCTGCCGATTTCATCTGCTTTCACTCTAACCTCTAACCTGGTGATGTAAAAAAACTGACAGTTGATTGGCATTCTATCTATTCTAGTGATATACAGTGGTGTTCAAAAAAATAGCAGCCCAACAAAATTAACCTGATAAATCACTGTTTTTAGTAGAAATGCTATTTCTAAATAGCAAATAATTTACTTGAAAGTGTAGTAGAGTAATGAAAACAAAACAAACCCAACAATTAGGACATGCATGCCGCTCATTCTGAGTAATTGAAGCATTGATTGAAAGGGGCTTGTTCAAAATAATAGCAGTGAGGAGTTCAATTGGTGAAATCATTCATTCTGCAGAAGAACGTGTGTCAAATTTGGCCCTTATTTAATGTAGGAGGGGGGCAAATGTTGCACAGGTTGGTCATAGCGCGTTTCCTTCTGAAATACTGGGTAAAATGGGTTGTTCCAGACATTGTTCTGATGAACAGCATACTTTGATTAAAAAGTTGATAGTAGAGGGAAAAACATACAGAGAAGTGCAGCAAATTATTGGCTGCTCAGCTAAAATGATCTCAAATGCCTTGAAGTGACAACCAACACCTGAAAGACGCAGAAGGAAGCGTGGAACTACTGTTCAAATGGATCGAAGAATAGCCAAAATGGCAAATACTCAGCCAATGATCACCACCAGAAAGAATTAGGAACATCTGAAGTTACCAGTGAGTACAGAAGATGATTAAGTGAAGCCAATTTACCAGCAAGAACTCCTTGCAAAGTCCCGTTGTTAAGAGAAAGACGTGTCCTGAATGGGTTAACATTTGCCAAGAACACATTGACTGGTCCAAAGAGAAATAGCTCAACATTTTGTGGACTGGTGAAAGCAAAATTGTTCTTTTTGGGTCTAGTGGCTGTAGACAGTATGTCAGACGACCATCGAGCACTGAATTCAAGCCAAAGTTCACTGTGAAGACAGTAAAGCACGGTGGTACAAAATGATGATATGGGATGTTTCTCATACCATGGTGTTATGCCTATTTATCGCATACGAGGGATCATGGATCAATTTAAATATATCAGAATACTTGAGGAGATCATGTTGCCCTATGTCGAAGAAGAAATGTCCTTAAAATGGGTGTTTCAACATGACAATGACCCAAAACATCTTGGTTACAGACAAACAAGACTGAGGTAATAGAGTGACCAGCCCAATCCCCTGACTTCAATCCCAGAGAGAACTTGTGGGCTGAAATCTGAAACGCGTTTTTTTGAGGCAAAACCCAAAATTGCAGAAGAACTGTGGAATATCTAATCATCCTGGACTGGAATACCTGTTCAGAGGTGCCAGAAGTTGGTCGACTCCATGCAACACAGATCTCAGAAACAATTGTTATGCCACTAAATATTAGTTCAGTAATTTAAAGTAAAGTAAAACCTAAAAAAAATTTTCATGTTATAGATAATTTTTTTGAGTTTTTAAAGAAAAATGCTGGCACTGCAATTTTTTTGAACAGCCTAATATTCATTTTTCTTAACTTTCTGTAAAGGATTAACACAAACTGGCAAAATTTTGTTAATGTTTTGATTTAGAATTGAAAGTGTAGTATTTTCAGTGCATTTGCATTTATGGAAATAAAAGTTATTATAATGATTTTGTGCTAAAATCATTAGCATGTGCCATTTTTAACATTTAAAATGAAGATCTTTTAAACCAAATAGACTTATAAGTAGGGCCCTTCTAAATTATGCTTAATGATTTTTAAAGAAGTGCCACATTTCACGACGATCATTGAATTACACTCATAAATTGAATGACTGAATAAATGGAAGCTACAATACACAGCACAGCCTTCCTTAACAGTTGAATGTAAACCTACAACATCCATCTCAAAGACAAAAATCCTCATCCATGTTTTGATGCGTCCCTCTCTGTGTCCACAGAATTGTCCACAGAGTTTTCCAAACTCAGTTACCCCAGTCGTGTTTTTAGTTGCTTTAGACTTTGACATCTTGGACATTTTAACTAACCGATTGCTACATGAATTGCCGTAGGATTGCTAGTGTAACAGACTTTTCTGTGGTGTAGTGTGCTGATAATGTTTGATGTATGTGTTTACGTATTGAGTGCATTCCATAATCAATGGAAAAGTGTGCTTCTCTACACACGTGATCATCTCTGTCTAGTCTGTGCTGTGCCCCAAAAGAACAATTCAGTAAAGTATTATGCTCCTGATAATTTGTTTATGTACAGTTTATTTCTTACTTTATAAACTCAGCAAACTCTAAAGATGCTTGGTTACACTAGGACGCCTCATAGTGCAAATTAACCAGTAAACATGAGGCACTTGAATGCTACGCAAATGAAAAAGGTTAAATTGCTGAACATCAACCTTAAATTTTGAATTTCACAACGAATTGCATATTAGGGAAAAGGCTTGTTTCATGATCTGTGATGCGATTTTCACAGCCGTGAATTATGTAGGGCCCTAATTATAAGTGGGGTGGTGGAGTGGGAATTGTGATAATACCTGTAATCACATATTTGAGAAAACTGTATTTTAATGTAATAAAAGGAATTCCAACATGTAAAAAGTGTAAAACGAGACAGGAACAAATACGCAAAAGTAAAGAGAGAGATTTGAAGGACAAGCATTTTGTCATTTGCAAAGTTCTGCCTACTGACCCATCTGGTTCACCGTGACACTGGCAGTGGTTTTATTGTGTACACTCGCTCTGTGCCAGCTCCCCCCTCTTACCTAGTTCTCATTTAGCTTGCTGTTCCTCTCTTTGCTTTTACTTAGGTGACATTGTCACATAGACTGACCCAAAACGTGCAAGCTGCCCCTGACTTTTGGGCAGTAAAATTTAAGAACTGCAAGACATCATAATATGTGTCATTTAGAGCATTAGAAACCCCACACCTGCAAAATATGCAGCACATCTGCCTCAAAGTTAGTGGAAAACTGTGTATAATAGGCAAAAAGTCAACATTAACATTTAAAAGCAAGTACACCAACAAGTTTACTTGAGGAACAGGTAAATATTTGAAGGTGCGAGACAGAAAACATTGAGTTAAGCTGATTACAAGTGAGCTTTCAGCAAATACACAATTCCTTTTGCTATTATTTCCCTCTAGCATATTTGTGTAATGTGACACATTGTACAGTGCAATGATGTTTACTTACCCATTACAACTAGAGAAAGATAAACAGTTTACAGTATTTATAGTGTCTGCTGGGTGGAAAATAAATAGACATAACTTTTCAGATAGTTCTGCGCCAGTCTGTCAGCAAATAGTGGAACATAATGCAGAAATAAACACAAGCAGCCACATGTTCTGGTTAAGAAGGAATTAAGAATGGTCTGGTTAGTGAAACAGAACTCACCTCAGTATTTGTTCACTTTATATGGTGTTCAGGTCAGATTTATGTAATCTGTATTAAAATGAACAGAAATAATATATCAAGCAACAGTAAGACAATGTTAAAGATCTATACAGTCGCATCCTTATGGCTAAATATTTTTATTCATAATACAATTTTATTATGCTTATATATTTAATGAGCAAAATTAGCGTGTCAATTAAAAATACCAACTAGATAGAAGAACTATATTAAATATGTAAAAAGTAATGCAGCTACAGAATAGGATCATACCTACACACAGCAGTCTGAATTATGTAATTCCGGGTGTTACCTAAAGTAAACCCATGCAGACAGAGGGAGTACATAAACGCCACACAAACAATAACCAGCGAGGAATGGGGTCTAACACAGACCGCCAGAGTCAATGTGGTAAGATTTACCTGGTAACTCATTTCAGAAACATATTTGCAAATCTTAGTGCAATAATAAAAGAACTGAGTGGAAATAACCCTTATTTAATTTTACTTTCATCTTGATCTTTGTCTGGGTTCACGGTGGGTCTGTTTTCACCAGGAAACCCCAGATACAAGGCAGAAACACCTTGGACAGGGCACCAATCCATCGCAGGGCCTTGGCCATCCTCCCTCCCCCTCAGACATAGCCAGTTATGTCTGTGTAGAGACCCGACTGACAGCACTGCTAAATTCAAACCCAGACTGCAGTGGTTGTAGGCTAGACTGCTGCAACACCCATGCGCTACATAATCCCTCTTAAAATACTGCAAGCAATCAATACATCTGCTGATATTACAAAGAAGCTCAAGACCATCAGACACTGATATATTATAATGTACATTTTTGCCTGCCACTATGCTAAACTTACAGGTAAACCATAGAAAAACACGACTGGGATTTTAGTGTCTGTTATGTTCTCAAGGAGCTCTTTTTCTGAAGCATCAGAAGTGCTTGATTTACACCTGAACATCCACACATTTTGGCAGCATTTCAAACAGCATGTAAGTATACATTAGAAGCAAATAGGAGCGAAACAATGTGGCGATTACCAGTAGCAACTTGGCATAGAGCAGATTGATGCATACTATAACCATCATGAAATGGTGCACTCCGTCTTTGGTTCTTAGATAATAGTTCCCTCTAAAAAAACACATTGTCGAGGTGTCAAACCTTCGCAGCAGCAGCAGCAGCAATCGCAGACATAGAACAAACACAGTTTTATGATGAGGTTTAATCATGAGGTTTAATCATGAAAATATCTCAGTCTTTCAATACTGTTTACAAGGTTTGATTAAGTCCCTCTAAACCTTGGATTTTGTTTTCTTCATGAGTTTCATTTTATTGCTGATTAAAAGGGGTTTTCACACGTCCCTCAAGTTGCTGTCCACCCTGTTATTTCTTACTACTGTCTCTTAAAATGAAGAGCTGTTTTACATACTGACATCATTTCCTGGAGCTCACATGATTTTTTTCATGGAAAACAACTGTGGGAGATGAGTGGCTTATTAAACTCCTCATTTTAATGTTGTTTTTTCCACTTTTTATCCTACAAGTCTTATATGGTCAACCATAACATGTCCACCCTGTTATGGGATATATAAGAAAAAGCAATACGATTTGATAATTTTAAAAATTATCATACTTAAAAGCAGATAATTCTTTGTCTGAATTCACTTTTATGCTAGCATGGTTTTGCTCACTCGCTATCTAATGGCTAATTTTACGTCATTTACATTTTCTGTATTTAGCAGACGCTTTTATCCAAAGCAACTTACAGTCTAAGCAATTGAGGGTTAAGGGCCTTGCTCAAGGGCCCAACAGTGACAACCTGGCAGTGGTGGGGCTTGAACCAGCGACCTTTGGATTACTAGTCCAGTACTTTAACCACTAGGCTACAACTGCCTGTCAGAATGTCCACCCTGTTATGGTCCACCGTTACAACCTAATACATAACAGGCTGGACGTCACAGTGTACAGGTGCTGGTCATAAAATTAAAATATCATGAAAAAGTTGATTTATTTCAGTAATTCCATTCAAAAAGTGAAACTTGTATATTATATTCATTCATTACACACAGACCGATATATTTCAAATGTTTATTTCTTTTAATGTTGATGATTATAACTGACAACTAATGAAAACCCCAAATTCAGTATCTCAGAAAATTAGAATATTACTTAAGACCAATACAAAAAAAGGATTTTTAGAAATGTTGGCCAACTGAAAAGTATGAACATGAAAAGTATGAGCATGTACAGCACTCAATACTTAGTTGGGGCTCCTTTTGCCTGGATTACTGCAGCAATGCGGCGTGGCATGGAGTCCATCAGTCTGTGGCACTGCTCAGGTGTTATGAGAGCCCAGGTTGCTCTGATAGTGGCCTTCAGCTCTTCTGAATTGTTGGGTCTGGTGTATCGCATCTTTTTTTTCACAATACCCCATAGATTTTCTATGGGGTTAAGGTCAGGCGAGTTTGCTGGCCAATTAAGAACAGGGATACCATGGTCCTTAAACCAGGTACTGGTAGTTTTGGCACTGTGTGCAGATGCCAAGTTCTGTTGGAAAATGAAATCTGCATTTCCATAAAGTTGGTCAGCAGCAGGAAGCATGAAGTGCTCTAAAACTTCCTGGTAGACGGCTGCGTTGACCTTGGACCTCAGAAAACACAGTGGACCAACACCAGCAGATGACATGGCACTCCAAACCATCACTGACTGTGGAAACTTTACACTGGACCTCAAGCAACGTGGATTCTGTGCCTCTCCTCTCTTCCTCCAGACTCTGGGACCTTGATTTCCAAAGGTAATGCAAAATTTACTTTCATCAGAGAACATAACTTTGGACCACTCAGCAGCCTTTTTGTCTTTAGCCCAGGCGAGACGCTTCTGACGCTGTCTCTTGTTCAAGAGTGGCTTGGCACAAAGAATGCGACAGCTGAAACCCATGTCTTGCATACGTCTGTGCGTGGTGGTTCTTGAAGCACTGACTCCAGCTGCAGTCCACTCTTTGTGAATCTACCCCACATTTTTGAATGGGTTTTGTTTCACAATCCTCTCCAGGGTGCAGTTATCCCTATTGCTTGTACACTTTTTTCTACCACATCTTTTCCTTCCCTTCGCCTCTCTATTAATGTGCTTGGACACAGAGCTCTGTGAACAGCCAGCCTCTTTAGCAATGACCTTTTGTGTCTTGCCCTCCTTGTGCAAGGTGTCAATGGTCGTCTTTTGGACAACTGTCAAGTCAGCAGTCTTCCCCATGATTGTGTAGCCTACAGAACTAGACTGAGAGACCATTTAAAGGCCTTTGCAGGTGTTTTGAGTTAATTAGCTGATTAGAGTGTGGCACCAGGTGTCTTCAACATTGTACCTTGTCACAATATTCTAATTTTCTGAGATACTGAATTTGGGGTTTTCATTAGTTGTCAGTTAAATCATCAACATTAAAAGAAATAAACATTTGAAATATATCAGTCTGTGTGTAATGAATGAATATAATATACAAGTTTCACTTTTTGAATGGAATTACTGAAATAAATCAACTTTTTCATGATATTCTAATTTTATGACCAGCACCTGTATATGATTTCCAAACTAATACCAATATTAGTTTGGAAAAGTATAACATGTCCTTTTTATAATAAAACATGAAAAACAAATTAAAACAGTGTTTCATTTTCAAAAAGTTTTAAGGTTCAAAAGGCACCCAATCCCAGGAATGACCCTGTGCTAATATTATGGCACTTTCTAGCAATTGCCAGAAGGAATGATCCTCAAATCACAACATAGTAAACGTCTGTATAACATTTAGTTCACTTTTCATAACGTCTTTATTGAATGTGTCACATTTTAAACATATGTACAGTACTTTTTGTTCAGTAAAAATACAAATACAGAACAAAACTCTCACAATCCACCCAGCAACGACAGTGGCCACGTTGGTCTGGGCTTTTCCACCATAACAAGAAATAATATCAAACTGATGCAAGCCAGGAAATGCTGAAAGAAACGGATCCAGGGGCTAAAATGAGAGCATCAGAGGGCTGCTGATACTGCCACCCGAAGGACTGAAAAATCAATGAAAACGTGGTCTAGAGTTTAAAAGATCTAGAGTAGTAGAAGTGGTGAACAGGAGGAACGCCATGTTTAGAGAGAATGGAGATAAACATGGAAGTACTATTGATAACCATTCTCACGTGGCATGCTAAACCTGTCATACTGCTTTCACGAAGGGGAACTGATACTGTATGAATATGTTGCTGTCTCACCAGGCTATTGAGAGACTAAAGGTCAGTGTGAAGCAAGTTGTTCGCATGTGGGAAAACACAGCAGCGGTGGAACAAGTCTTTCCTGACTAAAAGCCTTGTTGACGCATCTCTAAACACTGCGGTCTTTCCACCAGGTTCAGTGGCGCAGCGCAGCATGCTGTGGAGATGTGGAAAAGCCCATTCAGCTAACTAAAGCCGGAAACAAGTGCTTGAGTGACAGTTGTCTGCACTGGTAAAAATATGATCTACCGATCGATCGACTGTCTGGAATGATTATAAGTGGTCCAAACTTCTAGAAGCCTGTGGCTTAGTCAAACAACATCATGACATTGCAAGGTAGCTTTATCATGGAAAGAACAGAATAATTTAGGGTCTTTTATCTGCGTAACTGTGGAATTTAGCATGGAATCAAGTTACTGTTAGAACATAAAAGGTCCACCACAATAACAATTGCAAGCATTTTATAACTAGTTATTTTAGATTTTCCTTTTTGTGAGGTTGACATTAGTCAGTCAAAACTTGATCAGAGGGCTGTGATTCTTTGTATGCAAACTATGATTTTACCTTTGACCATTAAAATACAAAAGCCTTGGACTGTAAAAGGTTTTCAACCAAGAGTGTGTGTATATATACGTATAGTTAATTATTTTAAACACACAATAAGGAGGTATTATGGAATTTGTTTCAGGTTACTTCAATGAGTACTTAAAATCCTAACTTATTTAAAGTTGCAGTAGTAATTAAATATTTGTGTTGTTGGTTGTCTGTTGACAAGACTTGGCTTTGCTCAGAGGTAAAATTCAGCTGCTAGAAAAATACAGTACAGTAATAAAGCGATACAGTCTGAACACGGGGAAAAAAAGACAACAGGAAGAAAAAAAAGATCTGCGACCCTTCTTTCTCTGGCACAGCAAAACAAATCTGTGGTGAAACAAATCTAATACTAATCTGGTAAGTTTAAAGCGCAGCATCGTGTGGATGAGAACCAGACAAAGCAATTTTCTGAAAGTGAAGTGGACAACAGCAAACAGAGAACATGCTCAGTCAGTTAAGAGGTTTGCTAGGTTGTACAGCGACATAAAAACAGATGAGAGGTTAACTAGGAAAGAAAGAAGAATTTGGAAATAAGGGATGTTAAATGTGAATGTGTGAAAATTCCTGGTTGAAGCAGCATCTAATCCATAGCAGCAAACCAATGCAAATAAAAAGTCGTTTCACCAACAAACCATTACAAACCAAGAACGGGTCTGGCTTAAAATATGGACTAGAATTTGACTGAAGTGTGCTGGAGACTGATAGCATACTAACACAAGAATTACAATCACACGCATAGTGTATCAGTACGAAACAAGCCAAAATAATCCCAGGGTGTCTACATTCTCTCCGAGAGAGTTTTGGGACGGTCGCGTTAACCAGCTGCTGCCCCCCCGTAGCTCCAGGTCCGGCTTGGGTTTAGAAGGAAAGCGAGGGATTTAGCTGGAGAGCAAATTGTCCTGCTGCAGCAATATAGCAATAAAAGCAATGAAAAATTGATAAGATCAAGTCTCATAAAATCCTTTTCTTCATAGAGAAAAATACAACTTTCTCATGTTTGTTAATCAACATCAGTGCTGCTTCTTTTGTTCACTGGGCTGTGGTATGTCGAAAGACTTTACAAATGCCACCATTGGCTTACTTATACAAGCTGTCTTTTCTGAATAACAGCGTACTAGAGATGGTGAAAACATACACAAGAGATATAGATGAGCAGTCATGAGTATGTGGGTATTCTAGGCTCCTCTGATTGGCAGTAAAATCCCAGAGTCCAGGTGAGACAGTGGTCAGATGGAGGAGGTCCTCAACTCCTGGACAAGAAAGAACGACAACACTCTTTGCTATGACTCCTTTATCACTGTGGGACACTACCAGGCAGAGTGATGTTGCCCAGATGTAGCACAGGCAGCGGGTGAGCTTCAGTGTTGAACACCCAGCTATCCAGAGGCAGCAGGTCATCACTGGAGAACAGCAAATACAGATACCTAGAGCACAGAGAGACAGATTTACACCCAGTCTCATTATAACGACCTGCTTTATGATCAGAGAGTCTGTAAAAACTATACACTGGGAGTAGCAAAGACCCAGCAAGTTTAGTATTGTGCTAATAAACACGTGCTTGTCTAGGTGTAGTGTAAAAGGTGCAATGTTGCAAAAACAGCAGTAGGTGGCGTCGATGTTTAGGAACAATGATTTAGGAGAGGGTTCAAGGTTAAAACGCCTATTTATAACACACCAATCACTGTGTAAAACAGGTTTACCTCACGTTTAAATAATGCTTAGCATCTTATTTGTTCTGTATTTGATTCGATTAAAAGGATGGTTTTTAAATCTGACTTGGAGGGAATGATTGTTATTTAAATACCTCATGGGTTTCAAGTAAGGTTCTAATTTTCAACCTGATTGTAGTGTAAAAATAGTGGTAAACACTTTAGAACTGGAAAGCATATTGCTAATTAATTTAGAGACAATAAGTATGCATTTAAGTGATATGATAGAAGTAATTTATGAGCTTTTAACCAAGCTTTAACTGCTTTTAACTGTTTTTTTTTTTAAATAGGCATTGCCTTTTTTCATTGGTTACCACTGCTTTTAAAAATGTGGCTTATAAATAGTGATTAATTAATCATTGTAACACTATGGTATGGTAAGTAAGTCCTCGGGAGATTATCTGAAAATCAGTAGCTACTGGAGCTCTATGCAACCTGCAATACTAATTCTACACAGTTCTATATGCTAAAACTATTGGTATAGTGGACAATGTATGTGAATAAAAAGGATTAAAATCAACGTAACTACGCAACATAATATCCTAGATATAGTCATATTTCTACCACACTTGGGGACATTTACGTCTTCATTAGGATTTTAACGCCATGTTGTACACACCTTGGTTACATTCATGACAGAAACAGTAGTTACTCATTACACATTACACTAAGGGACCACTCCCCACTGCACATCGACGGCTCATCTGTTGAGATCGTCAAGAGCACCAAATTTCTCGGTGTTCATCTGGAGGAGAATCTCACCTGGACCCTCAACACCAGTTCCATCAGCAAGAAAGCCCAGCAGCGTCTCTACTTTTTGAGAAGACTGAGGAAAGCTCATCTGCCACCCCCCATTCTCACCACATTCTACAGAGGAACAATCGAGAGCATCCTGAGCGGCTGCATCACTGTCTGGTTCGGAAATTGTACTGCGTCGGACCGAAAAACTCTCCAGCGAGTAGTGAGGACAGCTGAAAAGATCATCGGGGTCGCTCTTCCATCTCTCACGGACATTTTTAACACCCACTGCATCCGCAAAGCTCTCAGCATTGTGGACGATCCAACCCATCCATCACATGGACTTTTTACTCTGCTCCCGTCTGGGAGACGATACCGCAGCATCTGGACTAACACAACCAGACTGTGTAACAGTTTTATCCCTCAGGCAATCAGACTCCTCAATTCAGTACTATAACAATTTCCTCCGGAAATTTTCTGCTGCCACACACTAAACTGTATTGACTATGTTACTTGCATTTTTTGCACACCTCCTGGAACTGCACAAGTAATTTCTGCACCTTACTTGTATTTTTGCACCTTATTTACTTTTTAGGCACCTTATCGGCATTGCCAATTTTACGCTGCTAATGTACAACATGTCACTACCTCATGAACCATTGTACCATCTATTCACCATCATGTACTAACACTTGTCTTTAGTCCTGTCTTTAGTCCTGTCTTCTAATTACTTGTTTAGATTAGGGATAATTAGGAATATCTTTTGTAGTTATTTATTATAGGATTTTTTGTATTTATTGTTGTATTTACACTGTTTTGTATTGTCTTGCACTTTTTGTACCGTGTTACACCGTGATCCTAGAGGAACGCTGTTTCGTTTCAATATGTACTTGTATGTAGCTGAAATGACAATAAAACCTCTCTGACTCTGACTCTGAAGATTCATCAGTTCTCAAGTTTATTATTGAACACAGTCATGGACAATTTTGCATCTCCAATTCACCTCACTTGCACATCTTTGGACTGTGGGAGGAAACCGGAGCTCCCGGAAAAAAACCCACTCAGACATGGGGAGAACATGCAAACTCCCGAAAGGACCCGAACCACCCCAACTGAGGGTTTGAACCCAGGACCTTCTTTCAGTGAAGCGTAAGTGCTACCCACTGAGCCACCGTGCCGCCCCACTTGGGGACAATACATAACTTTTTTTAAATAAGATGCCTCTTAAAATATCCAGTCACTGACTGACTCTTGTAGAACTGGACCTGTAAACCTGATCATCTCATGGCTATTCTATATACGTAACTGCATTTACTGTTCTTTTTCTGCATGCTTGTATTTCCAAATTATTCAGAATGTCACAGGCTCGGTTACAGTATAAAAAAATACAACGGATACAATGGCCATTCGAATGCTCATCACTCCCTTATTAACAGATGTGTAGATATTAAACAGAAAGAATCTGTAAAGCAGCAAAACGTGACACATACTTAAGAGTTTCAGCCAAGAAGAAGCTCTGCTGGACGTCATCGTGGGTGGGATTGGAAGAATAGACGTCTTTTACTCCAGTAAATCCTCCACTGACTCTGCAATATTTATCTATAGCCTGTAAAGAAGATAATTATTTTTAATAACAAAAACTCACCCTCTTTGGAATTAAATAATAAAGTTAGATGAGGTTTTTTTTCCAGGCCTTACATCCATACAAATATTTAAGCACCCATCATCATTGTTCTTCTATTTTGGTTTCGTATTTTTCAATTAGAATTCAATTAGCCTCAGGTGTATTAACATCAGTGCTAACAGAGGGTTAAAGAGATGAGGGATGCAGGCCATCTGTGCCAATAAAGCCCGGCATGCTGCAGTTGTTTACCTGAAACAACAGCGCATCACACAGCTGCTCTCTCATCCACTTATTTGACAAAGCTGTAGACAACGACAACTGGCCCTGCTCAATAATGCCTAATCCATTTACAACAGCTATACAGCAGATACTGCACCATCTGCAATCTGCAGCTCTCATCCGCAGTACAATTCAGCTTTAACCAAGTTGTGTTTCTCTGTGTGTTCAGTTCGTTCTACTGCCTAAACTTGAGAAAGCTGTTTTTAATTGTAGCATAACAGTTTTCCTAATACACTTTCCAATTTTAGTTTAGTTACAGGTTTGATGAACTTTAGTATACTTAGTTTTTATTGTGTGTCTAAGATGTAAAGTCTAAGAAGCACACATTGGGTCAACAATAAATGTGAAGCCAATGCCAAGTGTCCATATCAAAAGGATACAGCTTCTTTTGCATTGTACTATCACTCTTATTAATCAAACCATGTTGCATTTTTTGGCTGGATTGACTAAAATGGTTCCATTGATCATTAACCTGAATCTGAATCTAAAGTTTGACGCTCTTAATGAGCTATAATTACTGTATCTCTAATCCAGGAAATTTTGTTTTTTATTAGAGCTGTAAAATGCAAGTTTGCAAATCTTCTATGGCTGGTAAGAGTAGGACTTATTCACTAATTAAAGCTGATACTTTCTCTCTCTCACTTTCACAAACATCATGTTTAGGACATAGGTGGGCTGTCAGTGCCAGTTACAAACACTGGGCACAAAGCAAATGTCTTTTTATTTTAGTCCCAGTCTAATCGTATAGCCAGTACCCCTATTACAATGATCTTGCTGCTTGTACCACCCCTAACTAGACAAGGACGGCTGAGATTATCATGCACCTCCTAAAAACACACTATGAACTGAACTTAGCAAATACCCCACCACTAGTGCAGGCACCTCAACCAGACAGCCAACTATGCCTGTTTGGACATTTTAAGATCTGGTTTTAGTTTTATTTTATGGCTACTGATTTGTTTACTAATGTTGAGGTCCCTGATATAGATCTCTGACCCTGTTCCCCCATCAGAGTTTGAAATCTCCAGATTTGAATCATCTTAATAAAATTTGAATTGCTCAGTTTTGGATACAAATGTACAGTAATCCCTAACTTTAACTGTACAGGGATTGATTGATGAATTACATTCCCGCAAACATACAATTAAGGTTTGTTGATTTGGTCTAGTTTTATAGTTGTATGAACATGTAGAACAAATAAATGTCTTGCTAAAATGTAGCATTTACAGTTTTCTGCATATTTCCAATTACTCAGTTTTATCTCCTCACCGCTGCAGACCCCTACCCTGACCGAGGGAGGTGCAGACACAAGCAGTTTGCCAAGTGCTGCTTTTCACCTGCTCGAGGCAGGTTCACACAGAGAGAAGTATCACAAACAGAGTAACTCAATGACCTCTATTATTGCCGTCTCTGTGCAGACGACATCAACCAGCCAACAAAGGCTATAATTGCAGCCTTCCCTCAGACATATCCAATCATGTCTGTGTAGGCAACTGGCTGGCAGATAGCAGAGATAAGATTTGAAGGGCTTGAGAGCTTCAGATCAAAATTTGGATTTGGATTGTTTAAGATGGTATTTGAATGTTAAATGTTCCATTCCAGCTTAGCTCACTGTAATCATACCTAAACAAGCTGGGTATGTACACCTGACACACAGCACTACACTAAAGAACAGCACAGTTGCTGAACAGCATGCTATTTAACCATATAGAGCTGAAAGACCTGCTGAGGGGGAGAGCAGACTGAGACTGAGATGACAGGGAAAAGCATTAAGTAAAACATAAAAGACAAATGGAGAACCCAGTGGAGAGAAGGAGCTCTTCATCTGAGGGAGTCCTAGTGCAGAGGTGCAGTACTGATGCAGTACAATGAAGCCGTCTAATCACAAAGAAACTCTTTACAGTACTTGAATACAATCTAAAAACACAAAATCCTACACCAGGAATACAACCTGCTTTTAAGGGGAAAAAAACATTTGATTGGGGGGTAAAAAGAGATACACTGACATGACATCAGTGTAAATCAAACACAATTTACATTAGCAAGGTAACACTGTTAGAGGTCACCACAGCAGATCATTCATCTCCATCCTGCCCTGTCTGGAACATCCTCCTCTCACACCAAGCACCTGCATCTCCTCCCTCACTGCATCCATAAACCTTATTTTTGGCTTTTCTCTCCTCCTCTTCCTCCTCCTGCCCCATGGCTCCATTCTCAGCAGCCTTTTCCTTTTAACTCTTCTCCTTCCTCTGCACATGTCCAAACCATCTCAATCTCGCATCTCCAAAACATCCTGTCCCTCTAATAATCTCATTACTAATTTTGTCCATCCTCATCCTCATGATGAACAGCTGTAGCCTAGCGGTTAAGGTGATGGAATAGTAATCAGAAGGTCATTGGTTCAAGTAAAACCACTGCCAGGTTGCCACTGTTGGGCCCTTGAGCAAGGCACTTAACCATCAATTGCTTAGACTGTATGCTGTCACAGTACTGTAAGTCGCTTTGGATAAAAGTGTCTGCTAAATTCCAATAAAATGTAATTTGGAACATTTGGAACAATCGTTTCATGGATGCACATGAAACACAAAATATTAAACTTTTTTGCATTAGTAAACATTAGTGCAACATTGTTTAGTGCAGGAGGTAAGAATATGAACTTACCTGAGCAGCCTCCCAGCCCCACTGTCTGTATTTGGGATCATGGGTGAATCTCCACATGTACCAGTAGGTCTCGATCACCTCTGGCCTCAGGATATAATATTTTTCGTTCTGCCTTACAGCCACCGCCTCCAGCCCACTGTCGAACTTGAAGGCCTCTGGACCAAGCTTTAAAACTAAACACACACAAGACTCAGAAATATATAATGTGTATATATATATATATATATATATATATATATATATATATATATATATATATATATATATATATACAGTGTATCACAAAAGTGAGTACACCCCTCACATTTCTGCAAATATTTCATTATATCTTTTCATGGGACAACACTATAGACATGAAACTTGGATATAACTTAGAGTAGTCAGTGTACAGCTTGTATAGCAGTGTAGATTTACTGTCTTCTGAAAATAACTCAACACACAGCCATTAATGTCTAAATAGCTGGCAACATAAGTGAGTACACCCCACAGTGAACATGTCCAAATTGTGCCCAAATGTGTCGTTGTCCCTCCCTGGTGTCACGTGTCAAGGTCCCAGGTGTAAATGGGGAGCAGGGCTGTTAAATTTGGTGTTTTGGGTACAATTCTCTCATACTGGCCACTGGATATTCAACATGGCACCTCATGGCAAAGAACTCTCTGAGGATGTGAGAAATAGAATTGTTGCTCTCCACAAAGATGGCCTGGGCTATAAGAAGATTGCTAACACCCTGAAACTGAGCTACAGCATGGTGGCCAAGGTCATACAGCGGTTTTCCAGGACAGGTTCCACTCGGAACAGGCTTCGCCAGGGTCGACCAAAGAAGTTGAGTCCACGTGTTCGGCGTCATATTCAGAGGTTGGCTTTAAAAAATAGACACATGAGTGCTGCCAGCATTGCTGCAGAGGTTGAAGACGTGGGAGGTCAGCCTGTCAGTGCTCAGACCATACACCGCACACTGCATCAACTCGGTCTGCATGGTCGTCATCCCAGAAGGAAGCTGACGCACAAGAAAGCCAGCAAACAGTTTGCTGAAGACAAGCAGTCCAAGAACATGGATTACTGGAATGCCCTGTGGTCTGACGAGACCAAGATAAACTTGTTTGGCTCAGATGGTGTCCAGCATGTGTGGCGGCGCCCTGGTGAGAAGTACCAAGACAACTGTATCTTGCCTACAGTCAAGCATGGTGGTGGTAGCATCATGGTCTTGGGCTGCATGAGTGTTGCTGGCACTGGGGAGCTGCAGTTCATTGAGGGAAACATGAATTCCAACATGTACTGTGACATTCTGAAACAGAGCATGATCCCCTCCCTTCGAAAACTGGGCCTCATGGCAGTTTTCCAACAGGATAACGACCCCAAACACAACCTCCAAGATGACAACTGCCTTGCTGAGGAAGCTGAAGGTAAAGGTGATGGACTAAACCCAATTGAGCACCTGTGGCGCATCCTCAAGTGGAAGGTGGAGGAGTTCAAGGTGTCTAACATCCACCAGCTCCGTGATGTCATCATGGAGGAGTGGAAGAGGATTCTAGTAGCAACCTGTGCAGCTCTGGTGAATTCCATGCCCAGGAGGGTTAAGGCAGTGCTGGATAATAATGGTGGTCACACAAAATATTGACACTTTGGGCACAATTTGGACATGTTCACTGTGGGGTGTACTCACTTATGTTGCCAGCCATTTAGACATTAATGGCTGTGTGTTGAGTTATTTTCAGAAGACAGTAAATCTACACTGCTATACAAGTTGTACACTGACTACTCTAAGTTATATCCAAGTTTCATGTCTATAGTGTTGTCCCATGAAAAGATATAATGAAATATTTGCAGAAATGTGAAGGGTGTACTCACTTTTGTGATACACTGTATATATAATGCCTATAATGTAATTATTTCTAATAATCATTTAATATGTAGGGTGTAGTTGAGGGAGCAGCCTAATTTACTTTGATAGAATGGCTGAAGAAGTGTTTTTTATTGTTTATTAGTTTTGATAATTAATAAATCCACCGTGCAAACCTATCAAAGGTGGCAGTAACTTTAGCCTTAGTTTAAGATGCCAGTCTTAGGGGTGCTAAAATACCATTTTGTAGAGAAAACTGTTTAATTGAAAAATTTAATTTTCATCCAGCGGAAAACACTGGGTGCATGACAGAAATACCCTATTGAGGGCACCAATCAATTGCATGGCTTCGACCACACCCCTCAGACACAGCCAATAATGTCTGTGTAGACAGCCGCCTGGCAGAACCACTAACTAGCGAATTGGGCTAGTGTAACAAACCGCAGGTTAGGACTGATGCAGCTCTCAGATAATGAATCAGTATTAAATATCTATAAATTAAGACAAGTAAATGTCTGTCTTTATTGCTTCCACGTTTGCTAACCTGTACGATCGTAACTCTCATGGCAGGTGTGTGCAATCTCTGCTCCCAGCTGCAGGTAGTGGCCAGCCTTGTCTCCAGGCGACCCATCAGCTCCCAGTGCGAACATGCCCCCGGCAAAGCAGGTCAGGTGACCCATCTTGCGCTCGAGGTGGCCGTTCTTCCACTCGCCAATGAAAGTGAGGCCTCCGTTGGACTTTCGGATGAGGTGACGCTCAATAGCCTTGTGTTAGAAACACAGAAACAGTGAGAGGAACAGACATGATTTAGGAAATATGCACAAATATTATTCGTTTTTTAACACTTGGACTTACCTCGATAGCTTCATCGTAGGTCTTGCGAGCCTCTATGTCTGTTTTATCAGACATAAGCCAAGCCTTGAGAAGATACTCGTAGAAACTGTCGCCGAGGCCACCCACTGATGTGTGGTCTGTATGTAAAAAAGAATGGCGTGTGAGACAGTGCTCAGGTTCATGGGATAAATATGCACCCAAAAATATGCAAAACCAGTAAAATCATATCACGGCATTAAAAAAAAACAATTTCATTGTTCAAAGACAAAAGGTGCCAGGGCACCCTGAAGGTATATTTGACACCCCAGACACTTATGCCAGGCAAGTCTATCTATTTTAACAGGCAGCAAACTAGGGATGCAAACGCTGGCCATGTCCTTTAACCAATCATAATTAGCTGATGGATGACACTTAACGACAAACAAAAAATGTGGTATAAAAATGTAAAACACAACATTGATTTCAAATTAACTAGTCTTAATTATGGATGTAACGATACACTCTACCCACGATGCGATACAATTCACAATACTGGGTTCACGATATGATTTTTTCCCGATTTTTTAAACAAAATTGAAGACAAATTATGACAAAGTTTCCTTTTATTATTTCTTTTTAAAATAAAATAAAATATTGTATTTGTGCTTATCTTTTATTTATCTAAATAATGAAAGCTGTTTTATTTCTGAGGTAGGTGCAAACTATGCAAAACAATGCTGGTTTAACTTTTTGTGTAAAAAAAAAATATGTATAGCAACAGTGCCCTCTGCTGTTTAAAGTGAATATCGATTCATCTTAAACGAATAACCGATTCGAATCGTGGCACATGTGCACCGATTTTTAACTGTCTTGTGGTGCATCGTTACATCCCTAGTCTTAATGCATTATTGTTAAAAAACACAGTAAAGCCAAACTAGTTTAAAATTACTAAACACACAGATGCGCAGAGTTTAACAAAACATCAGTCTCTGTACTGATAAAGAAAGCTGTTTCTTTTGTGATTATTGTTAAACAGTTCTATTGTTCATGATTTACATAATACAAATGCATAGAAATGTTTTTCTGTTCAGATAAGAAATGCAACCCACTCATCCTACAGCTGTAAAAAGAAATGGCACGCGTGCACTGAGGGTGAGTACAAATCAGCAGTCACTATTGATTCTGTGTGCAAGAGAAATATGTAACTTCAATTTTGCTGTTGGAAATGAATTTAAATGACATTTTTAACTGAGATGCTGGGGTTTACTATGCTCCACTCCACCACCTAAGATCCTCCGGTGCCATCAGCCGGCCAGGCATCTACACAGACTTGATAGGATACTGGTTAGGTGAAAGCCTAGTCAATTGTTTGCTGGTGAAACCGGACCTGCTGTTAGCCTGAACGGTTGAATATGGTTGAAGAACATAATATGAATTTTGTTTTAATGGACAGCATTAATCTAATCAGTTGTTTATTGTTTAATAAACATCCCTATAGCAAATTAAAATAGTACAACTGTCAGCTTACATCAAACTTACAAACTTCTATTAAAATTAAATAAAGAGATCAAGTACTTTTGATCAAGTACCCAAATTCCTCTGGTTGTTTTGGGTGCTATGCATTCACAAGTTAATAGTTGTTTGTATGGTAGCAGCCAAATCTCAAACATGCAACATAATTTCCTCTACAGTCTATGAGATAAACTACAGAGTTAATCTAAAGTTATTTATGGTTTATCTGATAAGTTGTACTCCAGACTTTACTCATTTGGCCAACACACCAACTTTGTTTGCCCATGCATGAGACACAACTACAATGCAGATTGTACTTGTATAGCATTTTGGATTAATACTGGAATTACATAATTAACAAGATCACTGAGCATAAATTGCTAATTTACCAAAATAAACTGCTTCCTATAATACTACTAAAGGCCAAAATAACTATTATGCAAAGTCACTGGTGTCACCTACCATTTTCCTGTTGGTCAACATGAAATAAGCTGGAACTAACTAAATACTCTTCTTTTTTATATATATTTTTGTTCATGCATTATCTCCTGTTTTTCTCCCGACTTTTAGTGTGTCCAATTACTCAATTGCATTATGCTTCCTCTCCACTGATGCCGATCCCCACCCTGATTGAGGAGAGCTATGACTAACACATGCCCCCTCCGACACGTGCAGTAGCCGACTGCATCTTTTCACCCGCCATATGTAGATCAGCTTTTGTGTACAAAGAGCCACACCTTGATCCTCATTATCCCTCGTCTCTGTGCAGGCGCCATCAACCAGCCAGCAGAGGTCGTATTTGCATCAGTTATGAAGTCCCTATCCGGCTCCCACACTGTATAAACAACAGCCAATCGGTTGTTCATGTAGGCGCCCAGCCCAGCTGGATGGCAGAGCTGAGTTTCGAACCAACGAGTTCGAAACTCAGCTCTGGTATGCTAGCGTGTTTTAACGCTGCGCCACCTAAGCGGCAAATCCAAAAATTTACATTTATTTAAGGGACACTCGGGTGGCACAATGGTCTGTTAAGCCAACCCACCACTGCTAAGATCTGGGTTCGAATCTCAGAGGTGGCCGGGCTTCTACACAGATGACTGGCTATGTCTCTCCAAAAATTATGAAAAGACAAAATGACTAAATTGGGATGCTCACATTAAATGAGCTGAAGGTATTTCTGGCAAGTATTGGTTTTGTACTACATGTGACAAAAATTGCCTGTATTCTTCAAGTCTGGGATGTGAAATAGGGTGGCAAGAAAAAGTCCTGAATCCAATTACAAATCTGTGAGGTGACCTGAAGAGGGCTGTGCAAAGAAGATGCCCTTGCAATCTGACAGATTTAGAGTGCTTCTGCAAGAGTGGGCAAAGATTGCTGGGTCAAGATGTGCCATGCTGATAGACTCCTAGCCAAAAAGACCCAAAAATTCTTTTTTTTTTTAATTTTTTTTTAATTTTTTTTTTAAATTATATTTATTTGCCCCCTAAAAGTTTGTTTTTCAATTGAATTGTACAGATTAAATGTGGAAAAGGTAGTCTGGATTAAAGGTGGATTTACAGTGTACCCTTGAGTTACGAACGATTTACCATACAAACATTTTGGGTTACGAACAATTTGTTTCAACTTAACGTACAAACAAATTTTGGATTACAAACAGAAATTCGCGAAACACGTGACGTCTGTCACTGTGTATCAGACAGAGGGGACAGTGAGTGAGAGAGAAGAAGGAAGTCCGCTGGGTAAAGTATTCTTTCTTTCGTGCAATTACACCTACAAAATACAACACTATTGAAATAAAGAAGGAAATAATAAAGAGATATGAGTTATTGTTGTTTCTGGTAGATACATTGTATGAAAAAAAAGAAGGACATTTATTATGGTGTATAGTACAGCACACATACTGTACTAAGATGTGTGTTTTATATGTACAGTACTACTGTGTATTGTTGTTTATTATTATTCATTACAGTATTATCTATTCTATAATTTAAGATTAAGGGAAAATATACTTGTATTTATAACAAAAAAAACCATTTAAGACATTAGAAAGGTTAGGTAAGGGGGTGGTTTGGGAGGTCTGGCACGGATTAATTCTATTTACATTATTTCTTATGGGAAAATAGGTTTAATTAACGAACATTTTGACTTAAGAACAGCCCTTCGGAACCAATTAAATTCGTAAGACAAGGGTTTGATATTTTTACATTGTAATAACCTGGCATTTTAACAAGGATGTGAAGACGTTTTATATATTTATTTATTTGTTAAAGCCATGTTTACACACTGGTCATTCTCATGGCAAGATAGTTACCTAGATTATGCACAGGTTATTTATTCATGTTTTTTGTCTAGTGTCCTTTCTGTGTTTTGCTCTAGATGTGTATTATCAGTATTGTATTTGTCAAAAAATTAATCAGAGGTTTTGTTAAAAATGTCAACCATTGATTGTATTTGGTATTGCAAGTCTTTGGCATTCTATGTTCTATGTCATTCCGGTTTGGGTAGGAGAGGTGGGCGCTGATGTCCTGTGAAAGCCATCATGACCTTGTTACCTGCTCGCTCTCCCTTTTAGTTATGCTGTAATAATTAGGGCTGCCGGAGTCTAAAACTCTCTGTAAAACTGTTTTACTCAACTAGCATTGTACATTATTAACTACATTCTTTGTTGTTTTACTTCAAAGGCATTCTGATGGAAACCTGTTTACCCGCCAAGGTTAAGGATTAAAGTCGAAACTGCCGTGACAACTATGCTGCTCGTGCCGGATGTGACGGGTCTGGAGTAATTGCACCAAGAATGACAAGAACTCACTACAGACTTTATTGAAGACTAGAGCGAATAACAACTCTATTATTATTTATTTATCTATTTATTACCAGTTATAACTTTTAGATCATTTAATTCTGTGTTTGTATGTTTTGTGTAAATCGTGTATTTACTTAAAGTATCCTCCAGACCACCCAAGAAGGATGGGCCCTGCTGAGTCTGGTTCCTCTCAAGGTTTCTTCCTGTAATTTTCAGGGAGTTTTTCCTTGCCACAGTCACCCTTGGCTTGCTCAACAGGGGTTTTTGTATCTGTTGGTCCTGGATTTTGTAAAGTTGCTTTGAGACAATGTCTATTGTAAAAAGCGCTATATAAATAAAGTTGACTTGACTTGTTATATTTTGTGCACTTTGTTAATAAATGTTCAATGGTTATTTGTGTATTACAGTGGTCACGTATCGGTGGGCGCTCTCCCTTCACCAGATGTAGACGTTTTATATTACTATAAAGTTCAGCCACAGGGCATACTCATCATGTCTAGATGTAGTTCAGCTCAGTTGTATAAAATTGTGTTTATTTGTTTCCTGGCAGCTTACTTTTTCCATCATTCCAACTCTCTGCAGTAAAAATAAATAATTTAGGCAGACGCCCACCTTTATTACAATAATAAAGCATTAAGACCGGCCTGTGTTAGCATCTGAATCAGTCTGTAGACACACACGACCAATCAGCTAATTACTCACGATGCCTCTGCAGAGTCTGTGTATTGCACTGCAGGAGTGTGCATGGCTGACAGATGGAGCACTATCGGGGATGGTAATGCATCGTAATGGCTCGTTAGAAGGTTATAAATGTAAACTATAATACAGCGATAAACAGTCTGAGAGAACGCACCAAAATCTGAGTACAGTAGAGAACGGAATAAATCAGTGAGTCCCAAAGATGCAGCGATAAATGCAGCTTTGAATAAGTGAATATTGGGGAAAAAACATGACCTTGAACAGCTGGAATAAGGATACAAGGTCATATACCAGTTCTAACTTGTTTGTTTGGCTATTTCAGTCATACCCACATGGGGTACAGTCATAATAGGATGGCTTGTTAAATGTCTAACCTTCTAGTATGGCCCCAGTCTTGTTATGCCCCTGTGGCGTTATTAAAAAGTGAAAACATATGAGTGACTAGAGTTTGGCAGCAAAGTGACTGGTCACGCAAGGTCACAGAATAGGACTAGGCTGTTGCGCTGGCTGTGTGCCAGAGTGTGGTTGTGCTGCTTAGCTTGCTGCAGCGCTCCACAATTTTTGCAATCACCTGATTGAGCTTAGACCCAGTTTGCTTCTGACCTTTTTAAAGTCAATGAGACGAACTGTTCGATATGACGTAGTAAATGGCAGTACGAACAATGCTTAATGCAAACAAAGCATAACATGACTTATTGTACTAAAACAACGACCAAGAAAGTTCATTCGTAGAGAGAACTTATGGCCATTAATAATTAAGAGAGGTTAAGTGTTCCTTGTCATTCTTTTAGTACATTAAGCCCTGTTAATCTTTTGTTCATGATAAGTGTTTTAGACTCTCTTGTAAAAGCTACTGCTTAACTATAGCACTAAATGTCATATTAAAAACTTGTGCTTGCATTTTTTGGAGAGGTTCAAATGAAGACTCTGCTATGCAGCCACTGTTGGGTCCTTGAGCAAGGCTCTTAACCCTGTCTGCTCCAGGGGCGCTGTACAACGATTGAGCCTGCACTCTGACCCCAAAAACAGGGAAGATTGTTTAGAACTAGTGTTCAACCGTAATGACAATATAGTCACATTTTTATTTGTCCCTTTGCTTGTCACTGTCATGGTCTCTTCATACAGTGACACTTCAAAAGTGTGGTGAAAGACTCGCTAATCATTCATGTATTATGAGTACTGTATTTTCGGTAAGACTAACGGGAGAGTATAGAACATGGATGGTACTTACGCTGGCCCCAGCGGCCAGTCCGTGGGTTCAGGTAGTTCGGATAAAGGCCATTGGGTCTGTCCATCTTAGCCAGCAACTTCCTGATATGCATCACCTGATGGGAGGAGGAAGTAATAAAAACACCAACTATTATAGTGCTATGTTGGTGTACACATTTGTTATAAATATTTATTTATTTATTAGGATTTAACATCATGTTTCACACACTTTGGTTACATTTATGACAAGACAAGTAGTTACTCATTACACAAGATTCATCAGTTCAAGTCTTCAATGTCAAACACAGTCATGGACAATTTTGTATCTTCAATTCACCTCACTTGCATGTATTTGGACTGTGGGAGAAAACCCACACAGACACGGGGAGAACATGCAAACACCACACAGAAAGGACCCGGACCGCTCCACCTGGCATTCAAACCCAGGACCTTCTTACTGTGAGGCGACAGTGCTACCCACTGAGTCACCGTGCTGCCCTTTGTTATAAATAAAATAATTATTTAATGTGTTATTATATGATTCTGATTATTATATTTTACAATATATAAGATTAATAAAAGTATCAAACAAATCACATTATTTTTCAAGACTAGCAACCGGCCAGGCACCCACACAGAAAAGAAAGAAGGAAATTGTGGCCTCTGCTGCCTGGTTGAGGCACCTGCACGAGAGATGGTTGATTTATAGATAGTAGTGCACGACTCTCTATAAACAATACTGCTCACTGTAAGGTCCAGTCTCTGGCAGGTAAAAAGAAGCTCTACAAGGTCAAGGTGGAGGTCTGCAGCAGCATGGGAACTTACACGTGGGGAACTGGGTATGACTAAGATTGTAAGGAAAAATGTAAAAATAGAATAAAATGGACAAACCTTTTGATAGTAGGCAGGGTTCCCAGTCAGATATGTGAGGTGTACAAACTCCATATGCAGAGTTCCAAACTCAGCCAGGATGCTACTACCAGCCGAGGCCCAGCCCCAGTTACGACCCACACCACTAGAGAAAAGAAAGATAAAGAACCTTGTTTTAAATGGTATAATAAAACCCCAACACTCACACAACTAATGTATAAACATAGACAAGCTGTTATTCAATGCAGGTGGGGATGAAGTTTTGTATTTTCGGCCTGTTCTTTTGTGTTATTAACTCATTTACATTCATGACGTGTTCATTCTATCTCCTTTAGGGGTGTGTTTGTGTCTGAGTTCGTAATGACAGGCCCGAAATCAGTCTGGGTAAATAAGAAGTAATGGAATACAAATGAATTTTTCCTTAAGGTTAGACACACCTTGAAAGTCATCAGTTCTCAGATTCCTCAAATTTCTTAAAACACCCAATTAATTTACAAAATCTGTGCTAAACTCTAATTAATGTAGCGTTAGTGTATCGAAAAGCCTAATATACATTCAGTATGCACAATGTGCATTTATTATGCTCTATTTGAATAAAATCTAGTGAACTGAATGGTCATAAAAAAAAGACCCAGACAACTGACAGGCCAATAATATGCTTAAGAAAAAGCACTGTGGTTTTAGTGACCAAGCTAAAGCTGAAGTACATGAAGACTGATAAGTACCCACCTCTTGAGGTTGACCATGGCCCAAGGAATACCAGTAGGGGTGTTAAAGGCAGGAAGCAGTTTTTCAGCCAGCTGGACGGCTTTCACCTTAAAAACCTACAGACGAAAATAGAGAAACAGTAAGATACAAACAAAATCTGTAATTCATTATAGATTTTTATTATTTACACTCACAGACAAAATCCCACACATAGTCAACACTGAAGTTTGTTACCATATTACGGATATTTTTATGCCAAGTTTACACTACACGATTTTTGCCATGATTTTCGTTTGCCGACAGGTCGCCCCCTAGATGTGCCGGCTCGGAGGCAAATCGGCGTTCACTCTGGGCTCAGTCAACCACCTGATCCGAGTGACTCGGCGATCGCTCGCAGACTCAAGAAAAATATCTAGCATGCTAAATATCTGGACCTGTCAGCGACTCAAAATCATGTAGTGTGAAAGGTGTTGCAATCAGGTTGTGATTGTTGTGAACGCAAGATACAGAGTGAGGGGAAACCCGGGGAGTGGATGGGGCGTAAATGTGTGGGGTGGGGGGCATTATATAGTTCCTATCAGAATACATTGGGATACACAAGCTTTACTGTATGTGACCTTATCGTCCATGCCAATAAGCCTCACCTTTGCTGCACCAGACAAACTGCTAATACGTATGGTTAAACTGTTCCAGTTTTGATTAGTTACTCCATAGAACTCTGCAGGCCTATCCAAATTCCTACTGGTGTATTCCAGTCAACCCTTCCTGTGCTTCTTTGTCAAAAGTGGCGTGCATGATAAAGTCTGGCCTTGTTTGTTGATGTGCCATAATAATAGAAGCTTTGGACATTATTCCCAATGGTGTCTAGGAATGTTCAAGGCCTTGGAAGTCAGGACCTTGAAAAGGGATGAAATGAAAACCCATTGCCCTTCTGGTGCAATGAAATTTTCTCCTCTCAGCTTCTGTGACAGCTCATTACTTTTCACCATGGCTGCAACACACCGTGAATACATTTCTGGGTGGTGTTTATATAACACAACGATCAGGCATAACATTATGACCACCTATGCAGCCCCATACACAACACACTGCGATGCACTGTGTATTCTGACACCCTTCTATCAGAACCAGCATTAACTTCTTCAGCAATTTGAGCAACAGTAGCTCGTCTGTTGGATCGGATCAGACGGGCCAGCCTTCACTCCTCACATGCATCAATGAGCCTTGGCCGCCCATGACCCTGTCGCCGGTTTACCACTGTTCTTTCCTTGGACCACTTTTGACAGATACTGACCACTGCAGACCGGGAACACCCCACAAGAGCTGAAGTTTTGGAGATGCTCTGACCCAGTCGTCTAGCCATCACAATTTGGCCCTTTACGCTTGCCTATTTTTCCTCCTTCTTACACATAAACTTTGAGGTAAAATGTTCACTTGCCGTGTAATACACAGATCAGCCATAACATTGAAACCACCTGCTTGTTTCTCCACTCATTGTCCATTTTATCAGCTCCACTTATTTGTTAGCCCCCATTCATGCTGTTCTTCAATGGTCAGGACTCTCCCAGGACCCCTACAGAGCAGGTATTATTTGGGTGGTGGGTCATACTCAGCACTGCAGTGACACTGATGTGGTGGTGGTGTGTTTACATTTTCATTTTTATCCAAAGCGACTTACACAATGAGCTATTTAGGACCCAAAATACCCAAAATACCCGATCTTGCTCAGGGACCCAACAGTGGCAACTTGGTGGTGACGGGGCTTGAACCGGCAACCTTAACCACTGAGCTATCACTGCCCTTATCACACACCTTATCACGGTGTGTTAGTGTGTGTTGTGCTGGTATGAGTGGATCAGACACAGCAATGCTGCTGGAGTTTTTAAACACCTCACTGTCCCTGCTGGACTGAGAATAGTCCATCAACCAAAAATATATCCAGCCAACAGTGCCTGATGGGAAGCATCCTGTGACCACTGATGAAGGTCTAGTAGATGACCAACTCAAACAGCAGCAATAGCTGAGCGATCATCTCTGACTTTACATCTACAAGGTGGACCAACTAAGTACAAGTGTCTAATAGAGTGGACAGTGAGTGGACACGATATTTAAAAACTCCAGCAGCACTGCTGTGTCTGATCCACTCATATTAGCACAACACACACTGACACACCACCACCATGCCATTGTCACCGCAGTGCTGAGAATGATCCACCACCCAAATAATACCTACTCTGTGGTGGTCCTGACCATTAAAGAACAGGGTGAAAGGGGGCTACCAAAGCATGCAGAGAAACAGACGGACTACAGTCAGTAATTGTAGAACTACGAAGTGCTTCTATATGGTAAGTGGAGCTGATAAAATGGACAGTGAGTGTAGAAACAAGAAGGTGGTTTTAATGTCACGGCTAATCGGTGTATAGCTGAAGCAAAAAACAGGGTCATTTTCAAGTTCCCAATGGTTTAATCATACAGACTATCAGTAGGTTTCAAGATCAGCAAAATTATGTAGGAGTTGAATAATTGTAATGTGGCAGTATTAACAAAACATCCTGCTACTCTAAAATATCATTTTTGTTTATTTGCTGTATTAAAATTATAAATGCCTGTTTCCTCTAAGGGAAGGGAGGTGTTAATATTTCCAACTGTAACTGCCTTAAACGACAACAGTTCAGTGTGTAATTACTCCATGCTGGGTATGCAAATCTGCTAGATATTAAATTCCTGATGAAGGTTATTAATAATTGACAAGCCTCTAAAATGACACTTCAGAATGCAATCACGCTTTAGTTTCTCTGTCCTGTTCTCTGTTCCTTTTCTTACTTTCTTTCCTCAAGTTCATCCTTAAAGGAGCTATCATGTGTGTTCTGACAATAACTTCACTGCAAACCACAGAATGTAATGAAGTAAAATGTGACTGATCATAAAGTTTAGAACGTACTTCTGTGTTGAAACAAAAATAAGCTGCTAACTGGTTCTCAGAATGGATTTATTTATAGCAACAACAATCATATTAGTAATTCACCACAGAACAGCTGGCTTCCAAGAATGAAACAGCGTGCTCACGTCCAACAACCAGAGGCGAGGTTTAACAAACATGAAGTCAAGAATGTTCGGCTTGCCAGTGATTAACCAACAAAGAAGTCCTTGTTCCATTCATAGGTTAAAAATCATTTTGTCATTTTAATATAGTTCTAACATCTGATGCTTGATTCCGATTGACAGCGAAACTACAGCAAAATGCATGCGCCAGCTCCACGGTACCGGTCCATGGGTCATTTATTACCGGGCCGCACAGAAAGAATAAATAATTAGAGATCGCTACAAGAGCAATTAAATTTCCAATACTCTTCAGGTGTTATTGTCCCAAATCACCACTAGGTGGGAGCAGCGTCTCGTTGCAGCGAAAAAAGCTCAGGATTCACACTGATTTGCCATTCTATAGTTATTCTATATTAAATCCCCCCGCCGATCCGTGAAATTATATCTTATATGAAACAGGTTCTTGGTGCAAAAAAGGTTGGGGACCGCTGGTATACACAGTACATTCGGAGAGTCTAATCTGAACAGGAAAACTATATTTATGCATTTATAGTATTAAAATAATGAACAGAAGAACTACACCAACCAGGCATAACATTATGACCACTGACAGGTGAAGTGAATAACACTGATTATCTCTTCATCACGGCACCTGTTAGTTAGTGGGTGGGATATATTAGGCAGCAAGTGAACATTTTATCTTCAAAGTTGATTTAGAAGCAGGAAAAATGGGCAAGCGTAAGGATTTGAGCGAGTTTTGACAAAATTTGCCAAAGTGTGATGGCTAGACGACTAAGTCAGAGCATCTCCAAAACTGCAGCTCTTGTGGGGTGTTCCCGATCTGCAGTGGTCAGTATCTATCAAAAGTGGTGCAAGGAAGGAACATTGGTAAACCGGCTGCTGAAGAATTCAATGTTAAAGGTGTCAGAATACACAGTGCATCGCAGTTGTGACAGTTTGTGTCAGTATGGAGTCAGACTGCATGTTAAGCTCTGCACACGTGGACCTGTGTGTACTGTTGTGTACAGTTGTGTGTGTGTGTGTGTGTGTGTTTTAATGCAAAAATGATGTGGATATTTTGCATCATGCTTCAGTATAAAGGTAAAACTCTGCTTATCATATTGTAATAACTACAGCATGTCCGGATCAGCATTAACATACTAACTGCAATCATTTTGATTAGTATGTTTAGTGCTTTAAATCAGGGTTTTTCAAACCCTGGGTTGCACCCCTTAAGTGGGTCTCGAGCCGAAAAAAAATGGATCGCACGGAAAAACAAGAATAATTGAATAAACTTGTACACAAACGTCCCTCTTGTATAGAGAGAGTAAGATGTGTTGCCTGTGTTGCGTAAAAAATTGTGAACAAAATGTGGGTCGCTTGATCTACAGTACATTTGGAATGTTGAACTGGTTTTGCTCATGGTGTTCATCTTAGTGTTTATCATCAAGTGCAGTATTACACTGTTTTTAACCAATCAAGCATGTGTGACTAGTTAATATGAAGCGTAGTCATGTGTCTAATATGTTTGTTGGGATGCTACGGAGCGCTTCAGACGTTCCTTTGTGCCAACTGCCATCAGACTGCATAACAATAGCAGAATACACAGACTGTCCTCACACTGATGAGCCAGCTTCCCCCTACAATAACTCAAGCCCAAAACCCATTAAAACAAAACTGTTTTTTATGTACTTTTCAGAAATATAAGCATTTTTTTTTCTAGATAGTTGGGTTCTTTTGGTAGATTCATTCAAAATGTGGGAGATCTTTATGCCCCACCCTGTACTTACACTGTACTGGAGCTGCTGTAACACTTGAATTTCCTCCATGGGGATCAATAAAGGAATCTTATCGTATATGCTTATTTACATTCAATTAACATTCAACTAATGACTGTCGGTTAGATTAAAAATTTAAAATTAAGTTTAATTTTATCGAGTTGCCACACACAAATGGCACCTATTCAGTGGAATGGCCCTTTAAGTATAGAGACAAACATTGCCTTCCTTCCTATTTTTGCTTTTCTCTGTTCTAATGACCATGTGCCCCCCCCCCCCCTTTAATATCCAGACAATCACACAACAAAACCTCTTTTCTACACTGCAGCATATCACTTAGATGTATTGCTTGTATTAGCATTCACACAGTTCTGCCATTATGTAACAAGGACTATTTCTTTTGAACTATGACTGGGGGTCAGGTCTGCCGTGACATTACTGAAAAGTAATCACAGCAAACAGCAGCCATTTTTATTCCGAACATATTCATGCACCACACCTTTGTCTAGAGCAAAAACTGTCCTTAATCAAAGCTGTGACATTGGTTTGTAATTGCTGGTGGTTATCATATTCAGACAGAGTGCAGTATTACACCGTAGGCATCTTTATCTTATGAAGCCTTTTAGAAGCTAATGAGCTCAAGAACTATAAACATGTAGCAGGAAAATGCATTACTTTGAGACAACCTGCAATTCCTCCGGCGTTAATGACATTTCTATTTTTGGCCGCTGCCCGACAAGCTTAGTGTGACACCATTAAAATGCACTAGAGTTTACACAAATCAATGAGAGGTATATGCTACTCCAGCTGCCGCTTACTCAAATGAAGCCCTATTTAAAAAGCATAAGCAGAGTAAGAGTGTTTAAAGTTTAAAGGTCATTTAAAGTAGGGTGACCATACATCCTCTTTTTCCCAGACATGCCCTCATTTTTAACTGATTGCACCGTTCCTCTTTACATCCCGCCGTCTCTCACTTCGCTTACAAAATGTCCAAGCACAAATGCAAATTGTTTTTGTCTTGATTGGCATCCTTGGAAAGCAGAATGCATGACCTGCAAAGCTGACACGTAAGTGTCAGTGTTAATCAAACACGCTGGAATACACCGATCAGCCATAACATTAAAACCACCTTCTTGTTTCTACACTCACTGTCCATTTTATCAGCCCCACTTACAATATAGAAGCACTTTCTAGTTCTACAATTACTGCCTGTAGTCCATCTGTTTCTCTACATACTTTTTTAGCATGCTTTCATCCTGTTCTTCAATGGTCAGGACCCCCACAGAGCAGGTATTATTTGGGTCATGGATCAGCATTGCAGTGACACTGACATGGTGGTGGTGTGTTAGTGTGTGTTGTGCTGGTATGAGTGGATCAGATACAGCAGCGCCACTGGAGTTTATACACACCTCACTGTCACTGAGAATAGTCCACCAACCAAAAATATTCAGCCAACAGCACCCAATGGGCAGCGTCCTGTGACTGCTGATGAAGGTCTAGAAGATGACCAACTCTAACAGCAGCAATAGATGAGCGAACGTCTCTGATTTTACATCTACAAGGTGGACCAACTAGGTAGGAGTGTCTAATAGAGTGGAGTGAGTGGACACGGTATTTAAAAACTCCAGCAGCGCTGCTGTGTCTGATCCACTCATATTAGCACAACACACACTAACACACCACCACCATGTCAGTGTCACTGCAGGGCTGAGAATGATCCACCACCCAAATAATACCTGCTCTGTGGTGGTCCTGTGGTGGTCCTAACTACTGAAGAACAATGTGAAAGCAGGCTAAAAAGGTATGTAGAGAAACAGATGAATTACAGTCAGTAATTGTAGAACTACAAAGTGCTTCTACAGTGTATCACAAAAGTGAGTACACCCCTCACAGACATTACTCATTAGACATTAATGGCTGTATATTGAGTTATTTTGAGGGAAGAATAAATTTACACTGTTATATAAGCTGCACACAGACTACTTTTCATTGTGTCAAAGTGTCATTTTGTCAGTGTTGTCCCATGAAAAGATATACTTAAATATCTGCAGAAATGTGAGGGGTGTACTCACTTTTGTGATACACTGTATATGGTAAGTGGAGCTGATAAAATGGACAGTGAGTGTAGAGACAAGGAGGTGGTCATAATGTTATGCCTGATCGGTGTATGTATTTATGACAAATAAAGGAATTCTATTCTATTATTGTTGGAGCTATGTAAAGTCTGCTTTACTGGTCCGCTTTTTTGTTGCCATGGAGGCCACAATGGCCTGGGATCCAACTAAATACTGTCATAGTTTCATTTTTTTAAGTTGGTATGCTTTTGTAGAACATTAGAAATGGTGGGTGATCAGACTTAAGAGTCTCTTTGGTCAGCAGACAGGACAGAGTCTGTGCATATAATGCCTAATTCACACTACACGATTTTTGCCCTGATTTTCGCTGACTCTGGAGCAACTCGGCGTTCGCTCGGTGATCGAAACTCGGCTCTCAATCGCTATGTGTGAACTGCTCAACAATTCGATTCGAGCGACTCGGCGACTGAAGATAATTATCTAGCATGTCAAATATCTGGATCCGAGTCGCCCAACTGGCAATGGGTGGTATGTCGAACAGCCAATGAGAATGCAAGATATGGTGTGAGGGGAAACACAGGGGAGGAGTTGTAAAAAGATGGGACAGGGGCATAATATAGTTTCTATCAGAATACATCGGCACACACACAAGTTTTACAGTATTTCTGACCTGATCTTTCTCTACAAAACATAACACCAACGTTGCATTGCAAAAAATATTTATTAACCTTTAACTCACTATAGAACAATCCATGCTGTTCGCGTAGCCCAATCCACCTGACCGTTTCAAAGCGTCACCAGTAAGACACATTGTTTATATGACGTAGTCAGTCACACACGCATGACGAGGTGAAACCAGTTCTCGCTTTTGTATTCCTCTTTTAAAACAGTACCATGACACAGCAAGAAATATATGGCATAGCAAGCTTTGAAACAAGAAAAACGAGTTTGTAGTTTAGATGCATTCCCTCGTTAACTAACCATGGAATCGCTTGATGTGGCTTTGTAGCTCTTTAATAAGATTTAATTTACCCTTTGATTGGTAAAATAAAGTTTCTCAAACCCAGATCATTGTATTAAATACTTTTTTCAAATCTTTTCACATTCCCAACTGACCACCTTGGGCAGCGCGTTCTTGCTTCCAACTAAAACACATCTCATAACAACAGTGAAAGTCAATACTGAGAACACAATGTCTATATTGTATATTGTTTTCAAGCTTCAAGCATGCCGCTCACTGGTACAGCCAGCGTATCATGTAAGGACTTAAACGCCATGGTAAGTGCCACTATGCACCCAGCCTTGGGGTGAAAATTGCGCAAAAATTGCTTATCATGTAGGAGCAGCCTTACAGGATTCCATAGCTGTTATCAGGTTTGGGGACGTGCATGGGTGAAAATTTCCTCTCTGAAGCAGAAATGCCTGAAATTTCCACAAACCTCTGAAGTCATCCGTTAGTAAATGTGTAAACAGGTGTGAAATAGAACTCCAGTGCATGAGCACATTGGAAAAAGACTAAAAAAACTCATGTCAAAGAGGTGATATACGATACAATAATAATGTTAAAGTATCAGTATTTATCTGTATTAGAACTGTACTTATCAAACTGTACAGTATATCTGTTATATTTAAATTAACAATAATAATAATCGTAAGACAAATGCACACCCAGCAGACAGCTTGTAACTTAAGTGAAGTCGGTTGCTTCCAACATAAAAACAATTCTGTAGGGACAGAGGGAGACCTTTTTACCTGTCTGTTTCTCTTCACAGTTATTTACTGACTCAGCAAACTGCAGTGGATGATGATTACGATGATGAAATACATTCGTCATGCTGCTAGTTAGTGTTTTTTCAATTTTCCCTCCAATCTAGCCGTATCCAATTACCCGATTGCATTATGCTTCCTCTCTACTGATGCTGATCTCCACTGCTAATTGAGGAGATCAAGTGACTGACACATGCCCTCTCCGACATGTGTGCAGTAGCCGACTGCATCTTTTCACCTGCACGAGGCAAGTTCATATGCGGATCAGCTTTGTGTACGGAGAGCCACACCCTGATCAATGCATTTTTCCCAGAATGAGCCAGCAGAGGTCATAATTACATCAGTTATGAGGTCCCTATCCGGCTTACCACCCTGTATGAACAACAAGACAATCGTTGTTCATGTAGCCGCCTTGCCCAGCCGGATGGCAGAGCTGAGTTTCGAACCGACGAGTTCGAAATGTCAGCTCTGGTGTGCTAGCGTGTTTTACCGTTGTAAGGAAAAAATGGAACAGAAGGACGTCTCTCCAACTTGGTGAAAATTGTCAATCTTTATTACAGGATGCAGTAGCAAGAAACACGAAGTAACTCGGGTACAGCGGAGCTAGACTGAACAATTCGGGGTTAAAACACACAACATATATACATTTAAGAAGAACCATATATGGGCTTCCTATGTTGCCCTTTTAGGGGTTTCCTGTAAAGGATGTGTATTACCCAAAAGCAGTGCAGACAAGATGGAACTGTCACCTCAACTCTAATTGGTCTAATTGTCTTTAATCACTTTCACGTCTAGGCCGATTCCCTTTGTCTGTGATGGCTGTTGATTACTCATTATAATAATCCCTTTAAGTTGGTTAGAACCTGTGAGAGCTGTCTCTGCTCTTCTTGTTTCATATGCTAAACTAAGCCAGGTGGTCCCCAACTTTAGGAAGAGACACCCTGGTTCAGAAATTATGATACTAATGCCATTAAGTGCAGTGGGGTAAAACTAGTCATCATTGGGTCCATGCTGTAATTCTTACACCGCTGTGCCACCTGAGCGGCTCAGTTTTTTTTTACCACATAATTTGCACAAAATTTACTAATGTCGTACAACATCCCTGCAGAAATCAAACCATTTCCACACAACCGACCCATGCAGAGTCATTTTTTATTTACATCGTTGACTGATCAGTTATTTATTTCTTAACACTGCAGTCGGTTCTTTAGGGAAAGATAGCAGCAACACGGTGAAAATGGGGAGCCACACGTTAGCGAAGAAAAAGGCTGCAACAGTGAGAGACACCATGAACGCGTGAGGTAGACCCGAGTGCGTAAGATGAACAATACTTGACATAACAAATATGGTATTTTTTTAGAAAAAGAATGCCCTTTGTCATGTATACATATACCTGTGTACAGTACAATGAAATTCTTTTTCTGCATATCCCAGCTTGTTTGGAAGCTTGGGTCAAAGCGCAGGGTCAGCTATTATACGGCACCCCTGGAGCAGAAAGGGTTTAGGGCCTTGCTCAAGGGCCCAACAGTGGCTGCATAGCAGAGCCTGGATTTAAACAGACAATCTATCGACTGACAGCCCAATGCTCTAAGCACTAGTCTACCGATGTCCCATTTTTCAATACTGTGTAAAAATACTTATTTGTGATATACAGCCCAACCCTAATTGGAAGTATATACAGCAGTCTGAACCCAACACAGTTGTGTCTTTACTAAATAGTATGTCACCTCAGTGCTCTGTGCTGACTGAAAAAAACTACTATTTGTTGATGTTCATTCCAAGATGCTCTCAGGCATGCTTCTGAAAAAGCATATTACAGCCATAATGCACTACTAAGGTTGGTCTGATCAGTGTTTTTTTTAAAAGCTGTTGGGCACTCAGGTAGCGCAGCGGTAAAACACGCTCCTCATGAGCCGAGAAATAACGTGTTGCTCAGGGTGTGGCGCTCCGTACACAAAGCTGATCCGCATATGAACGCGCCTCGTGCAGGTGATAAGACGCAGCCGGTACTGCACACGTATCGGAGGGGGCGTGTTTCAGTTGTGAAGCTCTCAGTCAGCAGTGAAGGGTAGAATCAGTAGAGGGCAAAAGTAATGCAATCAGGGTGATTGGGTACGACTAGATTAGGCAGAAAAATTGCAAAAAATTTGGGTCTGGGGCTCAAGACGAATTTCTTGATTCAATTAAAAACTTCAGTTCTTAATTACGTTTAAATGACCACAGTAGCAAAGCATCGTTCTATGCTGTTGCCTTAAGCCATTATTCACCTTTCACCCTTCATTCTGCTCAGGAAAGACAAAAACGCATCCGGACACAAGACGACTGAAACCAAACCAGAAAAGAAATTGAAATACAAAGAGCAAAGAAGAAAGGAGAGGGGAGGAAAATGGAGAGTAAATACCATCCATCATGTGGACAAGAGCGGGGTTGAAAACAGGCTGACAGCCCAGCGCAGGGTTCCTGTGAGGACAGATCTACCTAGGACAGTCAGTAGAGTAGAAAGCATAATCTCTCTACTTGTTCTCTGAGGTCCTTTCCTATCTGTAAGTCTATTCACGATCTGTATCTGTCCAACCGTGTATTTATGAATTTATCTCTTCTTCAAATAGACGAGAATAATATTATTGCCTTTTCTTTCGCCTGCTCTCAGTTCAGCCTCCTCCTGCCCGATTTCTGTGTGCAACTGAACAAACTTTTAAAGCCTGACCTTCAAAAAAATCTTTTCAAAGTCAACCTTCCTCCTATAGATGCAGCCAACTGTCTGTTGGACTCCCGGGCAGGTCAACAGACATTGTAATTTATTTGCAGATTACCAGTTTCACTGAGGTTGAATAAATTAATACAAAGTAGAATCTTACTTCTTGGCCAGACAGGTAGTATGCAGCCAGCAGTCCTCCAATGAAACGGATGTTGACCTCAAAGACAGATACCTCTGCATTCTGAGGGAAGAAAAGAGGTCAGATCAGACATCACCCTTGAATATAAATGAATGTACAAATTATGACATCATAATGTGTTATGTGTACAGTCAGAAAGCAAAAATCAGTCCTTAATGGGATACACTGAAACGAAGGCATGGAAAGATTTGATTATTCAAGCTTGGCAAATCTCAGTCTACAAGTAAGTCAGTATCTGGATTTGTTTCAGTAGTACCCTGACAAGTGCAGTACTGTTTTTGGTTACTTCCCTTTAGTAAGACAGTAGCATTCCACTTAAACAAATTATTGAAATAAATTGGTTGCAAACATGCTGATCAGCTTCCTGTTCACTTAACATTTAGTGTTTTATTCATCTTTTTAAAAGGTGATGTGATCTGGAGCACTTTGGAGTTATCTCAGCAGAGCCACTAACCGCCAGGCATCCACACTAGCACAACTGGCCGTGTTTGAGGGAGGGAAGGTCCGACTGGGTCTTGTCCGCTGCCACAAAGATGTGATATTTGATCATTTACTACTATACGTATATCCAGAAATTGATTGTTAATACCTGAATTTTGTTAATAGTTTCAGTGTGCAACAGAACTACTGGTTTTAATTAGTTCTGTATAAGAGGTTGGGGGACTAGAGTTATTCACAGCATCGCACGATTGTTGCAATATAAATTCATATAAATACTGAGGGCAGACTGCATTATAAACTGTTAATAATTACCCAAGTCTGACATGACACAATGTCAGAAGTCACTGTGGCAGATGTAGGTGTTAATAGATTTACAGTTTCTAAGCATTGCTTTAGATATTTCTTATAAATGTATGTAAATGTACTCAAAATGTAATTTATTCTTTTCAGCTATACATTTCAGACAATAGATTTAGCCACATCTCACAAGCACAATATAACTAAGGATTTAAAGCACAAAACAGCATAATATTATAAAACTAATATTCAGGTGATATCAAACATAATAATACATTTTTCCATAACACTCACCACACTGAAGTCTAGGTTCTCTTCAATCCACTTTTGACCATCTTTGAACTCATCTTGGAGTCCCATTATGTAGAGCGTGTCCAGAGCGTCTACTATTGTGGCCCCCATTTGAGAATTACCTGCAGGGACAGAGCACAAACATGTGTCAGCACAAACCAGAAGGTCTAATCAAGCATGGAAAGAACATTTAAACTTTTGCATTTGCATAAATCTGAAAAATAAAAACACATCACTGAAGTGTAAATAACAAATGTAGGGACTGAGTTGGAAAAAAAATAGAAAACTTTAATGAATTCAGAACAATTAGAATCTGCAGTTCCTTTAATAATTAAGAAGTGTAACACTGTGCTAAACATGCCTCTGTCCCTTTTTTGAGTGTGTTGCAGGCATCAAATTCTAAATGTGTGTATAATTAAAAACACATTTAACTTCAGTTAAAACATAGAAAATATTTTCTTGGTACTTTTGTCAATCAAATAAAGATTCAAGAGAATTGACAAATCACAGATTCTTGTTTTTATTCCAAATATATGATATATATCATTTTGACTCTGTATCGAAATAGGGAAATAGGACACAGGTCTATATATCAACTGCACAGAACTTTAATGTGTGTGTGTGTGTGTCTCTATACAATATGAAATCTGATCTCACAGTTAAAATATAGTCTGACCGTAAGGTCGCCTTTTATATCTCACTTTGGCCAGACAGCTTAATGTATTGGTTTACTATTACCATAATCAAACACAGTAGTAAGGCTGTAGCAGTAGTTCAGCACTGGTGTTCAGCACTGTGGGGTGTGAGTACCTGTACAGGTGGGCGAGACAAAACGAGATTTATTTACTTCTAAAACTAAACCAATTCATTTTTCACCCACAGGAGGCATATTTGATTCGTCTTGCTGACCATACACACACACACACACACACACACGCACATCTAATGTTATCCAGCTCAGTCTGAAAAATGGACAGGTGGCTAGCAAAACTTAAATATATGGCTCTCACTCACTTTCTTAACCGCTTATCCAGTCAGGGTCGCATGGGGTGCTGGAGCCTATCCCAGCTTTTCAATGGGCGCAAGGCACACATTAACAACCTGGACAGGGCGCCAGTCCATCGCAGGGCAGACACACACCCATTCACCTAGAGGGCAATTCAGTGTCTCAAATTAACCTGACTGCAAGTTTCTGGACTGTGGGAGGAAACCGGGGAAAACACACTGGGAGAACATACAAACTCCAAACAGAAAGGACCCGGACCACCCCGCCTGGGGATCGAACCCAGGACCTTCTTGCTGTGAGGTGACAGTGCTACCCACAGAGCCACCGTGCCGCCCAATATGGCTAACAGTGAAGATAAATTAGTGACAAAAAACAATGACTGTGTTGTTTCAGCCGAGGACTCCACTAGCAAGGTCATCCATTCCTATACCACTGATGCAGATGAGCCATCTACATCAAGAGTTTTGGCTGTCAGTCAAAGCAGAGTATCATGAACTGGTGAACCTAGTAATTTATCTGCTTCTGCCTTTTGCCTTTACTTGGTTCTGTGAAGCAACAGTGGAGGACGATTTACGACAAGCTGTAACAGATATTGAACCACGACATTCTGTGATGTGCTCGCAGAAACGGGCTAAGCCATCGCATTGAATAAGGTAGCGTCTTTTTGGCGTCTGTATTGTCTTTTTGAAGTAAATATTTAAATCAGCAAAATTGCATCATATACACTGACCAGGCATAACATTATGACCACTGAAAGGTGAAGTGAATAACACGATTATTAGGGATGTAACGATGCACCACAAGTCAGTTAATAACCGATTCAAAAATTGAAAAATCATGTAAAATGAATCGATATTCACTTTAAACAGCAGAGGGCACTGGTGCTATACACCTTGCCTGGTTGACGTCACTGGCGCTATACGCTTGGTTGCCAAATTCGGGGGTTTTCAGCCAAATTGGGCTTAATTCAAAATTGTTTTGCATAGTTTGTACCTACCTCAGAAATACAAGGGCATTTATTATTTAGATAAATAAAAGATAAGCACAAATACAGTATTTTATTTGATTTTTTAAGAGAAATAATAAAAGGAAACTTTGTCATAATTTGTCTTCAGTTTTAGTTTAAAAAAATCAGGAAAAATTTTTATCGTGAACCCAGTATTGTGAATCGCATCGCATCGTGGGTGGAGTGTATCCCTACTGGTTATCTCTTCATCACGGCACCTGTTAGTGGGTGGGATATATTAGGCAGCAAGTGAACATTTTATCCTCAAAGTTGATGTGGGGAAAAATAGGCAAGCGTAAGGATTTGAGCAAGTTTGACAAGTCCGATCCATGGAGGCCCCACCTCACAACTTAGAAGAGTTAAAGGATGTGCTGCTAACATCTTGGTGCCAGATACCACAGCACACCTTCAGGGGTCTAGTGGAGTCCATGACTCGATGGGTCAGGGCTGTTTTGGCAGCAAAAGGAGGAACAACACAATATTAAGAGGGTGGTCATAACGTTATGCCTAATCGGTGTATATGATGTGCACAACGGTAATGATATAATTTTAGCCTGTCAAGAGCTTTCGTTAAAGTTTCTGAGTTAGGGCTGATGTGGGGGAGGGGTTGGGTAGCGCAAGTTCAAGAGGGCGCATGCCAAAAAAGTTGAAACCCCTTGTCTAGCACACACTTCAACAATACGTACATATAAATGTGTGTATTGGTCACATTTGGATGACACATGACACCCCAAAATACCCACCTTACTACTGATGGGGACAGAACCATGTTACATCACTTATTATGTTATGATTTCCAGGCAAATTAGATAAGCAGGAAACAAATTTAAACCTGTAGCACAGTGAATGTTTCATTGTGTTCTACAGATATAATTAAAACATGGACCTGGGCAGATTGAAATGCATGTCACTGTCTATAATAAAGAATTATTCATAAGCCTGCAAAAATGACTAGTAATGAGTGACACACAGGTTCATTTGTACCAGATCCACTGTAGGCACGATTTGTAATGCATCACTTATTGTGCAACATGACTTCCATGATGATTTATTATTAGATGCACATCCAATAATAAATGAAGAACATTTTCTAAGGATTATTTATTTCGAGGCTAAAAGCGTATATACTCGATGTGTATATATAGAATATAATAATCAACTTGGACATTGATTTTAATTATGATATTTATGATTATGTGCTGATTATGTGCACAAGTTTCAGTTTTAGTAAAATCCATCAGCAATTACTACATTAAATAACTAGCCATAAAGCTGGCACTCTAATTTTTGAGGTCTCTTCTTAATTAGGAAGATTTATTTGCTAAAACGTATATTTTTTATTTATTTTTTTATTATCTATTTTTCCCCACTTTTGCCCCCCAATTTTTCTCCCCTATTCTATTCATGTCCAATTACCCTGAATGCATCCTCTATACTGATTCGACCCTTCACGGCTGACTGCGCCTCTGAACTGACTTGCGCCCCCTCCAGTACGCAATCAGTACAGACTGCATTTTTCACCTGCACGAGTCGAGTTTATACACTAATGGACGCTGTGTACGGAGGGTCACACCCCCATCAGCATTATTCCTCAGCCCTGTGCAGGCGCCATCAGTCAGCCAGCAGGGGCCGCAGTAGCACCAGTTATGAGGACCTATGATCCGACTAACAACCCTGAACAACAGCCAATGGTTGTTCATACTGCCGCCCAGACTAGTCGGAAAGGCAGAGCTGAGGTTCGATACGATGTATTCGAAACCCCAACTCTGTTTACCAAGCCTGCAAGTTTATAGCAGATGACAATCATGGTGCTCATCATCATCATCATCTGTTCCACTTATCCATTCAGGGTCGCGGTGGCAACAGTGCAAGCAAAGAGTCCCAGGCATCTCTCTCCCCTGCCGCTTCTACCAGCTCCTTTGGTGGGATCCCCAGGCGTTCCCATGCCAGCTGGGAGATGTAATCCATTCTTATCAGATGCCCAAACCACCTCAACTGGCTCCTCTCCACACGAAGGAGCAGCAGTTCTACTCATAGCTCCTCCCGTATTGCTGAGCTCATCACCCGATCACGGAGAGTACGCCCAGCAACCCGCCGGAGAAAGCTCATTTCGGCCACTTGTATCCGCGACCTCGTTTTTTTCGGTCATTACCCAAAGCTCATGACCATAGGTAAGGATAGGGACATACAGGGGTTAGACAAAATAACTGAAACACCTGTCATTTTAGTGTGGGAGGTTTCATGGCTAAATTGGACCAGTCTGGTGGCCAATCTTCATTAATTGCACATTGCACCAGTAAGAGCAGAGTGTGAAGGTTCAATTAGCAGGGTAAGAGCACAGTTTTGCTCAAAATATTGCAATGCACACAACATTATGGGTGACATACCAGAGTTCAAAAGAGGACAAATTGTTGGTGCACGTCTTGCTGGCGCATCTGTGACCAAGACAGCAAGTCTTTGTGATGTATCAAGAGCCACGGTATCCAGGGTAATGTCAGCATACCACCAAGAAGGACAAACCACATCCAACAGGATTAACTGTGGACGCAAGAGGAAGCTGTCTGAAAGGGATGTTCGGGTGCTAACCCGGATTGTATCCAAAAAACATAAAACCACGGCTGCCCAAATCACGGCAAAATTAAATGTGCACCTCAACTCTCCTGTTTCCACCAGAACTGTCCGTCGGGAGCTCCACAGGGTCGATATACACGGCCGGGCTGCTATAGCCAAACCTTTGGTCACTCGTGCCAATGCCAAACGTCGGTTTCAATGGTGCAAGGAGCGCAAATCTTGGGCTGTGGACAATGTGAAACATGTATTGTTCTCTGATGAGTCCACCTTTACTGTTTTCCCCACATCCGGGAGAGTTACGGTGTGGAGAAGCCCCAAAGAAGCGTACCACCCAGACTGTTGCATGCCCAGAGTGAAGCATGGGGGTGGATCAGTGATGGTTTGGGCTGCCATATCATGGCATTCCCTTGGCCCGATACTTGTGCTAGATGGGCGCGTCACTGCCAAGGACTACCGAACCATTCTGGAGGACCATGTGCATCCAATGGCGGTGCCGTGTATCAGGATGACAATGCACCAATACACACAGCAAGACTGGTGAAAGATTGGTTTGATGAACATGAAAGTGAAGTTGAACATCTCCCATGGCCTGCACAGTCACCAGATCTAAATATTATTGAGCCACTTTGGGGTGTTTTGGAGAAGCGAGTCAGGAAACGTTTTCCTCCACCAGCATCACGTAGTGACCTGGCCACTATCCTGCAAGAAGAATGGCTTAAAATCCCTCTGACCACTGTGCAGGACTTGTATATGTCATTTCCAAGACGAATTGACGCTGTATTGGCCGCAAAAGGAGGCCCTACACCATACTAATAAATTATTGTGGTCTAAAACCAGGTGTTTCAGTTATTTTGTCCAACCCCTGTAGATCGACTGGTAAATTGAGAGCTTTGCTTTGTGCTTTCTCTTCACCACAATGGTCCGGTAAAGTGACCGCATTACTGCAGACGCCACACCCAACCTACAGTCGATCTCATGATCCCTCTTCGCATCACTCATGAACAAGAATCATGGTGCTGTAATTCATTAATGCTGAGCAGACACAGTGGGTCTGTCTGAAAACCTAGTGAGCTGCCTTGCTGCCTACTGCCTACCTAGGCAGCTCCCAAAGTAGAGAGGATTCTAATAAGACATCGAACTTATAAGGCAGATTATTCAGACACGCTACTTAGCCAGCGATTACGGCAATTACGTTACGGCGGTTACAGTCAGCAGTTAGCCTCAGGCTGTTCAAACCAATGGGCTGAGGAGGCACAACCCGCTAGAATGCCAGCTAACATCTCCCTCCGTGTACCGAAAACAGTTAAATTGTCATTGACGGTACAAAACTGCAAATAAATGACACTTGTACACCTGTATACAAATTAAGGGCAAGCTGTGAAGCCTAGTGGTTAAGGTACTGGGCTAGTAATCAGAAGGTCGCTGGTTCAAGCCCCACCACTGCCAGGTTGCTGCTGTTGGGCCCTTGATCAAGGCCCTTAATTCTAATTGCTTAGACTGTATATTGCAACTGTAATGTAAGTCGCTTTGGATAAAGGCGCCTACTACATGCTAAAAATGTAAATAGAAATAATTCGTTCGCCATATTTGTCATTTTTTGTGAGAAAAGTTGTGCTGCACTGAATGCTGGGATTGCCTTCACCGCTAAGAAAGCATTGAATGCTCCCTCATTATTCAGTCAGTTTATAGTTTTGAATTAAGTCACCTTAGTAGGCAGAATTTTAAGGTATTAAAGAGTTTATACAGCCTTCCTCTCGGGAGCGTGCATAGGATGACATAAAATGCGTCTATGTAGAGAGATCACTAGGTTTTCAGACAGACACACTGACTCACTAACCTACCTACCTCACACCAAGATCACCTTTGGCACTCACCCACTCTACCAACATCACCTTCCTACTTCAATCACCTACAACACTCACTAACCTACTTAACAAACTCACCTATCTACCTACCTACACTCACCCACCTCACTCACATTACTACCCATCTATCCTGCTGCTTTAGCCATTTCTAACTGTCTTATTTATCGTCTTATTACACTAATGAACAGATTTTATGTTCTCATAAGTCTGTAAGTCTGTAACTTGTGAGAAGTTCTTTGAATCTTTGGTTTCATCCTCCAACATCTGTTCCATTAATCCTGTGCTCCAATTCTATCAAGTGTATTCATTTGCTTTCAAGTCTCTCATCGTTCAACTCCACTCTTAACAAATCCAGCAGCCGCTCACCACACACACACACACACACACACACACACACACACACACACACACACACACACACACACACACACAGCAAGCTCATCACACAAAATTATTCCTGATTGACATTTAGAAAGGTCAACGTTATGGGTGCCAAACACTATTTGTACGAAAACAAATTGACATCAACAAGGGTTTATAGGAAATGACAACAGCCGGTGTTTTTTACAGCCTCTACAACAGTCTTGCTTCTGCCAGGTTTATTAACTGACTGCTTTCGTATGCTCAAACATGAAGGCCCACACGGCAGCAGCTGTAGTGAATTCATTATTCAGATTTCAGTTGCTTTACTGGCTCATGATTTGGCAGTTTAGGCTAAACAAGGTGTTTTCGTTTTACAGGTGAGCTTATGGTATACACCGCTGAGGAATAGTGCATCTTATTGCATTTCATTGCATCTGTCACAGTGAATTATTTGAAATCATAAAACAAAACTTAATATACACAAATGGAACTGCATGTACGTGTACTTATGACATCTCTACCTTCAGCTAAATGCAGTGTTTGTAATTACAAAATACAAAATACAAAAGAGACTAGGCAAAATTTCAATTGATGGGAGCTTTGCAAAAAGTAAACATTGGTGCTCTGCTGACATTTGGAGAAAGAAAACAAAGCAAAACAGCTGGATGATTCTCTAACGTTCTGATAATGTTCTGTGAAAGACAAAGAGTTTTATTTCTATCTGACAAAAAACAAATGCATCATTTAATATTAATACTTTACTGACAGCCAAACATGGGAAAAGTGTGTGTGTGTGTGTGTGTGTTTGTTGCTTTGCTGTGAAAGGACATAGACAACTTGATGTTATTAGGAAAATAATTAATTCCAGTTACTATTAGAAAGTTTTTTTTTTCTTTTCTATTTTTCCCCTCTTTTTCTCCCCTAATCTAGTCGTGTCCAATTACCCTGAATGCGTCCTCGATACTGATTCGACCCTTCACCGCTGACTGAGGACGCCTCTCAACTGCGCCCCCTCCGGCACGTACAGTCAGTACAGACTGCATTTTTCACCTGCACGAGTCGAGTTCATACACTGACAAGCACTCTGTATGGAGGGCCACATCCACATCAGCATTATTCCTCAGCCCTGTGCAGGCGCCATCAGTCAGCCAGCAGGGGCCACAGTTGCACCAGTTATGAGGACCTATGATCCGACTTTCTTACCCTCCAACCCTGAACAACAATCGTTGTTCATGTTACCGCCCAGTCGGAAAGGCAGGGCTGAGATTCGATACGATGTATTCGAAAACCCAACTCTGGTGCGCTAGCGTACTTTACCGCTGCGCCACCTGAGCGGCCTACTATTAGAAAGTTAAAAGAAAATGTTAGGTCAGCTGTCCATGAGTGAAGCTGAGCCAGAAATGGGATTAACAATAAATGATTAGGATATTAAGTCTAATACCATAAGTCCACTATGTTGATGGATGATATCCATTAGCCAATTTAGTTCCTACCATTACTATCACATTTATGTTTTCTATTTCTAGTTTTTAAAAAATCTGGCAAAATTTTCATCCCTTTTATAAAAAATCATAAATTTAAACTAATAATTTCTCATTTCAAACAGCCGTGAAAGTTAAAACGAAATGTTGTTGCCTTTATAAAAAATTTTAAGATAGAACTGTCATTTATTGATTCGATCAAGTCCAGTCAGATGTCAATTGTGTTTTCTGCCCTTATTTGAAATTTTTATTATCATCAGCGGCTTTATTCTGGTGAGGGTCACGGCAGCTCCTGGTCTCACTGAGCACATGGCAGGAACACCCTGGAAAGGGCACCAAGCCATTGCATGGTCTCTGCCATCCCCCCTACCCTCAAACATAGCCAATCATGTAGATGCCTGACTAACAAGTTGCACTGCTGAGTTTTGAACCCGGCTCTAAGCTATGGTGGGCTAGTGCAACAGACCACTGTGACACCTGAGGTGCTGTTTTCAAAATGTGAAACCAAAATGTATTCTTAGGAATTCTCAATTTTTCTGTTTGCTGATATGAGCGCAGTGTGTATGAAATTTAAAGCGGTCTGATATGGAGACATTTATTAAGTACAAAAGCTACATACAGTAGACCTTGACTTAGGAATTTCATTGGTTCCGAAGGGCTGTTCTTAAGTCAAAATGTTCGTTAGTTAAACCGGTTTTTCCCATACGAAATAATGTAAATAGAATTAATCCGTGCCAGACCTCCCAAACCACCCCCTTACCTAACCTTTCTAATGTCTTAAATGGTCTTTTTTGTTATTAATACAAGTATATTTGCCCTTAAATCTTAAATTATAGAATATACATTCCTGTAATAAACAATAACAAACAACAATACACAGTAGTACTGTACTGTACCTAAACACACATCACATTTCAGTACAGTACGTGTGCTGTACCATACACCATAATACATTGTATCTACCAGAAACAACATCTCTCAAATTTCTCATATTATTTCCTTCTTTATTTTAGTGACATTACAGTGACATCTACTGGCAGGAGTAATTATACAACAACAAAAAACTGCGCTTTCTCTGCACCTTCTCTGGGGACATTTTAATATAGAATTTTACAAAACATAAAGAAAACACCGGAAAAACACAGTCCGCTGTCCGAATGTTCGCTCACGGTATATATATATATATATATATATATATATATATATATATATATATATATATATATATAGAGAGAGAGAGAGAGAGAGAGAGAGAGAGAGAGAGAGAGAGAGAGAGAGAGAGAGAGAGAGAGAGAGAGAGAGAGACGGTCGGAGTTAACTTGTTCGTGACGTCACGCATTTCGCGAATTTCAGTTTGTAATCTGAAATTTGTTCATACATTAAGGTGATAAAGATCGTTTGTAGCCCAAAATGTTCGTATGGTAAACCGTTCGTAACTCAAGGGTCTACTGTATTCCGTATCCCATGCAAAAAATTTATGTAATCTATTTTTATGTAATTAAAAATAGTATTATTATAAGCTTTGTGGTCCTCTTTTTGTGTGCTGATTATGATATTCAGTTAAGTTCCCTTAAACGGACTGGGTTTTTTAAGTGTCGTTTGTAAAGCAAAACACTCATGCAATGTAAGAACATATGAAATAGGCTGCAAGTATATTTCATAACAGCAACTAGTGGCTGGATAGCCATACACAAGATGATATCAAACTGCAAAAAGAAAATAAATACAAGTCAGTCAAAGTAAAGATTTTGGACTTTCTGGGAATGTCAACAGCTTCTTTTATCAGTTTTTCCCCCAACAGCCTTGAAATTAAAACCCAACATTCATTTCAAGCTTCAGTGCCATAGATACTGCAACTATCAGATGAAAACACCAAGTCTGCCATGTCAATCTCCACAAATAAATACCTGCATCTGTCAGCATTATAGACACTTTCAAAATCAGTTAAAGACCAGCGCTGTGAAAACTGATTGGCGTCTAACTCCAGGAGTCCAGTTAACTGCACGCTACGGTGGAAGCCATTTCAACAGTCAGAATGCAAAATCCTTTCAGCTGCATCGCCAACTCCATATTTACTGAGGCTTGATCAATCTGGGTGACACATCAAATATCTGCTCAAAAGTGAATTGTACAACCACAAATCAGTCGGAACAGTACAGAGAAAATGCAGTGTTTCTTATATTTAGTTGGAGTTTTATTTCATTGCAGACAGTATGAAGATATTTCATGTTTTGTCTGGTTAACTTCATTTCATTTGGTAATATACACTGATCAGCCATAACATTAAAACCACCTTCTTGTTTCTACACTTACTGTCCATTTTATCAGCTCCACTTACCATATAGAAGCACTTGGTAGTTCTACAATTACTGACTGTAGTTCATCTGTTTCTCTGCATACTTTGTTAGCCCCCTTTATGCTGTTCTTCAATAGTCAGGACCCCCACAGGACCACCACAGAGTAGATATTATTTGGGTGGGGGATCATTCTCAGCACTGCTGTGACACTGACATGGTGGTGGTGTGTTAGTGTGTGTATGAGTGGATAAGACACAGCAGCGCTGCTGGAGTTTTTAAATACCGTGTCCACTCACTATCCACTCTATTAGACACTCCTACCTAGTTGGTTCACCTTGTAGATGTAAAGTCAGAGACTCATCTATTGCTGCTGTTTGAGTTGGTCATCTTCTAGACCTTCATCAGTGGTCACAGGTCGCTACCCACAAGGCGCTGCTGGCTGGATATTTTTGGTTGGTGGACTATTCTCAGTCCAGCAGTGACAGTGAGGTGATTAAAAACTCCAGCAGCGCTGCTGTGTCTGATCCACTCATACCAGCACAACACACACTAACACACCACCACCATGTCAGTGTCACTGCAGTGCTGAGAATTATCCACCACCCAAATAATACCTGCTCTGTGGTGGTCCTGACCATTAAAGAACAGCATGAAAGCAGGTTAAAAAAGTATGCAAAGAAACAGATGGACTACAGTCAGTAATTGTAGAACTACAAAGTGCTTCTATATGGTAAGTGGGGCTGATAAAATGGACAGTGAGTGTAGAAACTAGGAGGTTGTTTTAATGTTATGCCTGATCGGTGTACATCCATTCATACATTCCAGGCCTGCGACACATTTCAAAAAAACATAGGACGGGGAAATTCAGGGCTAGTAATGAGGTAAAAAAAAAATAATAATAATAATAATTGTGATTTCATACTAGCTGAAGTCATTCAAACTAGTCATGATTTTATTCAAAAGTAGTATACACAAATGTCTTTGAGAAACAAAGATGGGCAGAGAGAAAATGACTACATTGTTTAAAAACAATCTAACACCATGAAAGATGGTAAGGGATTTGCATATTTATCCCTCTACAGTTTTATTAATATCAAACGATTCAAGGAATCTGAAGGAATTTGTGTATAAAAGGCAAAAGCACAAGTCTGAGCTAAACACCTCTGATCTCTGATCCCTCAGACAGCCTGTCAGTCATCAATAGCTGATATAACCACATGGGCAAAGGATTACTCTGGAAAACCTTTATTTTTTAGGATTTTAACCCAGGACCTTCTTGCTGTGAGGTGCTACCCACCGAGCCACAGTGCCGTTCCAATATGCCACTAAAACTTTACTGTACAAAAAGCCTTATGTTAACATGTCCAGAAGCAATAAGTTCTCCGGGCTTGGAGGCATCTGTGATGGACCATTACATAGTGGAAATCAGCATTTCAGATCTTTTTTTGGAAGAAATGGACGCTGTGTGCTCCAGACTAAAGATGAAAAGGACCATCCAGACTGTTATTAATAACACACCCGATAACCAGGGTCTGTCATGGTATGGGGTTGTGTCAGTGCCCTTGACAAAGGTACTTTAATATTTACTGTCATGGCAGAGAAGTACAATGAGATTTTAGAGCCTACTGTTCCTACTGTTTGAAATAAAATAAAAGTCCAAGTAAATGGAAGAAACTCTGGTGCGTTTGCGGCACGGCACTATTTCACGTTTCAATTTCCACTGAAAAGGTGGCGCAGTGGGATATTCCGCTAGCTTACTGGGATTCTGAACTCTTCGAGTTTGTGTGTCCGAAAACAGGCACAGTTGGCAGTGTGTGCAGAAGACAAAACTGGTCACTAGTCTGCTGGGTGGGGTCTTTGACGTTGTGTAAGGACCCTGGTTAGTAGTCCGAGGTGCCTGGCTGAACACAGTGTTCAGTGAGTGACTCTCCATGTAACAGACTGGCCTCACACGCAAATCAGAGTCAGAGTCAGAGAGGTTTTATTGTCATTTCAGCTACATACAAGTACATATTGAAACGAAACAGCGTTCCTCTAGGATCACGGTGTAACACGGTACAAAAAGTGCAAGACAATACAAAACAGTGCAAATACAACAATAATACAAAAAATCCTATAATAAATAACTACAAAAGATATTCCTAATTATCCCTAATCTAAACAAGTACTTAGAAGACAGGACTAAAGACAAGTGTTAGTACATGATGGTGAATAGATGGTACAATGGTTCATGAGGTAGTGACATGTTGTACATTAGCAGCGTAAAATTGGCAATGCAGATAAGGTGCCTAAAAAGTAAATATGGTGCAAAATACAAGTAAGGTGCAGAAATTATTGTGCATTTCCAGGAGGTGTGCAAAAATGCAAGTAACAGTCAATACAGATCAGTGTGTGGCAACAAAGTATGGGGAAAATAAGGATGCAATCGGGGTCGCCATTAAATTGGCTACACTAAATTAGGAGAAATAGAGGGAAAAATGCATAAATAATAAAAAATAAATAGTATTTCTACAGCAATGGCACTAAACTAATTAGTCATATATTTAGTAAAGTGTGGTAGGGTTCACAGCCAAAAATGCTGGTCAGCCTTTAGCAATACTGTAAACCTGACAGGACTGGAAGGGTGTTATCAGGTAACCTTAAACTAGGGATGTCCCGATCCGATCTCAAAGATCGGGATCGGGGCCGATCAAGGCATTTTTTAATTGATCGGAATCGGCTTCATTAAACCCGATCTTAATCCCGATCTTTTGTTTTACGTCAGCATGTCCGGTGTGTGGAAATATTTTAAACGGGAAGGTAAAACAAGTCCAACAGTGAAGTGTAACGTCTGTAATGCGAGCGCTTCACGAGCCGGTAGTAGCAGAGCTGCGTTCAGTACTGTAGAATTTTACTGTTTATATGGTGTGTGAGTCAAGGATCACTCCGGTTTACGAAACAACGTAGTGATGCACTCGTTTAATAAAGAAATAAATACACGGTATATTCACATATTGTCGGGAGCAGAACACTTTATTAACTTCTGTTACGATACCGAATAGCAGACAGCTGAGTCGAGCACGCTGTTTCATGTTCTATGGAAGGCCTAACGGGTCAAAACACACTCACTTCGTGTACAAACGTCCATCAAACCCTTGTCACAATACAAGCACTTTAAGAACTGGCTTTCCTTCATAACCAAAGAGCCTTTCCATTTCAGGTTTTACTGTAATGCTTTCAAGTAACTTATTTTCTTATATTCAAGTTAAGCTGCTACACAGATTTCTGTTCATTTTTAGTGTATCACTGCATTAAACAGATTTTTTTTCTTCGAATGTAAAGTTTAAAGTAAAACTGTAATTATTTCACTCATTTTGATTGATTTTGTAAAAATACCAAAACATTAGGCCAATAGTTTGGATGCAGCATTTTCCCCTTCAGCACTGCAGAGCTTTTTAGTTGTTAAACATATACATTGGATTAATTTGAATAATTGTAATGTACTTGAAGTGTGCACTGTGTGAACAGTATTATCTAGTTCTTATCTAAACAATATCTAGAAAATACAAGTATCGGTTTGAGACTCGGTATCGGATCGGGATCAAAATTAATAATCGGGATCGGTATCGGGAACAAAAAAACGTGATCGGGACATCCCTACCTTAAACCATTATGTTTAGACTGATTTGTACTATAAACCTGGTGAACCTGAACACCAGGTGTTCAGAGGTACAAATACAGAGGCACTTAAATTAAAAGTTATATTTAAATGTACTTTAATGTACTTGTAACACCAGGCATACTAGAGACAAAGCTAAAGCAACAAAACTAGACGGCTACATGAGTCGGCACGAATCCTCAAGTGAGCTCCCAAAGCCAGCTTAGGTTTACCTTGCGCTTTTACATCTTTGTTCCACAGTAGAAAAGAAGACCTGATTGTTGCCAGTAACCTACGTGATGACCTGTTTTATTTACTTTATTGTTGTTTTAGTTTACTACAGGCTTTGACTGCAACGTGTAAACACTACGCACTTTATTCCCGTATCCATGGCACCAGCGCCTCAGAGGCTTGATGTAAATTACTACAGCACTGAGAAGTCTCAAATCCTTGAGGTTTCCTGCCCGCGTTTGGCACTAGCCACCTGTTTAAAGATTCATTCATTCATGAGCAGCACTTAGGGAACTGAGCAGAAAAAGACGCATTGATGCGTAAGATGAAGAAATGTGGTAAGACGCCGAAGTAAAATAGTCACGCTTTAAAAAATTGAGACATGAATAAACACAGCCACTACAAATCAAGTATGAGTGACTAAATATAAACACTTGAAGTTCATAAGGTGAACCGATTCAAAACACCTCAAACAAACAGAGAAGGGCGTGTTTCATACAGAGAAGGGTATATGATCTGAGAAAATACTGGGAGAACTACTCAACACTGCGTTTTGACATGACTGGATTAGGTTGGTTTTAGATTACACATTCAGGTTTTCCATAAAGCCCTTGTCCTATTTATCCCTCCCTGCTTTGCCTAGTTGTTCGCTTTCCTATTATCACCTTACACTGTGGGCGCACTAGTACACGTTACTCGTTCAGTCCATGCTTCACGTTACACATTGTGCGTGAGAAAACAATCAGCGTAAACAAAGCAGCTCAGTTCAGTTCAGCGCATCTCAATGGAAAGTCAACACAAATGAATAAGGCTTAGATGACATTTAGGTAAATTCGACTCGTATGAAAAGACTCGTTTTAATAATATTTACAAAATGATTTAATAGTTGCAGTATGATAGTTTATAAACTTCCAACGTTAATCAAATATTTACACCGATCAGCCATAACATTAAAACCACCTCCTTGTTGCTACACACATTGTCCATTTTATCAGCCCCACTTACCATATAGAAGCACTTGGTGGTTCTACAATTACTGACTGTAATCCATCTGTTTCTCTGCATGCTTTGTTAGCCCCCTTTCACCCTGTTCTTCAATGGTCAGGATCCCCACAGAGTAGGTATTATTTAGGTGGTGGATCATTCTCAGCACTGCAGTGAGACTGACATGGAGGTGGTGTGTTAGTGTGTGTTGTGCTGGTATGAGTGGATCAGACACAGCAGCGCTGCTGGAGTTTTTAAACACCTCACTGTCACTGCTGGACTGAGAATAGTCCACCAACCAAAAATATCCAGCCAACAGCGCCCCATAGGCAGCGTCCTGTGACCACTGATGAAGGTCTAGAAGATGACCAACTCAAACAGCAGCAATAGATGAGCGATCGTCTCTGACTTTACATCTACAAGGTGGACCTACTAGGTAGGAGTGTCTAATACAGTGGACAGTGGACACAGTATATAAAAACTCCAGCAGCACTGCTGTGTCTGATCCACTCATACCAGAACAACACACACTAACACACCACCACCATGTCATCGTCACTGCAGTGATGAGAATGATCCACCACGTAAATAATACCTGCTCTGTGGTGGTCCTGTGGGGGTCCTGACCATTGAAGAACAGGGTGAAAGCAGGCTAAAAAAAGTATGTAGCGAAACAGATGGACTACAGTCAGTAATTGTGGAACTACAAAGTGCTTCTATATGGACAGTCAGTGTAGAAACAAGGAGGTGGTTTTAAATGTTATGGCTGATCGGTGTATATTCATTACAAGGAACCAGGAATATTGGTGGGGAGGGGTCAAATGTAACTGTAAAGAATGTGTAAAACCTTTACCTTAGAAATAAACCCCACAAGGAATATAACTAGGGTCCTACTAAATTAACGGGAAATTAGTTTAATTTTACAGACCTCGCTTTCACAGATTTTTAAAGAAAAGTGCCACATTTCACATCAGTCAATAACTGAATAATAAATGGAAGCTACAATACACAGCACAGACTACCTTAATGGTTGAACGTAAACCTAGAACATCCAGGTACAGCTTCGACATCTTGGACATTTTTTCTAAACTATTGCTAGTGTAATCGAGGGTCTTTAGAGTTTGCTGAGTTAATAAAGTAATAAATAAACTGTACCTAGACAAACTATCGGAAGCATAACACTTTACTCGTTTGTACGTGATACGGGTCTGTGAGTGATCCCAGTGCTGGCAGGCGATAAGAATCAAGCACAGATTGGACACGTGTCAGAGAGGCCGTGTGGTGATCTGGCTCTCTTTGATCAGACCAGGGGTTGTGCAAGTCAGTGGCAGTGGAGTCACAATCGGGAATTGGAAATGACTAGGTTAAGAGATAAAGGGGAAAAATAAATACTGGCAGTTGATGGGTTCTTGCAGTGTAATCAGAGATTAAAGTCTGATGCTTTGGGATGGGTGAGGTTTGGACAGAACGTTCTAAGGGCGCATGCACATGAGAAGCGCTGTGCGCTTCGCCTGCCGCGAACCTCGACGCAAACTGCCGCTTTGGTCAGCACTTAACGAATATGAGACAAATCTGCATTTGTGTGACTTGTAGTATCCCACTTTATTTTCCTTTCAGCCGATTCACAGCAGTCACACCAGGTCCAGTCTTCACTATCTTATCATAAAGCTGAACATAACACAGCTTGATTTTGATCTAGTCTGTTATTATAGCATTATGGACACAATAGGGCTGATTTACAGTGAGCAGACATGCACCCACACTCGACGTTCTGCGATCCCCAGCCTATTTAACCCTGTTCTCTACACTCAAACACAATGACAAGAGAAATCACACACCTCATTAAGACAGTATTAACCACCTAGGGAAGGTAATTTCACTTGGAGCAAACAAAAAGCCGAAGTAATTGGAGATTTCATGAGGACTCCTGAGGGGATGACTCAGAATTATGCAAATGACATTCAAAATATTGAAAATGAACGAAACAAATGAAAAGTGGAGACGTCGTTAAGAAAAGATGTGAGGCCAGGCTTTGTCAGAACGTCTACAAAGATTATTCCCCCTCCTCCTCTCCTCAGTGTGTTAACCTCTTCCTCCTTCCTCTCATCTCTGCTTCTCATTCTGTATTGCAGCCCACTCGTAAAAATGTATTTCATGATGATGCAGGACACGGACAATGACGAGCAGATCGTCCCAATACTAATCCTCCATCCTTTATTCAGATGCTTTCAATGCCAATCAGGCTTTATAAAGGAGGGGGGTTTAGACCTGTGGGGTCAAGCATCCTTTAATTAAAGTGGGAGATCTGGGTTAAATATGCAGGTCTGTGGTTCATTACTGTAATGCTGATGCTTTTGGTAACAGTGTAAGCTGACTGTGACTTTATATTTTCCATCTGAACAGTGGATGAAGGAATAAAAATACAAAGATTTAATAAAGAACTAATAAAAGGTTTTCATAAGCAGTCCAGCCTGGACAAAATTTATACAAGACTGATTATTCAGATAAACGTTCCCTCTTTTTCTCCCAATTTTTAGCGCGTCCAATTTTTATTTTGCGTCATGCTTCCTCTCTACTGGTGCTGACCGATTAAGGAGAGCGAACTGACACCCCCCCCCTCCGACACGTGTGCAGTAGCCGACTGCATCTTTACACCTGCACGAGGCAAGTTCATATGCGGATCAGCTTTGTATACGGAGAGCCACACCCTGATCAACGCATTATCCCTCAGATCTGTGCAGACACCCTCAATGAGCCAGAAGAGGTCGTAATTTCATCAGTTATGAGGTCCCTATCTGGCTTTTTTCTTCCCTGTATGAACAACAAGCCAATCAATGTTCATGTAGTGCCCAGCCCAGCCGGATGGCAGAGCTGAATTTCGAACCGACGAGTTTGAAATATCAGGTCTGTTTAATTTGTTTGATCATTTGATTAAGTAGTCAAATTGGGGCAATACTTTGGACAAGAACAAACGAGTTTCAAATGTCAGCTCTGATGTGCTAGCGTGTTTTACCACTGTGCCACCTGAGCATCATTTATAATGTTTAAACTATATTAAATAAAAGAACAAAGAAACCTGAATATGGTCATTTTTAATAAAGGACCTATATAGAAAAAGTGTTGCCTCAATTTGGCTACTTAATCAAATAATTAACCAAATTTATTGAATAATTTAACTGACACATTTGATTAGTCTAATTTCCAGTCATTCACAGCAAGGGACAGTGGTAGCCTGGTGGGTAGGGCTTTGGGCTATCAACTGAAAGGTTGAGAGTTCGAATCCCAGCTCTGCCATGCAGCCACTGTTGGGCCCTTGAGCAAGGCCCTTAACCCTCTCTGCTCCAGGGCTTTGACCCCAGCCTCCAAACAAGCTGGGATATGCGAAGAAAGAATTGTGTTGTACTGTACACCTGTATATGTACAGTGTATCACAAAAGTGAGTACACCCCTCACATTTCTGCAAATATTTAAGTATATCTTTTCATGGGACAACACTGACAAAATGACACAATGACACAATGAAAAGTAGTCTGTGTGCAGCTTATATAACAGTGTAAATTTATTCTTCCCTCAAAATAACTCAATATACAGCCAATAATGTCTAAACCACCGGCAACAAAAGTGAGTACACCCCTAAGAGACTACACCCCTAAATGTCCAAATTGAGCACTGCTTGTCATTTTCCCTCCAAAATGTCATGTGACTCGTTAGTGTTACTAGGTCTCAGGTGTGCATAGGGAGCAGGTGTGTTCAATTTAGTAGTACAGCTCTCACACTCTCTCATACTGGTCACTGAAAGTTCCAACATGGCACCTCATGGCAAAGAACTCTCTGAGGATCTTAAAAGACGAATTGTTGCGCTACATGAAGATGGCCAAGGCTACATGAAGATGGCCAACACCCTGAAACTGAGCTGCAGCACAGTGGCCAAGATCATCCAGCGTTTTAAAAGAGCAGGGTCCACTCAGAACAGACCTCGCGTTGGTCGTCCAAAGAAGCTGAGAGCACGTGCTCAGCGTCACATCCAACTGCTGTCTTTGAAAGATAGGTGCAGGAGTGCTGTCTGCATTGCTGCAGAGATTGAAAAGGTGGGGGGTCAGCCTGTCAGTGCTTAGACCATACGCTGCACACTACATCAAATTGGTCTGCATGGCTGTCACCCCAGAAGGAAGCCTCTTCTGAAGTCTCTACACAAGAAAGCCTGCAAACAGTTTGCTGAAGACATGTCAACAAAGGACATGGATTACTGGAACCATGTCCTATGGTCTGATGAGACCAAGATTAATTTGTTTGGTTCAGATGGTCTCAAGCATGTGTGGTGGCAATCAGGTGAGGAGTACAAAGATAAGTGTGTCATGCCTACAGTCAAGCATGGTGGTGGGAATGCCATGGTCTGGGGCTGCATGAGTGCAGCAGGTGTTGGGGAGTTACATTTCATTGAGGGACACATGAACTCCAATATGTACTGTGAAATACTGAAGCAGAGCATGATCCCCTCCCTCCGGAAACTGGGTCGCAGGGCAGTGTTCCAGCATGATAATGACCCCAAACACACCTCTAAGATGACCACTGCTTTATTGAAGAGGCTGAGGGTAAAGGTGATGGACTGGCCAAGCATGTCTCCAGACCTAAACCCAATAGAACATCTTTGGGGCATCCTCAACCGGAAGGTGGAGGAGCGCAAAGTCTCGAATATCCGCCAGCTCTGTGATGTCGTCATGGAGGAGTGGAAAAGCATTCCAGTGGCAACCTGTGAAGCTCTGGTAAACTCCATGCCCAGGAGAGTTAAGGCAGTTCTGGGAAATAATGGTGGCCACACAAAATATTGACACTTCAGGAACTTTCACTAAGGGGTGTACTCACTTTTGTTGCCGGTGGTTTAGACATTAATGGCTGTATATTGAGTTATTTTGAGGGAAGAATAAATTTACACTGTTATATAAGCTGCACAGACTACTTTTCATTGTGTCAAAGTGTCATTTTGTCGTATTGTCCCATGAAAAGATATACTTAAATATCTGCAGAAATGTGATGGGTGTACTCACTTTTGTGATACACTGTATATATGACAAATGAAGGCATTCTATGTAACTGTGTCACATAAAATTTTTTACAGAAATAACGTAAATGTTTACAAGAAAACTAACTAATCTATATTTAAAGATTAAAACCTGAAAGAGAGTGTGTTAATGCGAATAACATCACAGCTGAGATTTGGTCGCCAGCACAAGTCAAATACTGAAACAACTTGACCGTTAAATTGCTTATTGCTTTTATACAACCGTTTTATATATATATAATAATTTTATACTGAATTTGCTTTAACACTGACATTATCTTCCACAAAAAAGTAGTTTCACTACAAATGAGTTGCTAAGCAACAACAATAATTCCCTAGCCTGCTTTAACACGGTAGGCTACAAAATACACAAGATTTATATAACACCACCAAATAACATTAGTTTGGAATAGAAAGTGCAAATAAGCAAAGATGAAAAGAAAACAAGGAACAAAAATTCAAAATAAAATTCATTAAGAACTACAAGATAGAATGTAGTAATTCATCAGGGTTATTGTGTTATTTGTACACCGATCAGCCATAACATTAAAACCACCTCCTTGTTTTTACACTCACTGTCCATTTTATCAGCTCCACTTACCATATAGGAGCACTTTGTAGTTCTACAATTACTGACTGTAGTCCATCTGTTACTCTGCATGCTTTTATTAGCCTGCTTTCATGCTGTTCTTCAATGGTCAGGACCCCCACAGGACCACTACAGAGCAGGTATTATTTGGGTGGTGGATCATTCCCAGCACTGCAGTGACACTGACATGGTGGTGGTGTGTTAGTGTGTGTTGTGCTGGTATGAGTGGATCAGACACAGCAGCGCTGCTGGAGTTTTTAAATACCGTGTCCACTCACTGTCCACTCTATTAGACACTCCTACCTAGTTGGTCCACCTTGTAGATGTAAAGTCAGAGACTCATCTATTGCGGCTGGTCGTCTTCTAGACCTTCATCAATGGTCACAGGACGCTGCCCACGGGGTGCTGTTGGCTGAATGTTTTTGGTTGGTGGACTATTCTCAGTCCAGCAGTGAAAGTGAGGTGTTTAAGAACTCCAGCAGCGCTGCTGTGTCTTATCCACTCATACCAGCACAACACACACTAACACGCCACCACCATGTCAGTGTCACTGCAGTGCTGAGAATGATCCACCACCCAAATAATACCTCTGTAGTGGTCCTGGGAGAGTCCTGACCATTGAAGAACAGCATGAAAGGAGGTAACAAAGCATGCAGAGAAACAGATGGACTACAGTCAATAATTGTAGAACTACAAAGTGCTCCTATATGGTGAGTGGAGCTGATAAAATGGACAGTGAGTGTAGAAACAAGGAGGTGGTTTTAATGTTATGGCTGATCGGTGTATAAGATCCATCCTGCCTACTTTGTAGCAAAGATTTGGAAAAAACTATTTTCTATTTCAGCATGACTGTGCCCCTGTGCACTTGGATCATTAAGATATGGTTGAAAATGTTTGTTGTGGGGAAACTCTTGAAGACTGTGCACACACGCACACACGCACACACACACAGCAATTTCTTCACTATTTGTGTTAATAGCCTCTTAAAAAGTATGAAAGCTATGAGCCCTCAACTAAAAGTCAAACCCTGCACAACACTTCCCTCTGAACGTAAAGCATTACCAAAACACTCACAATCGTGACTTGAATAAAATCTAATTCCCCAGAGCCCCACAAAAACACAGAAAGCAGAAGCTGTAATAAACCCAGCATGAAGGAGAGCAGAAAAGACTGAAGGTGTACAGTATTGTGTTTGATAAATGGAAAGTGAGTAGCAGCTAATCTGTGCGATTTATCCCAGGACTCTCATGAATGATACTTCCTAATAAACAAAGAGTTTGCAGCAGACAGTGATGCACGAGTTTTGATGATGCCACTGTATATTTACA